>NC_035174.2:25245026-25559826 GCF_001659605.2 Manihot esculenta
AAATAATTTATTTTTTATTATTTAATTTTAATTTAAAAAATAAAATTTATTAATAAATTTATATATAGTGATTTTAATAAAAAAATTTAAAATGTGAAAAATGATTTATTTGAATTAATTTTTTTAATTAATAAAATATTTTTTATTAATTAAATTTTCATAATTTTAAATGCTGAAAAATTGAAAAATATTTTTTAAAAAAATATATTCCATGAAACAATTGAATGCTAAGTTATTTTCTCACAACAAATAAACCTCTATTTAGTTACAGAAAATAATTTGTATTTAACAATATTTTTAATTTTATGTGGATAATATTTTAAATAAAATAATATATTTTATATTAATTAATTTTAATTTAAAAAAATAAAAAAGAAATTTATTTTTGTTAAAATAGCTTAAAACTTTTTTCTTTAATGAGAAAAATATTTTCTGTTAATTAATTTTTTTAAATTTTTCTGTAAAAAATATTTTTTTAAAAATATTTTATTATATATTTTAAAATTTTAAATTAAATAATAAAACTAAATTATTTTATTAAAAATATTTTATATGAAAAAAAGATTTTTAAACATAAATTATTTTCTGAAAACATAATATTTTATTAAGTAATAATTTATTGAATTTAACATAAAATTTGGAGTTTTCAGTTAAAAAAAAAAAATCAAGGTAGGGTTATTACAATTAGGGTTTTATTTAGAATTTTGCTAAATAAAATTAACTTCTTTTTACGACTCTATTCAGTAATACTAATTGCTTATTAATTATTTTAGTAATTAATAATTTTTTAGTACCAGTTAATAAAATAAGTTTTTATAATTCACTCATTCAACTACTAAATTATATATTTTTTTTAATTTTAATATTAAATTAATATTATATATTATATATTTTTTTAATTAAAAATTAAAAAAATAGAATCTGAATATAATATGCTATAATTAAATATTATAGTTAAAAGCTATTAATTAGAGGACTGAGATTTGACACCAGAATATAATATGCTAGGGAGGAGATGGTATGTCTAATTAGAATACCTCAACATATTCGTTGCCAAAGAGCATTCGGTTTAAATCGAAAAAATCGATCGAATCGAATTGATTTAAAAATTTAGTTCGGTTTTTTATACATTTCAGTTCGGTTCGATTTTTAATTTCAAAAATTTCGGTTATTTCAATTCGATTGGATTTTGATAAAAAAAAAATGAGAAAACCGAACCGAACCGATTAATGATAATAATATATTTTTTCAATAATATAGAGAAATTAAATCATATTAAAATTAAAATATTTTAATTAAATTTTAAAATATTAAAAATAAATTGTAAAAAATAAAAAAATTATTAAAAATCAAAACCGATCAAATCGAACTGAATCGAACCGAATCAGACCGGTTCGGTTCGGTTCGGTTTCTGACTAAAATTAGTTTGGTTCGATTTTTATAAATACTAAAATTTCGGTTTTCAATTTATTCGGTTCGATTCAGTTTTGAACCGAACCGACTGAATGCTCACCCCTATACGTTGCTTCTCTTGTGCAATTTCCTGATGAATTTGCTAAAGCAACCATCATCTAAAGAAATGAAGATATTAAGAAAATGAAGCGGAAGGGCGAGTGGTAGAGAATCAAAATCTGATCCTGGTTCTGATTCCACCGACATATTTTCTTCTTTCACTTTTTGATATTTGTTTAAGCAGAGAATATACATATAAATCAATGTTCAATTTTTTTTTTAATTTTTTACAATCAATGTTCAATCTTGTCCCCATTGGAGGAAAATGGCACATATCTAAAGCAGCCACTTTTTTTCAAGGTAGGCAAAGTATTTGTGTAGTTTTCTTGTCACAAATCAGCATATATATCAGCTTTATTTTCCCTTTTTTTTTTCTTTAGTATTATTATTATTATTTTTTACTTTAGCATCTCTTCTTTACCTCTTTTTCTACCGCTACTTGCCCATCACAAAAGGAATAAGATTTTATTTCCATTGATTTGATTTTTTTTTTGGCATTTATCTTATTGATTTCACTAATTAACTGTTAAATAATTGATATTGTCGAAATTACTCTTTGAATAAGTTAGCGTTCTGCAAATAAGGAAATGTAAGGTGACCGGTGCCTAATGTGTAACCACTCAAATGTTGAAATCAGTATTTACTTTGAATGGGTGAGTAAGTGGCAAATAAGAAATAATTTCAATAGATTAGAGTTACGTTCCTTGAACTCTGCTCCTTTACTGCTTTTATACTGAAAGGAATGTTAGTTAGTTATTTTTATAAGAATCCGCAATGTACTAGTTAGTGGATAAGGGATCAGACATTCGTAAGAATTTTGGTGATTGCAACATAATAAACATCAACGATAATAAAATGAGAGCTAAGCTCTGGTTATCATGGGACAAGCCTTAAAGCTTAGGCTCTGGTTATCGGTCAAGCTCGTACATCTAACCATTTTAGTCACAGACATGTCGTTATTTCGAGGCCCAATATGAGATTGCCGGAGTTTGAACTAATGAGTAAGAGTAATTAAATTGATTCATTCAATAAATGGTACATTACTATTAACTTATTAGGTTTTATTAAAATTAACTATTCAGTCTATTCATTAATGATTTAATTAAAATGTATTTATATCTGTAAAATTGTTAGTTAATTTATTTTAACTTTATATATTTATAATTTATTAAGAATAATATAGTTTAGGACGGAGCATTAAACTGAACCAATCCAAACTGAATTTGAATAGAAACAGATGTAAATTGAACTGATTTAATTCAATTTGATTTAGCCAGTTTGTCTTTTTAATAGGCTTATTATTTTTTACATCTTATTTTTAGTGTTATAAAGTTCAATTTATATATTTCAACCTTGGTTATGGTTTGATCTCTATATTATCAAAACAATATAGTATTGCTAACAAATTAGTTTGGTTTTACTATTTTTTTTCCTATTAAAACCGAATCATATCGAAATAACTAAATTTTTTAAAAATTAAAATCGAATTGAACTAAAATTTTGAATTTATTGAATTCAATTAGTTATTTCATTTTGAATCAAATACTACTCATCTCTAATATAAATAATAATAAAAAAAATAAGCTAACTAACTAGATAAAACAAAAATGTTTTAGTCAACTCATTTTTATATCCTAAACTTTCAATTTTGGACGATTAAAGCAAATCTTTAAAATTTATCACGATTGTATTCATGAACCCATATTAATTTTGTCCAAAATCTGAGGTTGCTACCCAGTAATCTTAATTGGTACTTTTATTAATTTTTAATTTATATTTTTGACTTATTGGCTAAAATAATCCAAATATTTTTATGAATTCACATTTATATCCCAACTTTTTTATTTTATTGGATAAACTAATCCAAACCTTTCAGAAAATTTACATTTATATATTAATCTTTCAATATTGGATAGTTGTGAAAATAAATCAAGATGCCCATAAGATTAGTGGTCGCATCATTGGCTAGGGCACCGGTAAAAAAGCAAAAAAACCAAATTGGTCAGTGATTTTTTTCAAGCTTTAACATTAATGGAGAGGATAAACCTAAACAAATGACAACAAAAAAATAATAGGTAAGGGAGGCTAGTTTGGAGGAGAAGACAGTTAGAAAAGATAAATAATTATCTCCTTCTCCAAATTAATCTCCTTTACATAATACTTTTTTCTTTATTGACACTCTATTTATTTAGATTTTATCATCTCCCTTGCAACTAGAGTTGCGAAGAAAGTTGCTGACCAATTTGACTTTTTTCTATGTGTCGATACCTTGGTCAAGGATATGGTCACTGATCTTTTATGTATTTTGATAATTGTATTCACACTCTTTAAGATTTAAATATTAGGATATCTTAGATTGTGATTATAATTTATACATAATTAAAGGAGATTACATAATTATAGGAGATTACATAATTATAGGCTAATTGATACTAATTGATTGATAGATGATTTTTAGGAGTTGTCTTAATAAGACCTTGTAATATGTATATAAACACACTTCAATAAAAAAAAAATACATAAATTGCCCAATTATTTCTTATTTTGTTACATGCTATCAGATGCTTTAATTTTTTGAGTTTTTTATTTGGGTAATATTCATCGGTATTGTTCATAGGTACTATTCACGTGCATTGTTCATCGACATTATTCATCGTTACTGTTCATGAGCACTATTCATTAGTATTGTTTATGGGCATTGTTCACACCCACATATGTGTTCAATTGGTGTGGTTTTCTCAATCTATAGAGTTATTTGTGGTGATGTTTTCTTCTGGTATTACCTTTGGGGAGGAATTTTGTGTTGATATTTCCTCACCGGTATTGCCTCTGAAGAGGGAAGTGTAATTTTAAGGATTATTTTATATTTTGGTACTTTGTGTGAGTACCTTTATGCGAGTACCTTTGAATGTGATCATGAATTGTTGGTTGGAAGCTGGTATACTGAAAATTTTGACTTTTATGTAGAATCTCATCAAGGGGGAGTGTTAGAATTGATGAGATTCCAAGCTACAATTAAGGGAGAATGTTATATAAAGTTGAATCTATTTAATATATGATTTGTATTCCTAGATAGATAGAATAATTATGTCTATATATGACTATTGGATTTTATATATTCCTATTATAGTTGTAGAATTCCTTCATTTATGGTATCATATCATATATGTCTTGGATGTTCCATTATAAATAGGGAACCTTTTGTTATTAGTGAGATAATCCAATTCAATAAAGATATAGCCTTTGAGGTTTTATATTCGTGGATGTAGGCTCTCATAGTCGAATTCTCTAGAATGACTTGGATTTATTTTATGAAGTATCGTTCAGAAGTGTTTTCTCATTTCTCTACCTTTTGTGCTTAAATCAAGACTCAATTTAATATTTCTATGCAAATTTTGTGCAGTGAAAATGCTAAACAATATATGTTAGAATCATTCCAAACTTATATAACTCAACATGGTATTCTTCACTAATCTTCATGTGGTGTTACACTTGCTCAAAATGGGTACCTGAAAGGAAGAATGAATATCTGCTTGAGACTGCTCGAGCTCTGTTATTTCAATTGCAAGTTCTTAAGCAATTCTGGGCCGATGCTGTCTCTACTGCATGCTTCCTCAATAATCACATGCCCTCTACAGTACTAAACGGTAATACTCCCTATAATGTTTTCTTTCCTAAGAAGCTATTATTTCCTCTAGAACCACGACTTTTTGGCAACACTTGCTATGTTCGAGATGTCAGACCTCATGTGACTAAACTTGATTCTAAAGCTTTGAAGTGTGTTTTCTGGGGTATTTTCGCCTTCAGAAGGGATATGATGTTCTCTCCAGAGCTCAACAAATATTTGGTCTAAACAAATATAGCCTTCTCCAAGCAAATTCCTATTTATCCTGTTGCACAAACCTTTAGTGGTCAAGAGGAGCACGATGACTGGCTCATCTATAGAATCACATCTGATGGTGAGAACTCCTCAAGTGTGCCTTCTACTGCACAATCTGATGGTAACTTTTCTTCTAGTACTCAGCCTCCTGTTAAACAGTAAATTGTTCAAGTTTACTCTCAAAGACTAGTACCTGATGATATACTTAGGAACTAGTTGATTTACCCTCTAGTAAAAAGGCTATGGGCTAAATAGAATTTTTCTATTAAATCCAATCCAAATGGTTCTGTAGCGAGGCTTAAGGCTCGTCTTGTCACCAAAGGCTATGCACAAACCTATGTTGTTGACTATTTTGACACTTTTTTCCTGTGGCCAAAATGACTTCGGTTCACTTGTTCATCTCCCTAGCTACTTCTCAGCATTGGCCTTTATACCAGTTAAATATCAAGAATCCATTTTAACATGGTGACCTCTAAAAGGAGGTGTATATGGAGCAACCAGCTGGGTTTGGTGCTTAGAGGGAGTATGAAAAAGTCTGTCATTTGAAGAAATCTTTATAGGGTTTGAAGCAGAGTCCTTGTGCATAGTTTGGCAAGTTCAGTGAAGTTATTCAAGAATTTGGGTTGAAAAAAAGTAAGTGTAACCACTCAGTCTTCAATAGAAATTCAGATACTAGTATTATTCTCCTTGTTGTATAAGTTGATGACATTGTCATTACAGGGAATGATAGTGCAGGGATCTCTTCTCTCAAATCCTTCTTGCATGCAAGTTTTTATACCAAAAACTTGGGTTAGCTTAAGTATTTTTAAGAGTCGAAGTCTTGAGGAGTAAAAAGGAAATTTTCCTATTTCAAAAGAAATATATTCTTGACTTACTTGTAGAAACTGGGAAGATGGGAGCAAAACTCTGTAGCACACCAATAATTCCTAATATATGTCTCACAAAGAATGACGGAGATCTTTATGATGATCCAGAGAGGTATAGGAGGTTGGTTGGAAAGCTGAACAACCTTATGGTGATAACTCGGCCAGATATTGCTTTTGCAGTAGGCTTTGTAAGCCATTTCATGTCTACATCTACGGTGAAACACTGGGTCACTCTCGAACAAATTCTATGTTACCTAAAAAGGACCCCTAGACTCGGTATACTCTACAGTGATCATGGGCATATTACAGTTGAGTGTTTTTCTGATATTGATTGCGCGAGATCCAAAAGTGATAGAAGGTTGACTACTGGCTACTGTATGTTTGTTGAAGAAAATCGAGTGTCATAGAAAAGTAAAAAGCAAAATATAGTATCCAGATCTAGTTTCGAGTCAGAATACAAAGTTGTGACTTAATCCACTTGTGAGACTCTGTGGATAAATCATCTGCTAAAAGAAGTTGGTATGGATGTTGCATCACCTGCGAAACTTTAATGTGATAATCAGAATGCTCTTCACATTGCTTCTAATCCAATATACCATGAACGAACTAAGTATATTGAAGTTGATTGTCATTTCATCCGTGAGAAGATTCAAAAAAATTTAATATCCACCAGTTATGTGAAGACATGAGAGCAACTGGTGACCTACTCACCAAAGTTTTAAATGGGTCTCGAATAGAATATCTTTCTAAAAAGTTGCGCATAATAAACATCTATACTCCAACTTGAGGGGGAGTATTAGAGTGTAAAGATAATATGTACATAATTAAAAGAGATTATATAATTATAGGTTAATTGATACTAATTGATTAATAGATTATTATTAGGAATTGCCTTAACAAAGTCTTATAATCTGTATATAAACACACTTCAGTAGAGAAAATACACAGAAATTGTCCGGTTGTTCATTGCCTTGTTACAGGATATAAACATGAATTTGTGAAAAGATTTAATTTATTTTGTCCGATAAATAAAAAGTTATGATATAAAAGTGAAGTTACAAAAAGTTTTAAATTATTTCGTCGAATATACCAAAAATATAGTTAATTAAAAATAATAAAAAAGCCACGCAGGATGACCGATGGCATTTTCAAATTCTGATTAAAATTGATTTAGACTTATAGATAAAAATCATGATAAATATTAAAAATTTGGTTTTATTATCCACAATTAAAATTTTAAAATATAAAAGCAAAACGTTTGAATTATTTGGATTAACAGGACTAAAATAATACTATTCATCAAATTTAAAAAAAAAATTATTAATTAGCCCTCTATTCATTAAGTATTTCACAAAAAAATCTAAAATGCTCTCAATATGGAGAGTCTGATTAGTAAATCTTTTACAAAACTGAAAAATCAACCGATGAGTTTTTTCAAATTACAAATAGTAAAATATGTGTCAGCTAAAATTAATAAAAAAATTAATTAATAGGTTTTTTAAAATTTTAAAAACTTTTGAGTATATTTTTTAAAATTGAAAGACCGTGTAACGAGTTTTTCCATGATACTAAACAGTAAATCTTTTCTCATTAATTTTTAGGATAAACTATAGTTTAGTCCCTCTAATTTAATTAAATATCTACTTTAATCCATATATTTTTAAAAACCTATAATTTAATCTTTAATATTTGAAAAAAAATTATAAATTAGTCTCTATTGTCAAATGTTAAGTTAGCCCATCATTCACTTTAATGAAATTGATTAAAGTACTCTTTAGTGTATATTTTTAATTTAAAACAACATAGTCCCTGAGGTTTCATTAAATCCATAATAAAGTTTCCATAACTTTTCAAATTAATCCCTATATTTTATAATTATTTAGGAAAAATATTAAAATTAACTCCTACATACTTAATTATTTATATAATCCTTGTTTCTATAATTGGATCCATGAGTATATGTTGAAATAAGTTGTTTTAGTTTTACAATTAATCTCTAAATAATTATAATAATTAGAAATAAGTTTCCTATTCTATATGAATTTATTCTTTGATATTATAGTTATTTATAAAAAATTCTTATATTTTTATAAATTAACTTTTAAATATTATAAACATTTAAAAACAAATACTTATAGTTTAAAAATATTGAAAATCAAACTAAACTGAATGATGCAAAATCAAATAAATTACCATTCTTCAATCTAAACATAAACACATCCAAACAGTTTTAATCCAAAAATCATATTCAACAATCACACAACAAATTATCAATAAATATCCATATAACCTATTCAAGAACTAATTGAAGCGAAATGGTGGATTTAATGAGACATCATTAAGAAAGAGCTGAGCCTTCATTGTTTCTTCGATTCGATTAGGAGATTGAGAAGTCGAGAACGTGACAACCATCGATTACACTGTTCAACTCAACCAAGAGCTCAAATCCTTGCATTGAAAACACTGTCTATGAAATTAAGACCCTCAACCATCCATTACTTTTCTTAATGGTAGCCATCAATCAACTCCTTACACAGGCACAACCTTTGAGCCTAAAATTATATTTGATTGATGGATTATACACACCTAATATTAAATTCAGCTTACTCTATGTTAGTAAATTAACCAAAACCAAAAAAATATAAACTCATTTCTACAACTCATATTGCATTTTGTAGGACTTAGTAATTAAGGAAGTGTTGACTATAGGTAGGAGAAATCAAAGAAGGCAAAACTAACTTTAATTTATTAGACAACACTTTTGCCATAATTTTATAAAGCACCTTGCAAAGAGAAATTGGGTGCTCTTCCTTAAGGATAAGGACAATAATTATATTGTTAAAAACGTTCGGAAAACCTCATTATGCAACCACTTATAATAACCAGTCAAAACTTCTATAAAAAAAATATTTCGTTACATCTAGATCTGGGAAATTTATCCGGTACATATGACAAATTTCTTAAATTTTTCCGGAGAAAAAAGAGAGATTAAACTTATTATTAACATCTTGTCAATATCTTTCTCTTTGAGCAAATTAACATCACTATCATAATTACCATAAGTTGATTTACTCTACTCTACTAGACAAGAATAATATTGGGTGTAAGATCCTAACAGGTAAGGGTGGACATTCGGTCGGTTCGATTTAAAACCGAACCGAATTGAATAAATCAAAAATTAAAATTTTAGTATTTATGAAAATCAAACCGAACCGATTTTGATCAGAAATCCAATCGAACTGAACCGATTTGATTTGATTTGATTCAGTTAGATTTGATCGGTTTGAATTTTTAATAATTTTTTTATTTTTTACACTTTATTTTTAGTATTTTAAAATTTAATTGAAATATTTTAATTTTAATATGATCTAGTCTCTCTATATTATTGAAAATAACATACAATTATCACTAAATCGGTTCGATTTGATTTTTTTTTATGATCAAAATTAAACCGAACCGAACTGAAATAACTAAAACTTTTAAAATTAAAAATCGAATCGAAATAAATAAAAAATTAAATAAAAATTTTAAATTAATTCGATTCGACTAATTTTTTTTATTTAAACCGAATACCGACCATCCTATCGTTCTAAGCAGGTTTATCAATGTCCAAAATATCATCATTACCAGCCTAAAAATTTACAAATTGGAACTGCTTAACCTTACCATACCACTTCGTGCAATCAGTCTATAAAAGGGTAGGAGTATGGTTTGAAATAGATGGCTGGACATTTGAGATTTTACAATTATCAAACATCAACAACAAGAGTGTGCGGCAAAAGCACGATTTCCCTAACCCAATGGTCAGAATCTCTAACCATTTCCCATCTTTAAGGGTAACCTTGCAAATGCAACTCTGGCTCTCGACAGGCCTGCTTATCGACTCCCTTCATTTCAAAAACATCAAGTGAAGAGAAACAGTAGGTTGAAGAAACTCACCACACAATAATTACTCATTTTGTTGTATTTTTAATTAAAAATATAAAATATAAAAAAATTATCCAAATGTGATTTTAAGTTATTTTTATTTCAAAGTCGTTATGTTTTAGCATTTACAGATTTAGTCTGTGATAAGTGTATTTGAATAAATCTGAAAGATTTCAAATCATATTATTCTAATTTTTATTTCTTTTTATCAATAATTCAATTAATTTTATGATTAAAAAGTAATACAGTGATTCTATTATCTTAATTAGGAATAACGCAACAATAGACTATAAATGCGTAGTCCTTAATAATCTAAAGTTTAATTAGTATTTTTCGGTTAGTGATGTAATTATCAATATCTTTTTTTTTTTAGTTTCTTTTGATATTTCTCGTAAAACTTTTCGCTAAATTTTGAAAATGACTAATAAAAGGAAAACAATTAATTTTGACTTATTAGTGAGGGAGATTGCATTTGGAAGTCGTTATTTGGGTCAACTTTATGTGTTACTTTATTAAGAATAACGTTGTTTGCTCCTCTTAATCATGTACTGTAATTCGCTTTTGCTTCGAAAAAAAAAAATATTTAGTCGTTTCGGTTTAAAATTGAACCGAATTGAATAAATTAAAAATTAAAATTTTAGTATTTATAAAGATCAAACTAAATTGATTTTAAATTGAAATTGAATCAAATCGAATCAATTTGATTTGGTTTAATTTGATTCAGTTTGATTTTTAGGGTTTTTAATAAATTTTTTATTTTTTATATTTTATTTTTAATATTTTAAAATTTAATTAAAATATTTTAATTTTGATTATAATTTAATTTTTTTATATTATAAAAAATAATATATTATTATTACTAATCAGTTTAAATTTTTTAATTTTTTATTAAAATTAAATAGAATTAAAATAATTAAAAAATTTTAAAATTAAAAATTAAATCGAATCAAAATAAATAAAAAAAATCCAACTCAATTTTTAAATTAATCAGCTCGATCGATTTTTCGATTATATTTCGTTACAAAAATGATTATGTCGTGAATCAACCAATTTTATACCGTATAATGCAATTGTGTTCAAAACTATATTAACGTTTAAAATGTTTTTAAGAAAAATATACATTTAAAACGGAGAAAATTATAAAACAATTTATCTTATGATTTTAATTTATTTTTAATTAAAATTTTTACTTAGTTATCTTTAAAAACTATTTAATCGCAGTTTGATTGTGAATATTTTCACTTAATTTGATTTTTTTTTATTTGAGCATCAATTCTTACCATCAAATTTTACAATATTTTTTTTAAAAATAAAAATAATTCTGTATTTATAACATCAAAATATTAATAAAATAATATTAACATGTAGATAATAATGTTAATATTTAAATACAGGAAAAATCATTAGAAAATTCATTATTCCGTCTTATTTAAATCACTCAAATTAATTCACATTTTTTTTAAAAAATCATTGTAAAAAAAAACTAAGCAATCTTGAATTTTTTTTATATTATTTAGTATATATAATTTTAACGGCTTATAATTTTAAATATTTATATTATTTAATTTTTTTTATTAAATTAAAAATAAATTTACTGACATTTGTTTATAAAAAAGTAAAGAATTTAATTTAATAAAATATAAAAATATTTTAATTGAAGAATTTTAAAATAAAAATAAATTAATAAATATTTTTTAAGTGTGATAATCTGAAATTCAGAAAATAGAATTTTACGGCCTGTGTGTAAACTTGACTAAGAAAAATCACTCCCTTTCCTTTTATCTCTCTTTCTTTTGTCTGCTAATGACGCATCACTGCCAGCCTTTTACAGTACTATCTGTCTCTGTTATTCAAATCCATATGTACGGATGAGTCAGAACACTCCTCCATGTCAGACAGTCACTTAATTTCTTCTGGCGTGCGTGCTGATAGAGTTGCGAGGTGACTAGACTCACTTTCTTTACCTTCTGTCACGTCATCGGACTAGATTTTCTTTGGATAGACCTGTGTGCGTGGTTAGTTCGGTCCACTTCATATTGCAGGATTGAGTCGCGCAATATTGAACGTGTGGCCTAATGTACTTTGAATCCGTATTTTTCTCCGGAGTTCAGTCTAACCCGACAGTCGATGTGTTTTCAAAAATATATTAGAAGTTGTTGTTATTTAGTCTATTGAATCATATTATGCTTTTTTATTGTCAATATGATGTCTCTTTGTTTTTATGAAGAATTAAAATCAAAGTATAATAGTAATTGTATTAATTTGTTGCAATTTAGTTTACATTCTAATAATCTTTTTTATATTTAATAGTACACGAGCTCATTAATAAGATATCACGTGATTTGTCTCCTTTGTACTGAATGGGCAAATTGCATGACTTTATTTATGAAAAAATTAAATGGTTTATTGCGAATTTTACTCAATACTTTTATAAAAAATTTGTAGTTATATTTTATATTTAAAAATTACTAATTAAATTCTATACTCTAAATATTTAATCAATTATATTATTTATGCTAAAAATAATCGTCCAAAATAAGTTATGAACTGTAATTATAAAACATGACAAAATTACGGGACAAGAAAAAGATAAGTGGAAAATGCAGTTCAGTCTGAAAAAAGACGACTTGAACACCTTAAACACTCGGTTCATTATCAAAACTTGCAATTCTCTCGACAGAATGAGTTTCGATATAAAATTACCGTTTTCAGACATAGTCCATATATCACCGTTATATCTATAATCGCGGGATCACTAACCTATTAACTGATCATATCTCTTATTCAACAGCCGGCAACATCGTCCCGGATTGTCGAAAAATGTTATGATCGGATTGTCAGAAAATATTATGTTTGTCTCTATTTTCTTACATAAAAAAAAAATGACAGAGATAAAAACACGCTATTCTCACGTACAAAAACTCTTAACAATTTATTGCATTCACTCTCTTGTTTATGACAATGACACCACCATTGTAATACCCGGCTAGACTCCGGTATCGGAATTCCTACCGTCCGGTGGAATCTCGGATGTCGGAAACCTCTAGAAGGGTAAAAACATGATTTTATAAAATGTTTTCATGTAATTTATGGTTTTAAGTGAGAAAGAAATTGAGTTTTAAATGAAAAAGACCATTGAGGGAAATCCAGGTTCGGCCGCCGAACTTGCATGAGTTTTGGAGGCACTTTAAGCTTCCGAAGGTGGCCTGGCCAGCCCCTATAAGAAGCTCCATGGCCAAAAATGGGCGAGTTTCTTCCCCATTTCCGGCCAGAGGTGAGTCCATGCCCTCCCATGGTTGGTTTTGATGATTTTCCTCAAAACTTTCAAGTTTTAACAAGTTTTAACTTAGTTTTAAAGATTTTTGAAGCTTAGAGCAAGTTTTGGAGCTTGGAGGTCCAAAAAGCTAGATCTCTTCCATCTCCAAGTTATGATCGTCTCTCCTCTCGATCTTCAAGAGGTAAGCCTAGATCCTACCTTTCTGGTATGTTTTAAACAAGTTTTGAGGGGTTATGGGGTAGAAATGCATGTTTAGGTTAATGTTGAGTTTATGAGTAATGTATGTTGTTTGAGTTGCTTTATGTGTTTGTGTTGGGGTTTAGGATAGTTTGAGACCCCCAAATGCTTGTTAGCTTGTGTATGCATGTTGTAGAATAGCTAAATGTATGTTGGAATGGTTTGGGAGGCAAATGTGCATGTGGAGGCTGAGTTCTGCCACTTTGGAAGAACTCAGGTTCGGCAGTCGAAGGGACTTTCGGCCGCCGAACCTGCCTGTGGAGGCAAGCTTTCGGCTGCCGAACCCTGCCCCCGAAAGTGGACTTTCGGCTCTGGAAGGGAGTTTCGGCCGCCGAAGGTGCCGCCGAACATGCATGAGTTTCGGCTCTAGAACCACTTTCGGCCGCCGAAGGTGCCGCCGAAAGTGGCTAAGTTTCGGCTCTGGAGGGACTTTCGGCCGCCGAACCTGCCGCCAAAAGTGCCCTGTTCAACCTTCCTTTGCATGTTTTCTATGATTGTTTTAAGGTGTTTTAGGGGGTTTTTGGGGAGCAGTTTAGAGTCATGTTCATGTATGTTTGGTCCCTCATTTAAGTCCACCTGTGTAGGTTCAGACCCGAGGAACCGAGGACCCCAGCAGTGAGATAGCTGCTTCAGTGTCTTTTCAGAGCTAGCCTGAGGTGAGTAGAATAACTCTTTATGTTTCAAAGTAAATAAATCAATTTTTGAGCATGTTCATGCATCATGAATGCCATGAGATATATTAGGTTGTTTGCATTAGAATTCACGAATATGTTGCATTGCATAATATGATGATGATGTGGATGGGTATTGGATGATCCTTTAGTCCTTGTATGATATGATGTGATATGATATGATATGGTATAGTATGGAAGTCCAGGTCGAGACCCATTCTACGCCCCTGGCACTATGTTAAGAGAAAGACCAGGTCGAGGTCCATTCTACGCCCCTGGCATTATTGGAATGTAATGTTATGCTATGTTATGTTAAGAGAAAGATCAGGTCGAGGTCCATTCTATGCCCCTGGCACTAATGGATATGTAGAGGACTATTGGTGACAATACCATCCTTGATTGTGATTTGGTTGTGATGTGATGCATTCCATGAGATCATATGTTTTAAATACAATGTTTTATTATTTTGCTCACTGGGCTCTAGTAGCTCACCCCATTCCCTTAATCCCCCAGGTTTGCAGGCACGGGATAGACCAGGAAGTCAGCAAGAGTAAAGAAGTCATGTCGTATGTAATAGTTAGATGTGGACATGTATTGTAAAATGATTTAATGTGATGTAACGTAAAGAATAGTATTAATGATAAAATTGTGCTTGGCCCTAGTATATGTTAATCCCTTTTGATACATGATTTTGTTAATGAAAGGTTTTAATGATGTTTACGTAAACCAAGCTTAATATATGATATGTTACCCCATTGGAGCATTTGATAAGAGCTCCAGTGTGGGGTTTGTTATTTATGATTATGAGTTGTGCATGCACAGGTTAAGCTTGGTGAATGAAAGGAAAAAGTTTAAATTTTTATGTATATGTTTGATCATGTATGGGATTGAACAAGTATTCAGGATGTATGTTAGGCTTGCTACGGGTCCCGGCGACCTTATGTCGATCCGAATCCTAGCGCCGGTAGCGGTCCGATTTCCGGGTCGTTACAACCATCTCATGTTTTTTTTTTTTTTTAAATCTAACAAATCAAAGTATAATTATTTACATAATAAATTAAATTTAAATAAAATTATAATATTTATTTATTTATTTTTCTTTTCTATTTATTTGAAATCAACTCATTAGTCTCTATTTAAAATCATTGAGTAACGATAGAAAAATAATTTTGCATATAATAATCATATCCACAGTCGTGTTAGATTGTAGGTATTTTAAACTTTTCAAAGATTATTAAGGATGTATTTGAAGGAATAGAGTAGAATGAGAAGAAATCCTTTAGAAGTGCAACGCTAATTTTAGAAATTATTAAAAGATAATTTGAGGATTTTTCTTATGTGCTTGTATGCATACTTGCCGGTGGTAAAGATTTACTATTTTTTTTTTTAAAAGCAAATTAACCGATTGTATTAATAAAATTTTATTAAACAAAAAGAATATCATTCCAAATAAAGAGACGATTCTCTAGCCAAAATATAAGTAGTTAGATTAGTATTACGACGAACCATTTAACAGACATATCAGTTCTACAGTCTAACAAAAATTTACAATCATTCAAAATCAAATTCATACATAAGATAATTTTATAAAAATGCTTTTTAAATGTCTGTTTAAAATATCTACCGTCTAACACGACTGTGGATATAATTAATCCTCGTTATGGGTGAGCATTCGGTCGGATCGATTTAAAATCGAATCGAACTAAATAAATCGAAAACTAGAATTTTAATATTTATGAAAATTGAATCAAATCGATTTTGATTAGAAATAGAATCGAACCAAATTGATTTGATTCAGTTCAATTCGATTCAATTTGATCGGTTTGAATTTTTAATAAATTTTTTATTTTTTACACTTTATTTTTAATATTTTAAAATTTAATTAGAATATTTTAATTTTAATACGATATAATCTCTTTGTATTACTGAAAATAATATTTTATTATTATTTGGTTCGATTTTTTTAATTTTTTTAATTAAAATCAAACTAAATTAAAATAATTAAAATTTTTAAAATTTAAATTTAAATTAAACTGAATCAAAATAAATAAAAAATTTTAAATTAATTTATTAAAATTTTTAAAATTAAAATTTAAAACAAATCGAATCAAAATAAATAAAAAATTTTAAATTAATTTAATTCCATCGATTTTTCCTCCCCGCTAAACAGAATACTGCTCGACCTAACCCTCACCCTGTATGCAACTGCACATGCACCGGCCTTTTGCTCACCCCACAGATCTCGATATCACAGCAGTGGTGGTTGGAATGGTCGGTGGAGCCTCCCGTGTCCTGCTTTATCGGGAAAAACAGCGTGCTTCACAAATCATGCTATAATCATGCCATATATATACATAATATTAAGAAAATGGAAGTTAAAGGAGAAAAATGATTAATATCAATTTCATGATCTTCTCATTAAGAATGATAAAAAAATAAACAAAAACTTAACGAACTTAATAATAAATAAATTCAGCAATAAATAATTTAAAAATATTTTTTATTACCAAAATTCAAAATCAAACCGACTATAGCTAAATATATATTTAAGGAGACTTGATAGGATTTGAAGTCTACACCTCACAAACACAAAAGAAGACTAAAACTACGTCAAAAGAGATCAAGAGCAGAGCAGACTTCAGAGAGAAGGAAAGGTGAAATTTAAAAGTCATTTTCGTTTCAAAAGTGACAGAGTAGAAATCTCTTTATCTCAGCTACTTTAATTCCTTAGATTGGAAATTGTTCAAGGAATCAATTCCAAGCTTTTGAAACCAAACAAAACAAAGTGACATTCCAATTCCACTTCTGAATCCATTCCTCGTCTTTCATCTCTTTTCTTCCAATCTGGGAACTTGCTGCTTCTGCAGATCCCTGTTTGCTGCTTTTCTGCAAATTTTCTTCTTTCTCTTACATTGTTTTCTTCGTTTATATTTCTCCAAGGTAGAATTAATATCAGTTAATGAATTTCAAATCCTATTATTATTTTCCATTTAAATATTGGATTCGGCATGCCACTGTCTTAATTGTCATTTATATGTATATATATATATATAGGTAAAAAGTTGCACTGAAGAGTGAAGTTATTTCATCAAATTTTCATTCCCGAATCTTGCTGGTGCAGGAAAAAGAAGAGAAGAAGAAGAAGATTTCAAGAATCTGTTTAGCATTATCCAGGTATGTAGTAATAGTTTCTTATTGATGCCCTGTTTCTTTACCTCAAGAATTCCAACAATTTTTTCAGTAAAAAAAACTACAGAACGACTGAAATGGGAGTAACAGACTCCACATCATGCCTAGCATCATACTAAATGCTTTACAAGTTTATTAATATTGGAGTTAAGTTCTAAGACCTCTGATTCGAGTTTCAATTTTATCTAAGGTTACGTTTGTTTCACATCAAATAATTTTTTAAAAAATATTTTTTATATTATTTAACAGCATTCGAAATACTAAAAAATTTAATCATGAAAATTAATCAATTAGTAAAAGAAAAAAAGACTTTTCTTTTAAAAAAAGAGATATTTTCCACACCTTAATATCGTTTTTAGATTTTTTTATATGTAAGTTTATTAATAAATATTATTTTTTAAATTAAAATTAAACAATGAGATAATATGAAAAATATTTTTTATATATTTTCTATAGAATATATTTTTAAATATAAATTATTTTTTAAAACGTACTCTAATCATATAAAAAAATGATATAAGCTAAAATTAGAATAAATCATTACTTTACATTTTAATTTTTTTATTTTTTTTTTAATCATGCAAACAGCTTGGATTAAAACGGTCCAAATGGACCATAACAAATTACCAAACTCATGGCACTAAAAACAAAAAAGCTGAACTCATTAAAAATCGAACCCAATTCAAACAAATTATACAATGCACAGCCTAAACTTAACCCAATACCCAATCGATAGACTGCCAGCTCATCGTCGTCCACTATTACCACCAGTACCACTAACAATCCACCGTCGCACAATAAAATGATGACCAAAATTTCCAATCAATGAAATCCAGACAACAAACACTCATGCACATCACTAGGAATAACGAGAGAAAACAATCAGTCGAGAAAAGAAACCGATAACAAGCCACAGCAAGCCGTGACCAAAAGTCTAACTGAAATCAGCTAAATACAGGATCACAAACACCACCACCAAACCACACAAATAACCGAAATTTTGAAATTCAATATGCCAAATCCATCGACCAAGGGCATTTTCAGTTTTTTAGGCAAAAAGCCACCGTAAAAAGCTATCACAAAGTTTTGGTAGCGAAATTACAAAGTTCGGTCATAGAAAATCACCAACTCCTGTACCTCTAACGGTAAAAACACAGCTAAAAAGCTCAAAAATCAAATCTGTACAAAATAAAACACCACTCTAAAATCCAATTTGCTACCAACAAAATCAATAAAACAACAATAACAAACACAAAATTATAACCACATGCACAATCGAATGATCGCCACCCACAGGTGGAAGTATCCGAGACTCGCGCTCTCCCTAGACTCTTCGGTTTTGCTTCTTCATTTTTTTTTCCTTGCTGTTTTCGACTTTTTATATATTTTAATTGCTATATAAATTTGTACAATTTAAAAAATATATAGTAGATAAAATTATGTTAGGTCCACAATTAAATTTAAAATGATTAAATTTTATTGAATGGATACATATGCATCTTGGTTTTGAATAACAAAATTCACATATCAATAACTTTTATTTATTAGGTGTAAACGCTTAGATTGAGGTAAGAATTTTCCATTTTTATCTAATATGATTTAAATAGAAGGGTAAATAGATAATTGTATTTATTTCCATCCATAAACTTATTTTGTTATAATAAAAATTAATTTTATTTTAAAAAATTATTTTTACCTGAATAGCATGTTTATGAATTATAAAACAATTTACATTACTATTTTATCCTCTTTCAAATCCTTTCTTTTATTATTTGCATTTACATTTAAAAAAATTAATAAATTTTATAAATAATGTATTCAATCCAAATTCAAACTTATAAATTTAAATGCATAAATCTAAATGAACTTTCCAATCCTCCAACCTTTTCCAGTATATGGAAACTCGAAATCCTGTTTGAATTAGTCTTACCTAACTAATTCAACCGCTAGTGAATTAGTTAAATTAATTAATAAATTTTCTAAAAATGAAAAACGTATAATATTAAGAATCCTTTTCAGCATTGAATTTACTGAAATTCATTAAATACATTTATTTATAGTTTTTTTTTAGTTGGATACATTTATTTATAGTTAAATTTACATTATTAATAAAAAAAGTTATACTTTTATCAAAATATCTATTAATATTTAATAAAATTTAATATATTTAAAATAAATATAATTAAAAAATTAATAAAAATTATATTTCTTAATATATATAAAAAATAAAATAAATAAAAAATTATGAGACAGAACATAGCTATGCATGATATTAATAATTTTTATATAAATTAATAGTAAATACTTTAATTGGAAAAAAATATTATTTGAAATTTGCATAAAAATAGCAATGATGTGGATTGAACTATCATCGTAAATTCAAAACATAAATAGATTTTTCTATATTTACACGTTTGAATTGGGATTATGATTTTAAATAAGTCTTTTTCTCAAATGAATTACCACTTTTTATTTTAATTTTTTGAGGATATAATCTTTTGGCTTGAACATGAAAAGTGTCATAGGCTGAAAGCACAATTGCTCAATGCTTCAACAAAAATTTATAATGTTCACATGTTCTTTTTGAATCTTGAAACCAATGCCAGGCTCCACATTGCTGTCTGCATAAAATGAGGTCACATCAAAGTGAGTTTTTCTAAAATGTGTAACATTATTATTGAAAGTGCAATTAACAGCATAAATAAATAAATAAATTAAAAATATTAAAATTGAATTAAAAAACGTCTAACTTAAAAAAAAATCAATCGAATTCAATAATTTTAAATAATTTACTTGAATTATTTCAACTGAATAAAATTTGTATTTAAATTATTTTAATTATAAAATGCTGAAATATAAATTTTTTTAATTTTTTAATATTTAAAATAACCATTTTTTAAAGTGTTTTTGACTTCATCATAGCGCCAGCCAAGCTCTTAGAAAAGAAGGGGAGTCATCAATTGATAGTATGTCGTTAGATCTAATTTTAATTTTTTTAATTAAATATTTAAAGCGTAAATAACTTAAATTCATTTTAAATACTTTTTTCTCATTCGCTGCAGCATAACAAAATATGCATCTTATAAATTATATGAAAAGTTTTAAAATTATTTTCATATAATTTGTCTTAATTAATTAAAATATTCATATAATTTTAAAATTATATTAAAATATTTTTATATTTTTAGTTTATTAATTAAAAAATACTTATCAATTTTTATTTTTAATTTAATGATAAAATTAATTTTTTTATATATTCAAATTAATATTAAATAAACTCACTACTTATTCCTTTACTTACCAATCTTATTAATTAGCACATAATTATTAATATTAGTAATATTTTTTATTGTTTGTAAATTTTTATTTTTTTAGAGAAATATAAAAGAAATAATAGAGAATATAAAAAAATAATTTAAATGAATAATGAGTTTATTTAATAAGGAGTATAATTTGAATATAATTTTTTTTTACTTTTAACTAATAAATAAACTGTAAAAATAAATAAAAATTAATAAGTAGTATATATAATAAAATTATATTAAAATATTAAAATATTTTTATTTTTAATTTATATAATTTTAAAACTACATATGCTATTGTATTTAGTTAAAATAAATCAACGTAAAAATAATAAAAATTAAAGAGATTCTTTTTAATTAATAAAATAAAAATATAAAAATATTTTAATATAATTCTACCACATTAATTTTTTCTTTTAAAATAATCATATTAATTTATTCTTAATAATTAAGTTATCAAAACAGTAACAAAGCGTCATTGTCTAGACGAGCACATCGCACCCATCACAACAATTACGTGCCATCAAATCCGCGACGTGCTTTCTTTTCTGAAACTTCGCGAATACAGCACCAATCACCTGCTGCCGACTGCCTCTCCCTTGGCGCGGTGCGTTCTTTGTTTATTTTATATTCTTTTTCCATCATTGTCCACTGCATTTGACCTTTGAAAATGTATTATTTAATCTCTATTTAATGTAAAAATTTAGTAATTTTAAAAAATATTAAAACGTTTTTAATATTTTAAAAAATTTATTAATTAAATATTTCATTAATTTTAATAAAATATTTTATCATTTAATTTTCATAGTTTTAAAAAAAATTATTAATTAATTTCTTATTTTTTTAAAAAATTAATTAATTTTTTATATTAAAAATATTTAAAAATTTTATAATATTTAATAATAAAATTTAATAAATAAATTAATAAAAATTTTAAAATATTAAAACTTTTTAAAATTAAAAAATAATTAATAAATTTTTAAATAATACGAACATCAAATAATAACTTTCTTTTTCTTTATATGAAATTTTAAACTTTGTGAAACTAGTTTACCTGCGGCATTAGTTCCCAAAGAATAATCTTAATTAATTATAAACCTTTATTTTTATTAAAAGTAATCATTTTGCCTGTAAATAACTGGATTACATACATGCATGCGAAAAGAAAATTATAAAAAATACTTTTTATGATTTTTATTTATTTTATTTTTTCACATATAAATATAATTTTTTATTAATTTTTTAATTATATCATTTTAAATATATTAAATTTATTAAATATTAAAAAATATTTTATTTTTTTTAAAAATAAAATAAAATAAAATTATAATAATTAATTTATATGTTATTATAATCTAAAAAATAAAAAAAAACAAAAATTATAAAATAAATAAAATAATAATCAGAGGCTATCACTATCAACCATTCGATGCAAAATATTTCTTAAATAAAATTTATTTTTATATTTAAAAAAATTCATGTAATTTTATTAATTTTTCATTTAAATATTTATAATTTAATTTATATTAAATTAATATTTATATTATTACATCATGTGATATTTTTTAAATATTATTAAAAATATTAATATAAAAATTATATTACGAAAATATTAAATTAATATAAATAAAACTACATTCTAAAATAGAAATAAAAATAAGTAAAATACATTATATTATTTTATATATTTTTTAAATTAATAATTATATTTTATTTTTCATATCAATATTTTTAATAGTATAAAAAATTACTATTATTTATTAATAATAGAATAAAATATATATTATTTTAATATAAATTACACTATAAATTTTAAAATAAAAATAAATAAAATTATATAATATTTTTTACACTTTTCGTTCTTTTATAAATAATTTTGTTATTTTATAATTTTATTATTTTCTTCGTGTATAAATTCAAATGAGAGATCATCAGAAATCCTAGACGGCAATAGCTGCGACAGGGCCTTAACTTGCACCGATATTTCTCGGAAAATTTATATAGTGTGCTCCGCTGAACCTCTTTCTCAAATAAGAAAAAGAAAATCTCAAACTACAATTTTATTAAAACTTCTAAATGTAGTTAATGAACTTTAATTCTGAGAAGAAAAGAGAACTTTAAATAAATAATTAATAGAGGTTGCACAAATATAAATTTAAACTTTGAAATTTAATTAATTAGTATTTAAATAAGAAAAAAATTCCGGCGTAGAGAGTTCCGTTAACTGGAAAAGTTCCTGAACGTGGGAATGCCAAAACCGAAAGAGGAGGAAACCACGTCCTCGACACTCAACAGCCAAAAACAGCACGTTCTTTCAGCCAAAACGCAAGAATCTCTCATACAAGAAAAGAAGAAGAAAAAAAGCGAGCAACGCGCTTTCGCTGGCACGTTTGAAGAGTATATCAAAAGAGGAAAATTTCCCTTTCTTTTAACTGAATTGATTTGCTTCCTTACAAAGGCAAGAATTTTGAGCTCTTAGCTCCGATGGTTACTGTTTTATTAATGGTGGTAGTTGGTAGGCACCGACCTGAAGAGTTTGTTTCGTCTTACTCAGCCTAATTGCTGAGCTCTGCTTCTTCGCTTGAACATAAGAAAACAGGATAAGTTGTGAAAAACGCTTGCGTCTAACTGTTATTTGTTTGTCGTTTTGCTTTTAGTTCCGTACGGCAGATTGAAGATTTAACCGGCCAGTCTCGAGCTTTTCGAAGTGTTAAGTGAGTTTTATTTTTTAATTCTTTTTTATTTTAAAATTTTAAGGCGCGTTATGGTCTTGGAAAAATCTGGATGCGATTTAACTTTGAGTCCTTTGGTTTTTTAAGTTTTCTATTTGGACTCAGAAATTCTAGAGAAAAATTAGTTGAAAATCTGAGTTAGAAATTTTATTATTATTATTGTTGTTTGCTAAATTATGATATCATGGTGAAAAAATTGGCAGCAAAGATTGTGAAATCTAGAGATTAACGGTGCCATTTCTTCTGCGACAGTAAATAAATGAATAGTCCATCCAAGTCTTCGCCGTACCGCCGGCGACATGATCTGGAGGCCGGAGAACATTCCTTTGACGATGGGTCCTCTAGTCCCTTTGATATTCCGAGCACTAAAAATGCTTCTATTGAACGTCTTCGCCGCTGGAGGGTAATATAATTTTCTACTTCTCTCTCTCTCTCTCGCTCTCACTATATTTCCATTTGGTGTTTGAATTAGTGATGGATGGTACTGAACCATTGACAAGTTCTAGCGAGGGAATGGTTTTGATTAGTTTGATTTTCTGGACTTAAGTCCCTCCCTCTCTCTCTCTTGCATTTTAAGAGAAGATTTCATAAGTTTTTATGAATTATTAATATGCTTTTCGTCATTATTTGATTTGATGTATTGAATTCATTCCACATGTGCTTGCTATTCATGTCGATTCCCGATACTAGTCTTTGTTTCCATCTCATCTTTGATGTTCCTTGAATTCGGCTATAGTTTTTGAACTAACTGGAATTTGATTTTCTGTAGCAAGCTGCACTTGTGCTTAATGCTTCTCGTCGATTCCGATACACCCTGGACTTGAAAAAGGAAGAAGAGAAGCAGCAAATATTAGGAAAGATAAGAGCACATGCACAAGCCATACGGGTACAAGTTGATGACTTACTCATATTTTAAAAAATGCACGGTTTAGTCCCTCAAAGTTGATTTTCTCAACTATTTGGTCCTTCTGTCTATTGTTGTCAATTTACCATTAGTCAAAGGACAAAAAGCTGATCAATGAGGTACAAAAATGTTTGTAATGGTAAAACATCTTAGACAAAAATGTATATAGGCAAAATTCAGGGACAAAAGTGATGATCGTTAACATTAAATGTTGAGAAAAATATATAGTAAGTGTATAATGGAATCAAAATTTAGGGACCATCAAATGTGTGTTCAAAATATGAAGTCATTAGTTTCATTATAATGCAGGGACTAAATAATAACTTTTTCTATTGCTTTATATGGTTAACTTTAATAGGCATAATGTTATAATATGTGGTTTCTGCTGCATCAGGCTGCATACCTTTTTAAAGCAGCTGGGGATCGAGCTAATGGTATTTTCTTTTTCATAGTTCTTCTGCTGTTATTATTATGCAAATCACTGAAGACTAAAGTGTTGGAACACTATTATGCGGTTCAGTTTTTTTTTTTTACTCTCATTTGACTTGTATGTCCTTTGTCTGCTTTTTCAAAAGATCATCAATATATAAAGACTTGGTATTATGAAGTAACTTTATGATTTAGTTTTTGTTTCCCCAGAGTTTCTGCTTTTTCTTATACTTTTGCATTTCTGCCCCAATTGTGGTTTTAGCTGGAAAATAAAGTCTTCATATTTCTTCATAATTTCAACAAGGAATGTACATGTTGATTGTTGTTAGAGCATTGTTCTATTCTTTCCAATCTCAATTCTTAATCGTTCAATCATCCCATTTAACCTTCATGTTTTTTTTAAATTTTAAAAATTCTTATCCTTGCTTTTATCAGTTTAGCCGAGTGAAAGTCTCAATGTTCTGGCTAGACAGTATATCATTTGCTGCTGTTCAAAATATCAAATGCAAGAAGCCTTACTTCAATTTCTTTGATTATAAAATTTTATATTCTATTTAATTTTCCACCTGCATTTGTTCCATGCTGTTATATTCGTGATTAGATCCTTTATTTTATAATGTTTTTTACCATAGGTCATCCTCTGTTTTATGATTTTTTGACCATAGGTCGTTATATCTTATTCACAACTCAGCTTTGCCACTTCTGGAGCACTTAGTTTTTAGATTTTTCCCCTAATTGTTTGATAAATGTGCCATTACTCTCCTTGTTTTATGCTCATAAATTGTCTATCCTCTTCTGGTATTTTATTCTGTATCAGTTGTAGCAAGATTACTTGTAGAGAAGTTCAAAAGGTTATTGGGCTGATAGATGGTGGATTTCATGGATGGTGTATTGCTACAACTGATTTTGGTTTTATCTTGCAGGAAACAAAGAATTACCTGCAAGCTCTACGGGTGATTTTGGAATTGGTCAAGATCAACTTTCTATAATGACAAGGGATCATAAGCTTGATGTTTTAGAGCAAATTGGAGGTGTAAGTATATGATATATTTCTCTTGATTGATTTATGTGCTAGTTTGGTGGGATTTATCTTACATTCTTATTTCTTGTTGTATGTATGCATCAGGTAAAAGGGCTTTCTGATCTTTTAAAAACAAATACAGAGAAAGGGATCCCTGGAGATGATACTGATTTGTTGAAGCGCAAGAATGCATTTGGATCAAATACTTATCCACAGAAAAAAGGAAGGAGTTTCTGGGTAATTGCTATTGCAGCTTGTGGGGAGTTCATTTGCTATTTTGTAAACAATTAATGGATTTGTAGGCATAGACTCTTTATCAAATGTAGTTTTTTGCTTTATTTTGTAGAGGTTCCTCTGGGAAGCCTGCCAAGATCTTACTTTGATCATATTGATGGTGGCTGCTGTGGCTTCTTTGGTACTGGGTATAAAGACAGAGGTGAGTTTGTCCAAAGCATTGCTAATGGTTCACCATTTTAATAGTGTCTATTATAAAATATTAGGCTTTTGTAATCATTTATCTAAAAGTGATTTATGAATACGGATTGAGGATTGATTACAGATTAATGATTGAGGTTTGATTAAAGAATTAAATTGACTTGATTAAGTTCAATTCAAAATTAGTTGGGTGGTTATATGGGTTTTTTCCCCTTCCATTATGCTCAACTTAGTACTATATATTTATATATATTTTAGAGGTAAAGTCTTTCCTAACTATAATATTCTTGTTATTTAAGCTCTATGCTCCCTTTATTATCTTCTGTCAATTTAGTGTTGGCATTCTCTATTGTCTAACATCTCTATGCGATTGCACCTGGGTTGTCGATGTTGGTACCTTTCAGAGTCCTCAAAGTAGCCTTTTCACTTTCCTTTAATTTTCTTTTGGTTTTTCCAAGATTATCCATCATCATTTTGCACATCTAATTTCATTTAAGTCTCATATAATCTCTTTTCCCTCATCTTTTCTACGTTTCTATATAGATTGCATTCTCAAGGTGCTTTCCAATATGATTTGATGATAAGCAAATACAAGCTAAATAGAAATAATTATGCACATCTTTCATTGTACAAATATGTAACATAAGACATGCATAGCCATGAAAGAATAGACATATATTTATTTAAAATGTGAACACATGTCTAGCTTCACATGATTAATGGATGTGCTTTCTATGATAATTGATGTGGTGGATTCATTTGCATATTAATGGATATCTCAATGTACCTTGTACCTGTAGGATTAAGGGTTCTTGTAAAAGATAACTTTGAAGATATATGTGCCTAGAAAATTGGCTTACAATACTTTTCAGTGGGATTCTTAGATAAATTGTTGAAGATAAACAAGTTTTTGAATTTATGAGAAGTGCATAAAATTGATATTGGTGTTGACAATAGGACTGAGTATATTTTGGTTTTAACCGAACCCTTTTCTTAAAGTTCACTTCAATTTGATTTTAGAATTTGGTTTGATTACTTGTTTGGGTTTGAGAAAACTGAAAATAATTGATTCAACTGATATGTTATGTATTTGTATACTTTTTATATAAATATTATACGAGACATATAAATATATTTGTAATAAAAAATTGAACTGAACTGAATTCAGCTCATTTTGGTTTGCATTGGGTTTGGGTTTAGTTTGATTTGATTTAGGTTATTTCAAAATGAACCTACTGATTGTACAATTTTAGTTGTGACTGTGAGTTGATTAAGTATCTTATATTCTTATTATTCTACAAAAAGACAAGATCTTGTCTAACTTAAACTTTTTTATTCATTTTTTTTGCTCAGTGCATATGTACATATCCTGGCTGTATTTAATTTGAAGCGATGATTAGTATTTTTCAGTTTAGTGTTGGTTCATTACTGAATTACAAATATTTTTCTGTTGATTGATAATTGAGTTTAGTGTTCTATTGTTGTGGTTCCCTTTCTATAACTTATACTCTCTTCCTAAGATAAACTTGTTTTCTTTCTTCTTTTTTTATTTTTTATTTTTTATTTTTTTATTTTTTATCCGTCTCAAACTATTAGCCACTTTCCTGTTTGAGATAGTAATTTTTCATTATTTTCCTAATATACTGCTATTTTATTAGTTTCCAAATTATTGGCCACTTTCCTTTTCGAAATAGTAATTTTTTATTAATTTCCTAATACACTGCTGTTTAATTTACATTGAAAAATTAAATGTTATTAGTTTCAAGAACAAATTAGTAATGGAACAATCATATGTGGAAGGTATGAAATTTATTGCTGTTAACTATACTAATTATATTTTCTTAATTCATGTGAAAAAGCAACCAAGCTTTATCTTTTTGGGACGAAGGGAGTAACTAATTTGCAAGTATTCATGAGAATGATTGCACACTTTTTTTTTTCTGTTGTTTTGCTGCTAATTGAATGTTTGCATTCATTCATTATTGGTCCTTTTCATACACATTTAATTGCTATTTAATTTACATAGAAAAAGTAAATTTATTAGTTTCAAGAACAAATTAGTACAATATATGTGGAGGGCATAAAATTTATTGCTGTTGACTATACTAACTCTATTCTCATAATTCATGTGAAAAACCAAACAAGCTTATCTTTTTGGGACGGAGGGAGTAACTAATTTGCAAGTATTCATGAGAATGATCACACCCTTTTGTTCCATTGTTTTGCTGCTAAATGAATGTTTACATTCATCCATTGTTGGTCCTTTTTGTACACATTTATTTCATCTCTTTCTCTCTCCTCCTCTCTTACAGGGTATTAAGGAGGGATGGTATGATGGAGCCAGCATTGCTTTTGCGGTTATTCTTGTCATTGTTGTGACAGGTATGGAGTTCCAAGTGTAATGTTTTGTTGAATTAGAATTTTTTAAGCATAATAGTGAATTCTGAAACGTGTAAAACTTTCATTTATTACATATGTAAATCTTGTTCTTGTGAAAATAAATATTTGATTTTGTCATGCATGTACAAACTGGTGAATGGACTAGAGATTAATTACTACATGTTTAAAATGTAATTGTTCATCAAGAGGAGATGCACTTGTTGTGTGTTTGAGGTATGGATGTGGAAGTATTTAATATTTATTTTAATGGAAATTGGTATTTAAAATCTACAGGATTTGTATTGGTCAGTTTAAGTGTGCCAAATGCACGAGAAAATATCTGTTTGAATTGTGCTTTCAGACTTTTTTCCAATAATAATATCAATGGTTTTTTGTTTGGAATGTTCTATTTTCTTGTTGAAATAAGAGGTTTCTACTGTATTGAATAAGGAATTCATTATCATTATGTAAATGTGCACAGAGGGCAATATAATTTTGAGAGGGGAAACATCATTGTGATTATTAGGTATTAGGTTGTGGGTGAGAATAATTTGACATGCTTCAATTTCTTTGATAGTGGATTTTGTGATGAGGTGGTTTGTTGAACCATCTTATTGTGTTCCTTTGTTTTAATTTTCTAGTTTTGCACAATGTGGTAAGTAATCATGCTTCTGGATGTATCCTCTAGAATCTCTGCGCACGTTAGGTAATTGACTTGTAGCCTGCATGTGTAGTTTTACATTCAAATTTAACTCAGTTTCTGAACACAACTAGTAGGACTCGGCAGACATGGCATCTGAAACCCATTGTTGCTCTTTTCTGTGTGAAGATAAAAAATTATATATTTTTTAAACTAGTTGTTCTTTATAGCTTATCTTGTTTATTAGCTATAACATTCATAATCTTCATTGTTTGATATAGTAATGATGGGAAGTCAGCCTTTTATGATGGTTGGTTGGATGGAAATTGGATGCAGAGGAAATGGATAGGAGGGAAAGATGAAGGGATGGAAAAACATGGATAAAAATAATTTTTCTATGTTGTTTGGAAACAAATGAAGATCAGCTTAAATTTATTACCAGAAAGGTACAAAAGCAAATTAACTTAATTGGACCTCCCCTTTCCTTTGCCAATTCACCCACAACAGAGCGAATGTTTTAACTGGGCCCATCTAAAGGAACATAAATGCATTTCCCATCCCAACCTACTTTTCTTTCCATCTGAACAATGGTAAAGGTCCTCTTCTCTACCTTTTTCCTTTATTTCTATTCCATCTCCTGCTCCATCTGCTTGCTTTGGATATCCAGTGTGATGAGAGAGAGACCAGTTAGGGGCAGGCGAATTTTCATTGATGGATGTAAGGATTTTAGAAACTCTACATAGAATAGAAGAAGAAATAAGAGGAATAGAAGAGAATTACGGTAGAGTCGGAAGAGAATTGGTAGAAGAGAAGTAAAAAACGGAGAGAATGTTAGTCCTTGAAAACTCTGGAATAAATTACAAGATGACACCTCTGAGTTATGTAGCAAAGTTAGTAATTGCTTGTAACTAAATCTAGCTACTGTCAGTAGCCTCTATAACAGCCTAATGGCCACCTAACAGCCTCCTACCTGACTGTTCTTTGTTCTATTCACACTTGCTGGCTCAACTACTAGAGTACTAGTACTTTCACACTTGCATCTCATCCTGCAACTGCCACCCCAGCCTTCACTACTTCTTATGGGTCTACTCGCTATTCTTTCTAATATTTCCTTCTCTGAGATGTGAAACTGGTATACTTTGAGTTTATATTATATCTTTGCATTATTAATAAAAATTTGCTCTCAGGCAACGCCCGACTAGGTGGTCTGAGTATGTCTTATATAAATGCCTTGTTTTCATCGTTTTGATTACGTTTTTATTATGTTCATTGTCAAAAATTTCCAACTCTATACAGCTCTAAGAAATTAAAAATAGTATATTAGATGTCATTTGCCTGTAGAAGAGAATCCTTAATTTTATTTTTCTTTTGTCTTCAGCTATAAGTGATTACAAACAATCCCTTCAGTTCCAAAATCTAAATGAGGAGAAGAAAAACATACATATGGAGGTGTATCTCTACCTCAATAAAAAGTGGCTTTTGACTTGGAATTTCGTTTCTTATGAATTAAATGTATGAAGAAACATTTATGCAGGTTATTAGAGGGGGTAAAAGAGTTGATGTTTCAATATATGATATTGTTGTTGGAGATATTGTGCCCCTCAACATAGGTGACCAGGTAAGTACATCACCCTTCCTTTTTTGTAGTACATTTCACTTACAATTTTCTTTTCCAGCATAATTTATGGACAATCTATATACATCTTTAGGTGCCTGCTGATGGAATTCTAATTACTGGTCACTCTCTTGCAATTGATGAATCTAGCATGACTGGAGAAAGCAAGAATGTACGCATTTGACCTGTTCTTGCATGTGGTGAAATTACTTGATATACCTTTTCATTTAAAGTGTGATTATTCTGCAGGTTTACAAGAATTCTAGGGAACCATTTTTAATGTCAGGCTGTAAAGTGGCCGATGGTAGTGGCACTATGCTGGTAAATTTCATTTTGTTCTCTTTGCTTGGCAGAATATTTTATCTCCTTCCATAAAAGTGCATCTCCTTGATTTTGGATACGAGAATGATAAAGTTACTGTGAGGATAATAGAAAATCTTTGGTTTGTATTTCAAGAGAGAAGAGTGTGCAGATCGATCCATAATATGTGTGTGTTGCAGTTTAAATTTTGTGCAGCCTTATGGTTGGTTTTTTGTCCCCTTTACTTCTTTCTTGCTATCAATTGTGAATCAGACAGGCAAAGAAGTTACGGCAATTTACTTCCGTTCAATTTTAAACCCTGCTTACAGTTGATGTCTATTGTTCTTCCTCTAGACACTGACTTTAAATGTTGCTATTAGGCTTTGGCAAGAGAGTATCAACTGAAGAAGATTCTTTTTATAGTTATTATTTTCCTTCACTCATGATTAAGTATCCTCCTACACTTGGACAAGAATGACCAGAATGGATGAAGATTAAAGAATTTTACTTTAAGAATGCCTTCTGTAGTGAAGGAAGGGATACAAGGACAGAGAGAAGAGCTGTCTTTATATTAGGGCAATATTCAAATTCTTTTATTACAAATTGAGCACTTGGAATTGTGTAGAATTATTTGAATTTTTTAAAGAGATACAATCAAACACTTCTCATTGCCGGAAATAAGTTTGCAGCACAACTGACAATAACTGAATAACATTTTCATGTCCTGTCATACTCTTGCTGACTGTGGAGAGCTTCAACCTGCTAATTCCCAATTTGTTCTTGTTTAGAAGATTCCCTTCATCAGTTGCTGGATAAAAGGCCTCAAGTTTTGCCCTTTTTTTTCTTTTCGAAAATATTTATTCCTAAAGGAGAGAACAGGGGAAAAATGGAAGTTCTGAATTTCTGAAGGTTTATTGTGAGCTAATGGATTTATTGATGCTACATCACCAAAATTCAGTGTTATATCTGAGTATGATATTTTTATTCTTTAAGCCTAAATAAGAAACTAGTAAGTTATATGGATCCTTTTTGACATTTGGCTTTATTAGACTCCAAGTCTGCAAAAATGATATTAGTGGTCAAATTGTGATGGTTTCACAAGATTTATCATAGCTATAAATGTTACATTGTTTGGCCTGGTAACAATCTGAATGATATGTTAAATTGCTGTGTCAGCATGAAATTCAAACTTCCAATACATACCTTTTTATATGAGATTCAGTTTGTTGTTTGTTTGTTTGTGTTTCCCTTGTCTACTCGATCATACTCATGGTGCCGCTGCCTTTTCGTGTGTTTTATTTTTTGATTTTCCTAAAATTATTATATGTGGTGCTCTTGCTTATTTAGGCGGCCTATTAACTTTTCTTGTTTAGATAGTTAGTACCTACCTTATCAGTAGAAGTACATTAAAAATAAATCCCCTTATCCAATCAGGATTAAAAAGAAGGAACACAGAAGGGTACCTTACTGGTCTCATTTTGTCTTCATGGCTTACATAAGTTTCCTTTTTCAGGTGACAAGTGTTGGGATTAACACTGAATGGGGGTTGCTTATGGCTAGTATTTCAGAAGACACTGGTGAAGAAACACCATTGCAGGTTGATTTTCTCATTATTATGTTTTGTTTATATTTTGATGTTTGCAATGTTTGCTAATTTGTCAATGATTGCTGGTAGGTGCGCTTAAATGGAGTTGCGACTTTCATTGGTATTGTTGGACTGACAGTGGCTTTTCTTGTATTGGTTGTCCTTCTAGTCAGGTAATCAAGCATTCTCTTTCTTATCGTGGGTAATATGTAAATGTACATTTTGTTTATTTTTTTGAAATTTCTTTTCCAACAGATTTTTTACTGGCCATACCAAGAATACAAATGGAACACCTCAGTTTAAAGCGGGTAAAACTAGCGTAGGTGATGCAGTAGACGGAGCGATTAAAATTCTTACTGTTGCGGTATGTACACTTCTAGTTGGATGTTCTTTCCGTCTCCCTATGTTCATTTTTGTGATTAGCTGATGTTTAAAGTTTTTAGGTCACTATCGTTGTAGTTGCAGTGCCTGAAGGACTTCCCTTAGCTGTCACCTTAACGTAAGTTTTTTTTTTATGTAGAAAACTAGTTGTATAATCTGCATTCTGCAGATTATTTATTATTTTATTTTAATAATGTAATTATTAATATTTTTTTTAACCTGTAATATAAAATTTTTTTATAGTAAAATTCTTAATGAATTATAATTTTATTTTGAGTGTATACAATTTTTAAATATATGCACTTGAAATGAAAATGTAATTAATAAATTATTTTATATTATTTTTCAAATTAGTTGATATTTACCAATAAAAGAATAAGTAAAGTAGAAAAATGCCATGTGGCAATTTTTCAAGTATTATTAAAATTCTTCAATTTTAAATATATAAATGTTTTTGAAAAATAAATGTTTAAATATCATAAATTATTTGTCAATCAATGATATTTATATATAAATTTTGTACTTGTATAATTTTTTAAAGATAAAAGATATATTTTAAATTTATTACGAATACTCTACAAATATAGAGATCTTATACTAATTCACCTTATATGCACATGTGTATGTGTGTTTCATAAATGCATCAAATTGTAAACTTAAAGATTTTGAATTTTTTAGTGAATATAGTAGAATGAATTCTAGATAACTATTTTTTATATATGAGAAGGTTTTAGTAGTGGAAAATTGAAAAATCTATAGATAAAAAATTCATGTTTAATATGATAAAATATTTTATGAGTAAAAAAATATAAATAGTAAGAATACAAAAAAAAAAAATGCCACATGGCAACTTTTTAAACATGTTTATTAGGTTAGATAGCAAACCTTTGTACAATAACTTTTATGTCTCTGCTTTACTATATATAGATATAGTGATATTTTTTGGATGTTATGTACTCACATCCATTTCTTAAATTTCCTATGTGACAGTCTTGCCTACTCTATGAGAAAAATGATGGCAGATAAGGCTCTGGTATGTTTAATTTCATTTTTTTATTAGTTCTTTGGTCAACTTTGGCAACGTGTGGTAAATAGAGATCAAAATGCAGGTGCGTAGACTTTCTGCCTGTGAAACCATGGGTTCTGCAACAACCATTTGCAGTGACAAGACTGGAACTTTAACCCTGAATCAGGTAAATAATACTAGTTTTAGCATAGTTTTGAGGTTCATAATTCTCTTGTAAAAGTAGTTGCAGATGAGGAGGGAGTGGGTTATTCCACTTGTTGAGTTCTAGAGGTGCATGGATCATGATAAATTTGAGTGTGGTTCTCTGCAAAGCTCAGAACCTTAGACAGTGTCAATTTAGTGGATGATGAGGTTTTGGAAAATGTAATAATATATGGCTGCAGAATTGGGTGTGTGCTTTAGAAGAAAATGCTCCAATAGCATCTTGATTTGTTGCGAGAAAAGAGTTCGTTGCTGCAACTCATTTTCTTTTTGGTCAAACAGATGCGGAAAAAGTTTTTCTTTCTTTCTTTTTTTCTTTTTGACCATTTGATTGAACAAACAACCATTTCTTTTATTTACAGATGACTGTTGTTGATGCTTATGTTGGTGGTAAAAAAATTGATCCTCCAGAAAACAAGTCACAGTTGCCTCCTAAGCTGTCCTCTTTCCTAATTGAAGGCATTGCACAGAATTCAAATGGCAGTGTTTTTATTCCTGAGGTAGGAATAACTAGTAGTTTCGTTTGAGCCACATAATCAAGCAGAAATCCAGCTAAGATAGCATCATTGGCTTCATAATTTGTCATTGTTGATCTTTGGCAGGGTGGAGGAGAAGTAGAGGTTTCTGGTTCACCAACAGAAAAAGCCATACTTGTTTGGGGAGTCAAGGTTTCTTTTATAACTTCATCTGGTTTTTCTAGTAGGTATCTTCAATTCTTAAACTAATCATGGTTTCTTCTTTTTCCCCGTTAGCTGGGCATGAATTTTGATGCTGTCCGATCAGAATCAACGGTTATCCATGTTTTCCCATTCAACTCTCAGAAGAAAAGAGGTGGTGTGGCACTACAACTGGTAATTTTAATTGATTGCTAGAGAGTAATTTTTGGCAGAAAAATGGAAAGATTAATTGAACACTATTATCGGTTGTAATTGCTGACCCTCTTCTGGGTACTACGTACAGCCTAATGATTTAGAGAGTTGGCTTTTTCAGTCCCTGGTCTGGTGGCATTTGATAATTGTAGGGTTTGTCGCAAAATTTATAATGTTTGTTAAAAGAATTAAAATGATGTAGTATTTTGTTTTTCATTAACTAATGTCATAAATTGGCTCATATTTCATTGTTTGATGCAACTGGAGTTAAAGAATATGCATTAAGTGAATTCAGAAACCATGTTTAGTTGATTTGTTTAACTGTCCACAGCTAAAAATGTTGTCCATAATCGATCTGTTGTTATATTAAATTAGTGGTTGTTCAAACTGAATTTGAACAATATTGTCCAGTGATATTCAGAATGGTTTTGGAAGAATTACCATTATCTGGCCATCAAACTTTAGATGAGAGCTCTATGGATTGACATTGAGTTCTTGATCATATGGGTTTATCCTTTAACTTTCCTGATGGCTGTTTTTTTTTCCTGTGTTATCTTTGATGAGCTGGTCAATAAGGGTTTCTAAAACCATTGGACCAAAGTTATCTCATAAAATTTTTGTTCCTTTGTGTGTTTTTCTCATTCACGAAGTCAATTAATTATTTCAGAAACTATAGTGCTCTTTCTTTCCCAGTATAATGCACTTCTGTTTGGTATATAGATATAGAAAATGGTTAAGTGAAAATTTCAGAACTAAATTTGTAGAAAGTAAATTCTTTGTTGAGTTTTCTCACTAACATGTAGGAATGTCGCCCTTATAATCATGTTCCATAACTTTCTGGTTATCTTTATTAAGTTCAGAGTTCTGCAGTAAGACAATGATATGCTTTTAGTGCAAAACAAAAGTAACTATACAAAATAATTCTACTGTTGTAGTTGTGGCAACTTCTTGATTCCACAATTTTATTGCTTTTCTTACACTACAGCCTGATTCTGAAGTCCATATACACTGGAAGGGGGCTGCTGAAATAGTCTTAGCCTCGTGTACAGCATACATTGATGGAAATGATAACATCATGGCAATGGATGATGACAAGGTTTGTAATTGCCTGCTTTGTGATTGTTGTATTGTATTTGGTAGAAATAGTTGGTCTTATTTCTCTATATTCTAAACCCCTACCCCCTTCACATTTTAGGCAAGTTTTCAATTCATGTCCTTTGCAGGCTTTGTTTTTTAAGAAAGCTATTGAAGATATGGCAGCTTGCAGTTTGCGCTGTATTGCAATTGCATATCGATCTTATGAGATAGATAAAGTTCCGGTTGGTGAACAAGAGCTAAGTCAATGGGAATTACCTGAGGATGATCTTGTCTTGCTAGCTATTATTGGCTTAAAGGTATAGCTCATTGGATTCATGCCAAACCACTGCATTATTATAGGTTTATGTTTCAATTCTCTTGCTTTTGCAGTTTTTTACTTTGTCTTCTTACTGTTGGATTTCTTTACTTTTGACGTCAATTTTGGTTTAACATAGATGCATAAGAGTGTTGATGTAACACAACAATAATTATTATAAAAAGGGTTAGTAATGGTTATACAATTAAAAATTAAATACATCAGGCGTTCTATATTTTTCTTTTTTTCATAAAATGTTCTCACAATGTGCAATTAAATTTTTCATACGACTAGAGATTTTCTTTTGTTGAAAATTTATGTCCTAATGAATTTCTCATTTAAAGATTATGTCAGCATGACAAGTACACCCTAGTATACAAGTGTTACATTTTCTCCAGGTGAAAACATTGCACAAGGTTAAGAAAGAAAAAGTAAAATAAATGATAATGATTCTGGCAATGGAAACACTGAATTGAAGTTAAATTAGGAAATCTTACATCTAATGGAAATAGGAATAATGCCATTAATACATATTAGATGCATTATGATTTTTCCCTTGTCTTGTTTAGATTTAAATAGCTGTAGTCATTTATATCATTGAACAGGGGCAGAAAAAGGAATTGAATCCACTTATTTTATTGCTTTATAATTATTAATGAAGAGGTGTGGTTTTGCTTTAGGTATTTTGATTCAATTTATTTTGGAAATTAGGTGGTGTGAAATTCAATTGCAAGTGATTTAACCAAGAAGTACCTCAAGTGAATTGAGTTCCATATAATTAGAAAATGAAATTGTGGAATTTCTAATAAATAGTTTTAAGGATAAATATGAGATGTACAAGATTGCATATTTTATAATAAAAATGTTGATTCATTTATTCCAAATACTGTTACTATAAAAATATGGCTGGTAGTGGTACACTAACTTGTGTTGAAATTGCATGTAGGACCCATGTCGACCAGGTGTCAAAGAATCAGTGCAACTATGTCAAAATGCTGGTGTGAAGGTACTTCTCTGATGCCAAATTTATAAGATGAAAACATGTGATGTGAACAGTGAAGTATTTCTCATTTTTGTAGAATTTTCTGTGCACTTCATTTCTTTGTAATTGTTTTTAAGCTGGGTATAATTTGACATTTGAGTGCTGTTTTCTGTGAATATACAAACTCATGAGCTTGCTTTTGTTGTTGGGCTTATGGAAAATGGTGTTGAGATGTATGCTTTTAATTGGTTTCTACTTGCTCTTTGATATATAATTACATATTATTGGAACAGAATCAATTTGTTGGTTTTGTTTTTAATTTAGATTGTTCAGTGCTTAGGATATTTGTCATGTATCTTGATTGCAACTTGTGTAGATTACTGTATATTCTGAAGGTATGATGTGTAACAAAGTAAAATGCTTTAGGTTCCACTGGGTCAATAGCTGTGTTTAGGTAACTGCCATATTTGAGTTTGAGAGGTCTCATACCCTATCACCTCCCTTGAGCTGAAAAAGAAGTACAATGCAAATGAACGATATGAACATTACTCATCGCCTATTTTTTTTTCTGATGAGATATAGCATTGTTTTTTAATATGGAGTTAGTCCAACATGTGGCAGAATGTATCATGACAACTTGTGGATTTAATTTAAAGGAATCTTCTTTTTCCCCATGCTTTGATAGGTGCGTATGGTCACCGGTGATAATCCTCAGACTGCTAGAGCAATTGCTTTGGAATGTGGAATACTAAGTTCAGAAGATGATGCTGTGGCTCCTATTCTTATTGAAGGAAAAGTATTTCGAGAGTATTCGAATGAAGAAAGGGAACAAATTGCTGAGAAGATATTGGTATGGACTATGAGTCTATATTTGGGATTCTTACATCTTGTATCATTCTTGTCCTAATAGTTTAAATCTCAGGTGGTAAATTTGTTATTTTTGACATTTGCACAATGTATTGAGTAGGTAATGGGACGATCTGCTCCAAATGACAAACTTCTGCTTGTGCAAGCATTGAAAAAGCGGGGACATGTTGTTGCTGTAACTGGAGATGGTACAAACGATGCTCCTGCATTGCATGAGGTATGTTTAGTTCTTATCTTTGAAATTTGTGAAATATGTTTATGTTGAAGAGCATTTTGGTTTGGGAACTTGAATGAATAAACAGTAACCTGACAGTATTTATGTGACTAATAGTGAGGTTTTTTCACTTGAATCTCTGTATTTTGTTCTCTTCAGTGGTTTGTATGAGTGCATGTGTAACTGTGTGTTGTTTGTCTTATTTTTGTTTTCTTAGTTATGCCTTTTTTTTTGTCATCATTATTAACATAATTGTATGCGTAGGCGGATATCGGCCTTTCAATGGGCATTCAAGGAACAGAAGTTGCTAAAGAAAATTCAGATATCATTATCCTGGATGATAACTTTGCTTCTGTTGTGAAGGTTAGTTATATTCATGAACTTTGATTGTTTGAAATATAATCTCAGTTAGCGATCCAACTATTGAGCAGGGTTGGTATTAGACTTTTGTAATTCCTTGTTTGTAAATGTTGCATACTTGCATTTCATAGGTGAGGTCCCAGCCTGGGGATTGTACATTCTATCACCATTTTGCAGAACAGAATAATTACTCTTGAATCATCCTCTTTTTTTATCTGCTATTTGAGTGTTAGTCAAAATTGCTCTTGAACTGAGTACAATATCTAACTCCTTTGATTCAGTGAATCTGCCAAATAATTTGGAGCACCTTTCATATGCACAGGTTGTTCGATGGGGTAGATCTGTGTATGCAAATATTCAAAAATTTATCCAGTTTCAGCTTACAGTTAATGTTGCAGCTCTCATCATAAATGTTGTGGCTGCAATTTCATCTGGTGATGTCCCATTGAATGCTGTGCAGGTAAGTGGACTTGTCTTTCGAAAAAAAGAAAAAGAAGAAAAGAGAAGTGTGATACACAACAGAATAAGAGAGTAACTATTATGCATACTTCGGTTAATTGTTCTCTTTCCTGCTGTACAGCTTCTCTGGGTTAACCTGATAATGGATACTCTTGGGGCATTGGCATTGGCCACTGAACCACCTACGGACCACCTAATGCATCGGCCCCCAGTTGGTCGCAGGTAAGAGTGTTATAATGGCTGCTCCTTGGGTACAATTGTTAAAGAAATGTTGGATAATCTACAAAAATGATAAAATGTAGATAATATATAGATGGGAAGGTGAGCTCTGTCTGTTGGATGGACTTATTATGAGTGGGAAATTGAAGTGTTTGTTGTAGTAAGGCTACTTAGGTGCGTTGGATTTGGGTCCCCTGATACTTCGCTTTATTTTGTGCTCCCATCCCATCCCTTTGGATATAAAGGATGCACGTGGGTAGCAGGAGTGACCATGTGGTTGGTACTCAATATTAGCCTTTTATTCAACATCAAGGGCTTGATATTGGTCCTTTTTGTAAAAAAATTAAAATCGTGTCAAACATTTTTAAACCAACATTATTCCCTAAAGATTAGGTATATTTTTTGATGGGTTTGGATGGTGTACTTGTGCTTTTCATTTGTGCAGACTGCTAATTATCTAGTCTCTTTTTGTTGGTTCTAAAACCTGATTGATGGCTCTTTATTTGTTACAACTCAAATTTGCCTACATCCTTCCCACGGTTAACCTGTTTGTCATCTTTAAGCTGTTAACTCTTTTTCATGAAACATATTCAGGTAACATGTTTGATAATTTTTTTTTGGCATTATGAAATATTTCTATTGCTTGGGTATTACTGATGAGGCAGGAAGTTACTATTGTTCATATTCTGAGAAATTGCTCATTGATTTACATTTTATTAGTGCACTGTTCATATTGCAGAGATTCACCTGCTACCAAACCAACTAGGAAATTCCATTTTTCATTTTAAATATTCTCTAAATTTCTAGTGTTTTTATTTGTAGGGAACCTCTAATAACAAATATCATGTGGAGGAACCTTCTTATACAGGTAATATGTTTTCTTGTTTATATTATTGGCAGGTTGAAATGACAACTTTTGTGAAATTCATAATAATTGTGTTCTCATAATTTTACATATGCGACTTTGACAATTTAGGCGGCATATCAAGTGAGCGTGTTGCTTGTCCTTAATTTCCGAGGAAAGAGTCTATTAGGTTTGAAGAATGATAATGCTGAGCATGCAAACAAGGTGAAGAATACCCTGATATTCAATGCATTTGTGCTGTGTCAGGTGATTCTCTCTACTCTAACAAATTAGCATAGGGAAAATGACTATTTAAGGTTTTCTTTGTCCACTTTCAGTTCTTGCACTAAGATATGGATAGTTTTTCGAGCTTCTATTCTCTCTTTTTGTCTGTGACAATGAGAACACAATACCTGAACATAGCACATATGCCAATTACTTTATTAATTTATATATTAAAAATAAAAATATGATTATTTATTATTAATAAAAATAATTTAAGATTACTATATTAATAAATATTATCTAAACGATGTTATAATTTATATTATTAATTAAAGAAATTCAGTTATTCCACTTATTATTTTAAAGTTTACACAATAGCTTTTATTTTCTTCTGTATGATTATGAAAAAAACCTTTGTTCAAAGGACAGCTAGTTTCTATTGCTGATTGCATAAGTCTTTCTTGTATTAGTTCTTGATCTAAGTTAGCTATTAGTGGTGTGAAAAATAGCTTATGCAAGGATGATATAGAGCGTGGAAAAGTGATGAAGACCTAATTGTTTCAACTGCAGATCTTCAATGAATTTAATGCCCGGAAACCAGATGAAATAAATATTTTTGATGGAATCACAAAAAACCATCTTTTCATGGGGATAGTAGCAGTAACACTCGTTCTACAAGTAAGCTTCTCAATTTCTCCAGTTTGTTAGAGCATTTTCTATTATTTTTTTGTCAATAATTTATATTTACACGCATATTTTCCATTCTGACGTTTCTTTTACAGGTCATTATCATCGAGTTCATTGGAAAGTTCACCTCAACAGTTAAGCTTAATTGGAAGCAGTGGTTAATTTCTGTTGTTATTGCTTTTATCAGGTTAGTGATGGAAGTTGCTTATGTATTGCTATGAAGTGTATAACATCACGTGTGAATTCATATGCAAATTTCTCAAACTCTCTCTTTTTGATGGTCATAAATTATAAAGAAACATGTAATTCTAACTAGTAATATGATTCTGTCAAGTTCGTTCTTTTTATTTCTTATTAATGATTTTTTTTTATTTCACTAGTTGGCCTCTGGCTTTGGTTGGAAAACTGATACCTGTTCCAGATACTCCCCTCCATAAGTTCTTTCCTAGTTTTTCTCGACGTAGAAATCCTCAAAGTAAGAACAAATCTTAAGTTTATCATTCATGCGTTATATTCTTCTTTTAGTGCCATCTCTAAATAAATGCGTATATATTTTTTTCCTCTGATATGGCTTTCAGGCTGATCAGTTAAAAGCACAAGGATTTACAGCATCATTTCCTTCAAACAATGTCAAATATGAAGTACATAGATATGGAGATCTTTTTCCCCATTTTTCAGTTAGTTTTAGGACGACATATATTTACACGAATACAGTTCTTTTTATGAAGAGAGCATCGACCTCTTTTGAAGGATTTTCTCTGTGTTCTTGTTCTTTTCAGTTCTGACCCGGATGACATGGATTCAAAGAGGTAGGAAGGAAAAAAATATTTCTTCTCATTTTATTGTTTTGATATTGTGCTGGTGTATCGGGTTTGTATAGACATTATATTTCATACTAAATGTTGGGTGTTACTAATATTTCCTTATAAATTTTCTTTGGTTTTAAAGTGTGTTTTTTTATTTTTGAAATTGTCAAAGTTGTAGGTCCTGAATTCCCTGAGAAACAAAAAAAAATATTATTCTTATTCTTTGTATCCAGCTTATAAAGAACTAAAGTTTTGACTGGAGCGGAAGCTGAACCGCTCTGGTCAAGTTCAATGGGATTGAATAATATTGTATTTGTTTATGCCCTTCTATGCTATTGATTATTTATTATTTATAATTATTAGTATTTATTTTTTGTGTATTGGTGTTCAATAGCATTCTTACTTGTAATATGTACAAATATATAAAAAAAAAATTAATTGCTCTAATTTAGAACACATTTGAACAATCTGCTGGTCAGTTTCTTCCGCCACAGTTGATGATTTTCTTAAATAGAGGCCTCCAATACCAATGCAATTAAAATGTAATGTGGATGCTGCTTTGAGTAATAATGGAATAGTGCAGGCTTGGGTTGGGTGATCAATAAATCATACAGGTGCTTTCGTTTAATGGTAGTATGAAATTTATCCCTTGTCGTTATCCTGTTGGGATGGAAGAGTTGCCTGCAATCAAGGAGCTGGTGAGTTGGCTGCGTGAGATTTTATGGTACTGTGCTTCTTGAATTGGATGGTGCAAGCTATTCTGTCATCAAAGCAAGGCTACTCCCGTTTTGGATGTTTGGTTTCTGATGTCATTGCTTTATTGTATGAGATTCAAATTGTTGCTGTCTCTTTTGTGAAATGCTATGCTAATCGATGTATCCATGTTCTAGCAAGGGCTGTTGTTTCTGCATTAGACTTTTGATGAGTGTAGAGTAAATCCTTCTCTATTCATTTTTAATGTACTTGACTTTGATGCTGCATTTTAATACTGTCATTTGATGTTTCTTCAAAACCGAGGAAAATTTACCATTTCATATCTAAATTTTGTCACTTATTACAATTTGATCACTATATTTTAGAAATTAAACTATTTAATCATTGACTAATACATTCATTGAAATCTAAATGTCTATAGCCCATTATGTGGTGAGTATTCTGTTGGCAAAAAAATTAAGCAAAATAAATGACAAAAGATTCCTCGATTAATGGTCCAGTAGAAATTGAAGAAGCCTCTCGATCGTCAAAGAACTTGTGAACCTGTTCAAGGTTGATTATCAAACAAGATGGATCAAGGCTAAGTGAAAGCTCCATTTTTAGTTAGAGTTGCATGTTTGGTGATTAGTTTTTAAGTAGCATCTTCAAGATGTATTGTTTTAGCATCAAAGTAGAATTTAGGTTTTGTAAGTTTGTAAAACTTGGTCAATTATGAGAGGAATAGAAAGAGTTTTGAAGAAGAGAGGTGTTTGAAGATAGAAAAGTAGCAAAATGAACAATAGAACGAAGTAGAATTGGGGAAGATGAACAAGAAGGTCTTCTCTGTATTAGAGAGAGTCATGCATGACCCAAAAGGTAAGAAGAAACAATGAACTAACCTTTCTTAGTAATTGGAAAAAAAAGCTTAACATATTCAATGTTTTGTGTTTAATTACGATTATAAGTTAACTTTTTAATTTTGTGCGGCCAACTCCTTTTAAATTAATCATGAAATTTTTGACCAAAATCAATTTAGCACAGTTGGCATAACAAATGTCATTTTCATTATTTTTTTAATAAAAAAACTAATATAACTTCAGTTAGCTAACTATTAACCCTCTTAAATCCCTAATTTGAGAAAGCTAAATCCATAACCAACTCTTCTCCCGTGGTTCAATCTCACCACCGCATCCACAACCTGGGGCAGAGGCAGGGTGCAGGGCAGCCACATCATTTCGAAAAAAAAAAAAACTAATAAAAATTAAAATTTTTTTACCATTTAGCTACGGATTTAAAATTTTTTTTTCATACGACTAATTTCTTTTATAACTTACAAAATTCAGCATTTTAAAAAAATTTTCCCCATATCTAATTTCCCTTCATAATAGTCAGTGGTGTGTTTATTTTGCATTTAAAATTATTTTTATTTATATGGTTCATCCAACTTTTTTCTAATAATAATTTATTATAATAGAATATGTATTTTTATGTTTTGACCGATTAATCCAAAAAAATCAAAAGTTTGAGTATAATTTAATTGATCAAACTTTTATGTTTTAGTTTAATTTTAATTAATCTGTAAATTATTTAACTAGCATGTACATGTATTATTATTAAACTAATCGACTAAAAAAAGTTAATATTTATTTCATTTTGTATTTTGATCCAAACATTTAACTTTCACTCAAATTTTAATTTGATATAATTTTAATCAATTTTTAAAATTAAAATTAAAAATAGAGTTTATTTAATTCAAAATTATAAAATATATAAAATAATTAAAAATAATATATTTATCATAAAATTTTCATAATTATTAATACAATATATTTAACTGTTAAATTACTATTCACTTTATAATTAAATATATCACTTCACTGTAATTAAATATAAATTAATATTATTTTTATATATAAAATTAATTTATATTTAAAAAAAATAATAAAATATTACATTTAATTTTTTATTTAAATTATTATATTTTAATTTTTAAAAATTAATTAAAATTATATCTAAATACAAATATTTTACTCAAATTAATTTATTTAAAATTTAAATATTTAAATTAAAACGTAAAATAATATAAACTCTTTTTTATTATAATTAAAAAAATAATAATAATAATACAGATATTATATCAATTAGACTACCAAGTTAAAAAATTTAAAAATTAACTAAAATTACAACAAAATACAAGGTCGATAATCGATTGAATTAAAATTAGACCTTTGAGTTAATTGACCTTATTTTTTTTACTATAAATAGGATGTAGTTTGCTCCGACTGAACAAATCGTGGTTCCGTCACTGTCCACAAGTTCTTAATATGCAACTACATCTTACTGAGTGCAGCCTCCAGTTGCATCTTCCTCACAATCTCTCTGTCTCTCTGTGGCTTCTTCCTCATTCTCTTCCACATACTCACCATCTTCTGTGTCGTCTTTGATAGCTTCATCACCACATCTACACTGACTGAAGAATTCTTAGGGCACTTGAAATCTTATGCTAAGGAAGAAGATGGAGCTATGATATTGAAGCAGGCTGGTGGGCTTTTTGTGTCGATCTTTTGCTTGGAGTGGTTTGTTTTCACTATAACAATTTTGCTCAGGTACTATGCTTTTGTGGAAGGAAGTGGCGGTGCTGGTGGTGGTTCTTTTGCCATCAGCGGAAAATGTCAAGAAGAGGAGTTAAGATACCGGTCTTGGCCATTCCAATTAAAGCTCGTTTGTTTTTGAAAAAAAAAATTGTATTTTTTATAAAAAATAGAAAATGTTTTTTATAAAAAATATTCCAAAAAAAGTAATTTATTTACCATTATTTAATTTTGATTTAAAAAATAAAATTTATAAAAATGCTAATAAAATTATTAAAATATAAAAATTGTCTTCTTAAAAAAAAGTAAGTTTTCTTAAAATAATTTAATTAAAACATTATGTTGTAATTGTAATTAAACGCAAAATATTAAATTAAAACATTATGTCATAAAAATCGAAACCTACAAATAGAATTATAAATTAATTTTTTTTTTCTTTAAGTTCGATTGGAAACCACATAATTGTATTTTTCACTTATTTTATTACATACACGTAAATCCAAAATAAGAGTTAAGTCTCACCAAGGAAACTTGAGGCTATGGGCGTAACTAAAAATCATAGCACCTTCTGATTTGATCCAACTTTTATGGGTCTCTCTTGCCAACGAACCAAATACCTAACTCTTAAGATTTCATTGTCTTGAAATCAAAACTCACAACACCACCACCCTCTTCACCATTACAAGCTAGCTTCTCAGTATTTATTTTAAAGGTGAATTACATTTTAATTTTTAAATTTTAATATAATTAAAAAATTAATTTTATTTTTATTTTTATATTTTAAATTAAAAGTATAAAAATATCTTTATTATTTCTTTTTTAATTAAAAATATTAAAGAGTTAGAATTCATTTATTTTCTCTCATTTATTAAAACTTAAATATTTTGATTTTTTATTTGAAATAACACGGAAGTTCTCATTAACTTATATCCATATTATCATATTCAACTAAATTTTAACAGTTTTTATTATTCAATTTTTATTTATTAAAATATTTCTAATATTGCAGAGATTAGATTAATAGCGTAGGCAAAATAGAGTTAACTGTGATTGGCTAGACCTGCAAGGAAGAAGGTGAAGTGTTGGTGGGTGCTCATTGTAGCCACTCTGACGCTCAAGTTAGTGTATTAAAAAATAGAGAAAATGCAATGAATTGCTTAGAACTTGAGTAGTGTTCAATAATAGCGTACTTTTACCTCTGTGATTTTTCTCATTTTATATTGTAAGAATGTAGAGATAAATATAGTATTTCCTGATAACCCGACAATAATGTGACAAGCTGCTTGATAAGGCATATTGCTGGTTAATAGGCTAGTAATCCTACGATTACAGGCGTAATGGGGATACGCGGGATTGTGCCTAATAACGATAACTTCATGTCGAGTCTTGCCTAGTCGAGGGAAGGGCGAGACCCTTGGTAATGAATCGAGTGTTTGAGATGTCCTAGTCTTTCTTTCCTTGGACTAGACCACGTTACCTACTTATCAGATCCTTACCATGTGGACCTATCTTGTGGTGCTAGCTCATGGCTTACTTTTGGTGATTGTTATGTAGCATCAGATCTCTCCCTGCTGGTCTTTGATTTTTTAGATTCGAAGGTGATGGTTTGTCTTTTCGATTTCGCGGCACGTTTTGGCTAGCCTTTACTGCTTATTTTGCCTTCTCTTGATCATAATGGTTGCCTTATTTTTTGAGCCATATTTAAAACTTTGCTGGCTATGCCATTGTATAAGAACCCTCATTCCTCTTCTTTTTATTTATGAATGTCATCTGTGGGAGACATGAATAGGGTTATTTTCTTTTCTTTTCCTAAGAATAGCCAGATCATCATGGTCTTCGAAGAGCAGCTGAAGGCGGATCTTCATGAAGGTGCAAGCATACTACTTAGCCTTGAGGACTGTAACCAGTCTGACTATAATAGCTTTTCAGTGCTACGACCTCAGAGAGGAGGGTTGAATTGTGCAAGATTGATTACAAGGGCTAGGCTAGGAAAGTAATGGGAGAAATTGTCCTTTATATGACTTTTTCTATATAGACGACATCTTCATGGAGAATGAGGTTGAGAGGCTAAAGACAACCCTACCAACCGGGTATCTACTAATGGATTTTTAGAACATTCTGATCTAATAGAGACTTTACTGAAGTCCACCTTATCTCCTTATGATCTTTTATATATCTACTCTTAGGCATTTGTTTGTTCTCCTTGTTGCTATCGATGATTTCATCAATTGGCCACGAGGCTATGTAACGACCCGAAAACCGGACCGCTACCGGCGCTAGGATCCAGATCGGCCTAAGGCCGCCGGGACCCGTAGCAAGCCTAACATGCATCCTGTTATCTGGTAAAATCCCATACATATTAAACATAAACATAAAAACTTTAAAACCTTTCATATACCAAACTTGATTCGTATACTACATAATTGTAAACACAAAAAAACCCCCATGCTAGAGCCCTCATCAAATGCTCTAGCTGGGTCAACATTACATACATCAAGCCTGGTTCACATCTCAACAATAAAAACATAACATACATCATGTACAAAAAGGGATTAACCAGACCTTAGGGCCAAGCACAATACTAACCCATAACCATAATTCTACTTTACGTTACATTACTTTAAAATACATTATCTTACAATACATTATATCAATTTACATTACATGTCCACGCTAACAAGCTAATCTATTACATAAACATAACATTAACCCTTGCCTGTAACGACCCGGAAATCGGACCGCTACCGGCGCTAGGATCCAGGTCGACTTAAGGTCGCCGGGACCCATAACAAGCCTGCTATACTGTCTATGTACCTGTAAAATCCCATACATGATCATACATTTTCTGTAAATGCATAAAACTTTGCTCTGAACCATGGCTCTACCTGTGCATGCACTATCTCTGTACTTACAGAACCCCTTACTAGAGCTTGCTCTAGACGGGTTAAACTCATACTATGGTAAGCATGGTTTCCATACTCATAAAAACATTTACATATAATAAACAGATCATGTATACCAAAAAGGATTTACATCACATCTAGGTCTAGCACAATACTCAACTCTATACAATATCATTACACTCTTTACAAATATTACATGTCCACACTATGCTATTACAAAACTCTTTACTCTTTCTGTACTCTTCTGACTTCCCCTGTACTCTGATCCTGCAAGACTGGGGTTAAGGGAGAGGGGTGAGCTATACTAGCCCAGTGAGTAGAACAATAAAACAATAAAACATGTTATTAAACATGCTCTCATGGAATGCATCATATCACAGACAATTCACATCATCTCGGGTGAACATGTCATCAATAGTCCCGACATCCTAAACTCGTGCCAGGGCGTAGAATGGGCACCTGATATACCGTGCCAGGGCGTAGAATGGGCACCTGGACTTTCTACTATTTCGTGCCAGGGCGTAGAATGGGCACCTGGTCTTTCTCAAGGACTAATGGATCATCCACTATCACCCACATCAACAACAATATAAAATGCAATGCAACATATTCGTGATGTCTAATGCAATTAACCTATCGCATAATTGTAACAGCCCGAAAATTCGGACCGCTACCGGCGCTAGGATCCAGGTCGGCGTAAGGCCGCCGGGACCCGTAGCAAGCCTGACATAAAACCTGTAAACCTGTAAAACCCATACATGATTAAACAAACTCAAAAGAATCTGTAAACCTTCTCATATATCAACCAAGCTCAACCTGTACATTACATAATCATAAACATAAACCACCACTGGAGTCCTCATCAATGCTCCAATGGGGTATCTCATCATACATTGAGCTTGGACCGTCATGAACATCATAAACATATCTATAGATCATGTATCAAAAGGGACAACAATACCCATAGGGTCAAGCACAACTATAACCTCAATATATCTTATTACATAACATGCTATAATCTTTTACATTACATCATAGTACAATTGTCATGTCCACAACCTAACTATTACATAAACATCCTTCGAGACTCTGGCTAACCTCCTGGTCTACCCTGTACCTGCACATCTGGGGTTAGGGGAGAGGGGTGAGCTACAAAGCCCAGTGAGCAGAATAGAGAAAACATATATTAAAATTTCGTGCTTACATGAAATGCAACACATCACAATCATATCACATAAGGATGGTATTGTCACCTCTAGTCCTCTACATTCCAAAATGCCGGGACGTAGAATGGGTACAACCGGACTTCCTCTTACTATAACATAACATAACATTCCAATATGCCAGGGACGTAGAATGGGTACAACCTGGTCTTTCTCTTACTCTGGCCGGGACGTAGAATGGGTACAACCGGCAACCATACCATAACATGCCTCATCATAACATATCAAGGACTAAAGGATCATTCAATGCCCATCCACAACATCATCAAGTATGCAATGCAACATATTCGTGGAATCTAATGCAAACAACCTAAAATATCACATAACATTCATGATGCATGGGTCATGCTCAAAATTCATATTTCATTAATTTAAACTTAAGGTTTATTCCACTCACCTCTGGCTAGCTCAGACAAACTCTATAGCAGCTGGCTCACTGCGGGGGTCCTCGGTTCCTCGGGTCCGAACCTACACAGGTGGACTCCAATGAGGGACCAAACATACATAAACATAACTCTAATATACTCCCCAAAAACCCCCTAAAACATCATGAAATAATCATAGAAATACATGCATGAAATGGCTGAACAGGGCACTTTCGGCGGCAGGTTCGGCGGCCGAAAGTCCCTCCAGAGCCGAAAGTCAGGCACTTTCGGCGGCACCTTCGGCGGCCGAAAGTCCCAGACAGATCCGAAAGTCCCAGACAGATCCGAAAGTCCTCTTTCGGGGGCAAGCTTCGGCAGCCGAATGCTGCCTCCACAAAGGGGGTTCGGCGGCCGAAAGTCCCTTCGGCGGCCGAACCTGAGCTTCTCCCGAATGGCAGAAACTCAGCTCTCCTATGCACATTTCGCCTCCCAAGCTCAAATCATGCATACCACTCAACCAAAACATGCATACAAGCTCCTAGGGGCCTCAAACAAACATATACCCCAACTACAACACTTCAAACATACTCAAACATGCCACATTGCTCACAAATCACATAAAACCTAACATAGCTCAACTAACTTAAACATGCATTTCTACCCCATAAAACTTCATAAAACTTACTTAAAACATACTATGAGCTTAAGATCGGCTCTTACCTCTTGAAGATCGAGAGAGAGACGACCTAAACCCGGAGATCCAAGCAAATGAGCTCCTGAGTTTCCAAAGCTCCAAAACTTGTTTTAAAAGCTCAAAACTTGCAATGTGAGGTTAAAACTCAAGAAAAATGGAGGAGATTTGAAGAAAGAACACAAGATTTGGGGATAGGGAGGTCGGAAGCTAGCTGTGGCCGAAAATGGGAGAAAGCTCGCCCATTTCGGCTAAGTGCCCCTTTTTATAGTGGCTGGCCAGACCACGTTCGGGGGCCGAATGTGCCTCCGCATGCATGCCATGTTCGGCGTCCGAACATGAGGTTCGGCGGCCGAACCTGGACTCCCCTTTTCTCATGTCTTCGGGGGCCTAACGTGCCTCCAAAACGCATGCAAGTTCGGCGGCCGAACTTGACTTTCGGCGGCCGAACCTGGGTTTTCCTCCAAAGACTTTTCATGCAAAACTCATTTAATTTCATACTTAAAAACATTAAAAATACATGAAAACATTCTATAAAAACATGATGGTACCCTTCTAGAGATCTCCGACATCCAAATCCCACCGAACGGTAGGAATTCCGATGTCGGAGTCTAGCCGGGTATTACAATAATCATGATGCATGAAACATGCTAAAAGCATTTAAGCTCTCATATTAAAAGATTAAGTTTAGTTTAGTTCCACTCACCTTTGGCTGACTCTGAACTGACTTTGAAACCTCTGAAGCAGTGCTCACTGCTGATCTCTTTGGTTCCTCTGGTCCGTTCCTACACAGATGGACTCCCCAAAACCCCCTTAATACATCCTAAAAGAATCAAGAAAAACAGGCAAAAGAAGGCTGGATAGGGCACTTTCGGCGGCAGGTTCGGCCGCCGAAAGTCCCTTCCAGAGCCGAACCTCAAGCACTTTCGGCGGCACTTTGGCTGCCGAAAGTCCTCTACAGAGACGAAAGTCCCTAACCTTCGGCGGCCGAAACCCCCCTCTAGAGCCGAAAGTCCAAACTTTCGGGGGCAAGCTTAGGCAGCCGAAACCACCTCCTTAGCATGTTTGGCGGCTGAACCCTCTTTCGGCGGCCGAAACTGGGTTCCCCAGTAAGGCAGAACCCTGCTCAACTTCATGCAATCTTCCTCCAAACTTCTCAAACATGCAAACCTCAACTCTACAACACACATATACTCAAACATATGCACAAAGGGGTCCAAAACTACCTCAAAACCCCCAACAAACATCACAGCTAAACACATAAGCATGCTTTGACCACAAATCAACCCAAAAACTCAACTTATCCTAATCATGCATCTCTACCCATAAACCTCCATAAAACCTTCATAAAACATCAAAGAAGCTAAAGATCTACACTTACCTCTTGAAGATCTAGAGGATATGTGATCCCAACGTGGAGATATGGAGAAACTCACTCTCAAACTCTCCAAACTTCAAAATCTTGGTTTTTAGCTCAAAACCTTCAAAACAACATACAAACTCATCAAAACGTTGAAAGATTTGTAAAAATCATGAAGATCACCCAAGGAAGAGCATGGTCTCACCTCTGTCTGTGAAAATGGAAGACACTTATCCATTTAACCGACCTAGGGCCTTTTATAGGTGGCTGGCCAGACCACCTTCGGCGGCCTAGCGTGAATCCAAACTCATGCATGTTCGGCGGCCGAACTTTCACCTTCGGCTGCCGAACCTTGTATTTCTTCCTTGGCTCTTTTCTTTCAAAAAACTTATTTCCTTTACACTTTAAACATTAAAACTTACTAAAATACTTTAAAAAACACATAAATCTTACCCTTCTAGAGGCTTCCGACATCCTGGATTCCACCGGAAAGTAGAATTCCGATGCCGAACTCTAGCCGGGTATTACATTCTCCCCCCCTTAAGAACATTCATCCCCGAATGTTCCTCAAACAAATCAACACATAAAAAGGAGGAAAAACTAACCTCAAAACAGATATGGATATTGCTGGAGTATTGACTCCCGTGTCTCCCAGGTGCACTCTTCTAGATTATGGTGGTTCCACAGGACTTTCACCATTGGAATTTCCTTGTTCCTTAACTTTTTGATCTGTGTGTTAAGGATCTGTACTGGCTGCTCTACATAGGTGAGATCTCCAAGGATCTCTACATCAGGCTCACTAAGAACCTTACTCGGATTTGACACGAACTTTTGGAGCATAGAAACGTGGAAAGCCGGGTGAATTCTCTCCATAGAAGCAGGTAAATCCAGCTTATACGACACATTCTCGATCTTCTGCAAGATCTCAAAGGGTCCGATGTATCGTGGAGCTAGCTTACCCTTCTTTCCAAACCGAACCACTCCTTTCATTGGAGACACCTTCAGCAATACCATATCACCTTCCTGAAACTCTATCTGCTTTCTACGGATATCTGCATAGCTTTTCTGTATGCTCTGAGCAGTTCTGATTCTCTCTCTGATCATGGGCACCACTCTGCTGGTGATCTCTACTAGCTCCGGCCCTGCAAGAGCCGCCTCTCCTACTTCTTCCCAGCAAACAGGTGATCTGCACTTCCTTCCATACAAAGCTTCATAAGGAGCCATCCCTATGCTAGCATGATGGCTGTTATTGTAGGCAAACTCCACCAAAGGTAGATGCTGCCTCCAAGAACCGCTAAAATCTAACACACACATTCTGAGCATATCCTCTATGGTCTGGATGGTCCTCTCTGACTGACCTTCAGTCTGTGGATGGAAATCAGTGCTAAAATCCAACCTTATGCCCATAGCACTCTGCAGACTCCGCCAAAATCTGGAGGTGAACTGAGGTCCTCTGTCTGACACTATAGACTCTGGAACTCCATGCAACCTTACTATCTCCTCCATATAAACCTGTGCTAACTTGTCCACAGAGTAGTTGCTCCTAACAGGGATGAAATGAGCAGATTTCGTGAGTCTGTCCACAATCACCCATATGGAGTCTATCCTGTTGGACGCTGCCGGTAAGCCCACTACAAAATCCATAGCTATATTTTCCCATTTCCACTCTGGAATCGGCAGTGGGTTAAGCATTCCAGCCGGCTTCTGATGTTCTAGTTTCACCCTCTGGCAAACCTCACAGGCGGACACAAACTGTGCCACTTCTTTCTTCATGGCTGGCCACCAATACACTCTTTTCAGATCCTGATACACCTTGATGGCTCCAGGGTGAACACTGTACCTTGCATTATGAGCTTCCCTCATAATGTCTCCCTTCAGATTTATGTCATCTGGTACGCATAGTCGATTCCCATGGCGAAGGATCCCTTTGCTGTCAAATCTGAACTCTGCATTGTTGCCTGACTGAACAGTCCTGGCAATTTTAACTAACTCAGGGTCCTCATACTGTTTCTGAGCCACCTGCTCCAGAAACACTGGTATCACTCTCATTTGTGCTATCAACGCACTTGTACCAAACAACTCTAGCTGTAGCCCTTCGTCGATGAGCTTGCAAAACTCCATCACCACTGGTCTTCTCTCTGCTACTATATGGGACAAACTGCCTAGTGATTTCCGGCTTAGGGCATCTGCCACAACATTCACCTTACCCAGATGATACTGAATCCTGCAATCATAGTCACTGAGCAGTTCTACCCATCTTCTCTGCCTCAAATTCAGCTCTTTCTGACTCAAGATGTACTGTAAACTCTTGTGATCGGTGAAGATCTCGCATTTAATCCCATAAAGGTAATGCCTCCACATCTTGAGTGCAAAGATGACTGCCGCCATCTCTAGGTCATGGGTGGGGTAATTCAATTCGTGCTTCTTCAGCTGTCTAGAAGCATAAGCAATCACCCTGTCGTTCTGCATTAAAACACAACCCAATCCCACTCTGGACGCATCACAGCACACTGTGAAGTCCTCATTACTGACAGGCAGAGCTAACTCCGATGCTGATGTTAATCTTCTCTTTAGCTCCTCAAAGCTCTCTTCACATTGGTCCATCCACACGAACCTCTGGTTCTTCTTAGTCAGTTTGGTCATAGGAGCAGCTATCTTGGAGAAGTCCTGAATGAACCTCCTGTAGTAACCTGCCAAACTCAAAAAGCTTTTGATCTCTGTCACTGATGTGGGTCTGGGCCAGTTAGCTACAGCCTCTGTCTTCTTGGGGTCTACCTCAATACCTTCTGCTGATACCACATGCCCCAAGAAGGAAATGCTCCTCAACCAAAACTCACACTTAGAGAACTTGGCATACAAGCCATGCTCTCTCAGTGTCTGTAGAACTGTTCTCAGATGCTGGGCATGCTCCTCTGCATCTCTGGAGTACACTAAGATATCATCGATGAAGACAATAACAAAGTGATCCAGATACTTGCTGAAAACTCTGTTCATGAGATCCATGAATGCTGCAGGGGCATTAGTTAACCCGAACGGCATTACCAGGAACTCATAATGCCCATATTTGGTCCTGAAAGCTGTCTTTGGCACATCTGCCTCTCTGACTCTCAACTGATGATACCCGGATCTCAGATCTATTTTAGAGAAACAACCTGCTCCAGCTAGCTGGTCAAATAGATCATCGATCCTAGGTAGGGGATACTTATTATTGGTAGTGACCTTGTTCAACTGCCTGTAGTCGATACAAAGTCTGAGGGATCCATCCTTCTTTCTGACAAATAACACTGGAGCACCCCAAGGTGAGGTACTAGGGCGGATGAAACCCTTATCTACCAAGTCCTGCAACTGCTCTTTCAGCTCTTTTAACTCTGCTGGCGCCATCCTGTAGGGAGGAATAGAGATAGGTCTGGTACCAGGCAACAATTCTATTTCAAACTCCATCTCCCTATCAGGTGGTAGTCCTGAAAGCTCGTCTGGGAAAACGTTTGGAAACTCTCAGACTATAGGAACTGAGGCTGGTTCCCTAACCTGTCTATCTAGCTCTCTCATATGAGCTAGAAACCCCTGACAACCCCTCCTAAGCAAACGATGAGCCTGAAGGGCTGAGATCAAACCTCTAGGTGTCCCCCTCCTGTCTCCTCTGAAGACACACTCTGACCCATCCTGGTCTCTGAGACTAACTACCTTGTCTCTAAAGTCTAAGGTAGCACCATATGTAGATAGCCAATCCATCCCTAGAATGACATCAAAATCTGTCAAATCTAGAACCACTAGGTCAGCTGGAAGGCATCTACCCTCTATGAACACTGGACTGAAGCGACAGACTGACACTGCCACTGATGGGTCACATTTGGGTCCACTAACCCAGAGAGGACACTCTAACTCAGAGATCATCAGACCCAATCTCTCCACGGCTCTCGAAGCAATAAAAGAGTGAGAAGCACCGGGGTCCATCAAAGCATACACATCAGAACACCCAATGATGAGATTACCTAACACCACTGTGTTCGACGTGTTTGCCTCCTCCTGAGTCACAGTGAAGATCCGTGCTGGGGCTACAGGACCTCCACCTCGGGAACCTGCTACTGGAGAAGAGGCTGACCCTCTCCCTCTACCTCTGCCACTACTCTGAGGCATGGCTGGAGCTGCTGGCTGAGCCACACTGTTAGAAGTCATCTGCTGGGATGGTACCATAAAGGTCGCCTTAGCACATTCCCGTGCAAAATGTCCCTCCTGCCCACAATTAAAGCAGGCTGTAGATCCCAACCGACAAACTCCTTTGTGCGTTCTCCCACATCTCCCACATACTGGACTGCTTGCGCCAGAGCTTGAGCCACTACCCATTCCCAGACCAGACTTGATCTTGCTCCAGAACTTATTCTTTGTACCTTTTGCCTTTCCCCATTTCTTGCTGCCTGAAGCTGCTGCACTGGGGGTCTTAGAACCCGAAGGCTGTGCCACTTGCTGTTTTATTGTTCCCTGAATGATGGCACTTGCCTCCATCTTCCTGGCGGCATCCACGATAGAGTGGAAACTCTCCTTCTCTGCTGGAAGAATCAAGGAGGAATACCTGGGATGAAGTCTCATGGTATATCTCCTTGCCTTCTTCTGGTCAGTGTCATAAGCCTGACCCACATACTGAAGCAGATCCAGGAACTTGTCTGTGTATTCATCTACACTCATCTCCTCGGTCTGCCTCAACTGCTCAAATTCTATCACTTTCAGCTCTCTGGAACTGTCAGGAAAAGCCCACCCAGCAAACTCATTGGCGAACTCTCCCCATGACATGCTGTCCAACCTGGGGTCCATATAATTCTTAAACCACTCTCGAGCTTTCTTACATTTGAGTGTGAACCCTGCCATCTCAATGGCTCTGCTATCATCAGCTCCTAACTCATCGGTTATCATCTTAACCGTTCTGAGGTACTCAAATGGATCATCTCCCGTATTGAATTTGGGAGCATCCAACTTTAAATACTCTGTCATTTTCACTTTACTTCCCTCAACTGAGCTAGGTTGAGGTACTTGGACAACAGGGGCTACTGGTTCTGATTCTGGTGGTGGAGGAGGTGCTGAACTTGGATCTGGGTATGCTGAACTGGGATGGAAAGGTGTGGGTGGATACATGGGATATGGTGGGTAAAAAGGAGGATAAGGCATGTAAGGCATGTCGGTAGGATATGGGGTAAAACCAGAGTAATCTGACGTACCCCCCATCGGATACCCCGAGCCCTGTGGAAAGGGTGGATATTGGGGTGGATAACCAAACCCCGAGGCCTGAGCGCCTCCCTGAGACTCTCCCATACCCTCTTCAGATCTGTCCATACCTATGCTTTCCTCTCTGCCCTGATCCACATCCATAGCTTCCCTCACTTCCTCTGACCTTCCTCCTCTATCTGTTCCTCTTCTGCTCTCGTCAAAAGACCTTCTAGGGTCCCTTGACGTACCCTCCCTGTTTGATCTCTGAGATCTCGCCCTTGGCAACACAGGAGGACGAGCAGCTGTACCCTCACTTTCTGGTGGGACTCCAGTCAATCGTGCAGATCGACGAGTTCCTCTCATCTTAGCTTACTGGAAAACAACGCATAACAGCACATATCAGCAACATATCACAACAATGCACATGCATAATCATGGCATTACACATCATCATGAAGACAGGACTCTACATCCTATCCTAGTGGATATGATTTCCTATTGTGCTTGACCTACACTCTATGAGCCCGACACTCTCTCTATAGGTCCGACCATATGAACCTAGGGCTCTGATACCAATCTGTAACAACCCGAAAATCGGACCGCTACCGGCGCTAGGATCCAGGTCGACTTAAGGTCACCGGGACCCGTAGCAAGCCTGCTATAGTGTCTGTGTACCTGTAAAATCCCATACATGATCATACATTTTATGTAAACGCATAAAACTCTGCTCTGAACCACGGCTCTACCTATGCATGCACTATCTCTGTACTTACAGAACCCCTTACTAGAGCTTGCTCTAGACGGGTTAAACTCATACTATGGTAAGCCTGGTTTCCATACTCATAAAAAAATTTACATACAATAAACAGATCATGTATACCAAAAAGGATTTACATCACATCTAGGTCTAGCACAATACTCAACTTTATACAATATCATTACACTCTTTACAAATATTACATGTCCACACTATGCTATTACAAAACTCTTTACTCTTTCTGTACTCTTCTGACTTCCCCTATACTCTGATCCTGCAAGACTGGGGTTAAAGGAGACGGGTGAGCTATACTAGCCCAGTGAGTAGAACAATAAAACAATAAAACATGTTATTAAACATGCTCTCATGGAATGCATCATATCACAGACAATTCACATCATCTCGGGTGAACATGTCACCAATAGTCCCGACATCCTAAACTCGTGCCAGGGCATAGAATGGGCACCTGATATACCGTGCCAGGGCGTAGAATGGGCACCTGGACTTTCTACTATTCCGTGCCAGGGCGTAGAATGGGCACCTGGTCTTTCTTAGGGACTAATGGATCATCCACTATCACCCACATCAACAACAATATAGAATGCAATGCAACATATTCGTGATGTCTAATGCAATCAACCTATCGCATAATCATGATGCATGAAACATGCTAAAAGCATTTAAGTTCTCGTATTAAAAGATTAAGTTTAGTTTAGTTCCACTCACCTCTGGCTGACTCTGAACTGACTCTGAAACCTCTGAAGCAGTGCTCACTGTTGATCTCTTTAGTTCCTCTGGTCCGTTCCTACACAGATGGACTCCCCAAAACCCCCTTAATACATCCTAAAAGAATCAAGAAAAACAGGCAAAAGAAGGATGGACAGGGCACTTTCGACGGCAGGTTCGTCGGCCGAAAATCCCTTCCAGAGCCGAACCTCAAGTACTTACGGCGGCACTGCGGCTGCCGAAAGTCCTCTATAGAGACGAAAGTCCCTAACCTTCGGCGGCCGAAACCCCCCTCCAGAGCCGAAAGTCCAAACTTTCGGGGGCAAGCTTAGGCAGCCGAAACCACCTCCTTAGCATGTTCGGCGACCGAACCCTCTTTCGGCGGCCGAAACTGGGTTCCCAAGTAAGGCAGAACCCTGCTCAACTTCATGCAATCTTCATCCAAACTTCTCAAACATGCAAACCTCAACTCTACAACACACATATAGTCAAACAAATGCACAAAGGGGTCCAAAACTACCTCAAAACCCCAACAAACATCACAGCTAAACACATAAGCATGCTTTGACCACAAATCAACCCAAAAACTCAACTTACCCTAATCATGCATCTCTACCCATAAACCTCCATAAAACCTTCATAAAACATCAAAGAAGCTAAGGATCTACACTTACCTCTTGAAGATCTAGAGGATATGTGATCCCAACGTGGAGATGTGGAGAAACTCACTCTCAAACTCTCCAAACTTCAAAATCTTGGTTTTTAGCTCAAAACCTTCAAAACAACATACAAACTCATCAAAACGTTGAAAGATTTGTAAAAATCATGAAGATCACCCAAGGAAGAGCATGGTCTCACCTCTGTCTGTGAAAATGGAAGACACTTATCCATTTCACCGACCTAGGGCCTTTTATAGGTGGCTGGCCAGACCACCTTCGGCGGCCTAACGTGAATCCAAACTCATGCATGTTCGGCGGCCGAACTTTCACCTTCGACGGCCGAATCTTGCATTTCTTCATTGGCTCTTTTCTTTCAAAAACTTATTTCCTTTACACTTTAAACATTAAAACTTACTAAAATACTTTAAAAAACACATAAATCTTACCCTTCTAGAGGCTTCCGACATCCTGGATACCACCGGAAAGTAGAATTCCGATGCCGGACTCTAGCCGGGTATTACATTGCTGACTTCCCAATCGACCTCAGACCTGCAAACCTGGGGGTTAGGGGAAAGGGGTGAGCTAAAAAGCCCAGTGAGCAGAACAATAAACAATTTAATAAATCATATGCTATCATGAAATGCGTCAAAGCACAAACAATTCACATCACGGATGGACATGACCTCCAAAACTCCCTCTGTCTGTGCCCGGCCCTCGAAGGAGCTCCTCAGGACTTCTGTAACATATATGGTGCCCGGCCCTCAAGAGGCTCCTCAGGACTTCATTATTGTTCGGCCCTCAGTGGGGCTCCTCAGGACTTCATTAACATATCATATGTAACAGCCCGGAAACCGAACTGCTACCGGCACTAGGATCCAGATCGACTTAAGGTCGCCGGGACCCGTAGTAAGCCTGTTATACTGTCTGTGTACCTGTGAAATCCCATATATGCTCATACATTTTCTGTCATAAGGTTAAGCCTGGTTTTCTCATATGTATTACGAATAACAGAAACATACATAAACTGATCATGTGTCTACAACAAGGGATTACAACTCTTATAAGTCAAGCACAAAACTACACACTATACATTATCTCTTTACATGTACATGTCCACACTAGCTATGCCATAACTCTGCTTCTTGCAAACCCTGCTGGACTCCCTCTGAACTCTGAACTTGCAAACCTGGGGGATAGGGAGAGGGATGAGCTCTACAAGCCCAATGAGCAGAACTATAGAAACCATCAGTTGAAAACATGCTCTCATGGAATGCATTACAGCACATCATCTCAGGGATCAGACATGACCACCAACAATCCCACTCCAAGGATGCCTGGCCTAGCCAGGTCTTACAACCTCAATCTGCCTGGCCCGGCCAGGTCTTACCACTCTGCCTGCCTAGCCCAGCCAGGTCTTACTATCTCTGCTGCCTGATCTAGTCAGGTCTTACCTACAGATGGCTGCCTGGCCCGGCCAGGTCTTATAACAGAGTTTGGGCTATTGGAGTCGCCTTGGTCTATCCACAGCCTCATACACATCGTATTATGCAATGCGTCAACTTCGTGAAACTAATGCAAACACCCTACTATACTCTTATGATGCATGACATATGCTCAAAGCAGTTTAGTTCTGAAAAGAGAAGTTCCACTCACCTCTGGCTGACTCTGTCCTAACGTTGCAGGTTCGGCAACAGTGCTCACTGCTGTTCTCTGGGGTTCCTCTGGTCCGTACCTACACAGGTGGACTCAAATGAGGGACCAAACTAACTAACAAACATCTCTAGGAAACTCCCCAAAAACCCTCTACAAGATCCCCAAACAATCACATAAAACATGCAAAAGAAAGCTGGACAGGGCACTTTCGGCGGCAGGTTCGGCGGCCGAAATCCCTCTCCAGAGACGAAACTCATGCATGTTCGGCGGCACCTTCGGCGGCCGAAAGTCTCGTCCAGAGACGAAACTCAACCTTCGGCGGCACTTTCGGCGGCCGAACCTTGCCTCCAGAGACGAAAGTCCCAAGGTTCGGGGGCAAGCTTTGGCAGCCGAAACTGCCTCCACAAGGGGTTCGGTGGCCGAACCTTCCTTCGGCGGCCGAACCTGGTTTTGCCCGATGGGCAGAACCCTGCTCTGTTTCATGCAGACCTTTCCCCCAAACTTACCCAACATGCATATCAACTACTCCCAACTAGCACATACCATAACACATGCATAAAAGGGCCTAACACTCACTTATCACCCCAAGAAACATACAAACAACACTTCAACATGCTTAAACACAAAATCATGCAAAACCTCAACCAAAACCCTATTCATGCATACTGTCCATACAACTCCCATAAAACCTTCAAAAATCAGTAAAAGAGGTTTTGGATCTTGACTTTACCTCTTCCAAACAAGAGATCAAGTGATCCTAACGTGGAGATATGAAGAAAACCTCTTCCAAAGCTCCAAACTTCTAAACTTGCTAGTTTTGCTCAAAACCTTCAAAACACACCAAAACTCTTAAAACCCTTGCAAGATTTGGTGAAAAACATGAAAAACATGAAAGTCAACTTGGAGAGGCTGGAACTCACCTCTGGCTGCAAGTGGAGGAGAAATATCCTCCTTCCACCGACCTTTGGCCCTTAAATAGGTGGCTGGCCAGACCACCTTCGGCAGCCGAACGTGAATCCGAAACCATGCAATGTTCGGCGGCCGAAAGTGACCTTCGGCGGCCGAACCTGTGCATTTCTCCCTTCTTGCTTTTCTTTCAAAACTCATTTCCTTACACACTTGAAAACATTCAAAACTCTTAAAATACACCTGAAAACATCTGCCTTACCCTTCTCAAGGATTCCGACACCCGAGATTCCACCATACGACAGGAATTCCGAGGCCGGACTCGAGCCGGGTATTACATTCTCCCCCCCTTAAGAACATTCGTCCCCGAATGTTCCTCAAACAACGACACACATAAACACAAAAACACATAACAACAGGGAAAACCTAACCTTAAAACAGATATGGATATTGCTGGAGCATCGAATCCCGTGTCTCCCAGGTGCACTCTTCTAGGTTATGGTGGTTCCACAGGACTTTCACCATTGGTATCTCCTTGTTTCTCAACTTTCGAATCTAGGTGTCAATGATCCGCACTGGCTGCTCGACATAGGTGAGATCGCTTAAGATTTCCACCTCAGGCTCACTAAGAACCTTCTCTGGATCTGACACAAACTTTCTCAACATAGAAACATGAAATACCGGGTGAACTCGTTCCATCGATGTAGGTAAATCCAGCTTATACGACACAGGCCCGATCTTTTGCAAGATCTCAAAGGGACCTATGTACCGTGGAGCCAATTTACCCTTCTTTCCGAAGCGAACCACTCCTTTTATTGGAGACACTTTCAGCAATACCAGATCCCCCTCCTGGAACTCTATCTGCTTCCTACGGATGTCTGCATAGCTTTTCTGCCTGCTTACAGCTGTTCTGATCCTCTCTCTGATTATAGGCACTAACTTGCTGGTAATCTCAACTAACTCTGGCCCTGCAAGAGCCTTCTCTCCTACCTCTTCCCAGCAAACAAGTGTTCTGCACTTCCTCCCATACAGAGCTTCATAAGGAGCCATCTCTATGCTAGCATGATGGCTGTTGTTGTAGGCAAACTCCACCAGAGGTAGATGCTGCCTCCAAGAACCGCCAAAGTCTAACACACACATTCTTAGCATATCTTCTATGGTCTGGATGGTCCTCTCTGACTGACCGTCTGTCTGTGGATGGAAAGCAGTGCTGAAATCCAATCTTGTACCCATAGCAGCTTGCAGACTCCGCCAAAACTTGGAGGTGAACTGCAGTCCTCTATCTGATACTATCGACACTGGAACTCCATGCAGCTTGACTATCTCTTCTACATAGACCTGCGCTAACTTGTCCACAGAATAGTTGCTCCTGACTGGAATGAAGTGAGCAGATTTCGTCAGTCTGTCCACAATCACCCATATGGAGTCTAGCCTGTTGGACGTCGCCGGTAACCCCACTACAAAATCCATAGCGATGTTCTCCCATTTCCACTCTGGAATCGGCAGTGGGTTAAGCAGTCCAGCCGGCTTCTGGTGTTCTAGCTTCACCCTTTGACATGTTTCACAGGTTGACACATACTGTGCCACTTCTCTCTTCATCGCTGGCCACCAATATACCCTTCTCAGGTCTTGATACATCTTGGTGGCTCCAGGGTGAACGCTATACCTCGCACTATGAGCTTCCCTCATAATGTCTTCTTTCAAACTGCTATCATCTGGTACACATAATCTCTTACCGTGACGAAGAATCCCCTCATTATCAAATCTGAACTCTGCACTATTGCCAGACTGAACAGTCCTGGCAATCTTGACTAACTCAGGGTCTTCGTGCTGTTTCAGAACCACTTGCTCTAGAAACACTGGTGTAACTCTCATCTGTGCAATCAAAGCATCTGTACCAGATAACTGCAACTGTAGCCCTTCATCCATAAGTCTGTAAAAGTCCTTCACCACCGGTCTTCTCTCTACTGCAATGTGGGATAAACTGCCAAGTGACTTCCGGCTTAAGGCATCAGCTACAACATTAGCCTTACCCGGATGATACTGAATCTTACAATCGTAATCACTGAGCAATTCTACCCACCGCCTCTGCCTCAAGTTTAACTCTCTCTGACTCAAGATGTGCTGCAGGCTCTTATGATCCGTATAGATCTCACACTTTACCCCATAGAGGTAATGCCTCCACATCTTAAGTGCAAAGATAACAGCTGCCATCTCAAGATCGTGTGTCGGGTAGTTCAGCTCGTGCCTCTTAAGCTGTCTAGAAGCATAAGCTATCACTCTGTCATTCTGCATTAACACATAACCTAATCCCACTCGGGATGCATCACAGAACACTGTGAAATCATCATCACTGATCGGCAGAGCTAACACCGGTGCTGAAGTCAATCGTCTCTTCAACTCTTCAAAACTCTCATCACAATCCTCTGCCCATACGAACTTCTGATTCTTCCTCGTCAGTCTGGTCATCGGAGCAACTATCTTCGAAAAGTCCTGAACGAACCTCCGATAGTAGCCCGCCAAACCCAAAAAACTCTTGATCTCTGTCACTGTCGTGGGTGTAGGCCAATTGGCTACTGCCTCTACCTTCTTGGGATCTACTGTTATTCCTTCCTCTGATACGACATGTCCCAAAAAGGCAATGCTCCTTAGCCAGAACTCGCACTTGGAGAACTTAGCATACAAGCCATGCTCTCTCAAAGTTTGCAAAACTATCCTCAGATGCTGGGCATGCTCCTCTGCATTCCTGGAGTACACCAAGATATCATCTATAAAGACGATCACAAAACGATCCAAGTACTCCCTGAACACCCTGTTCATGAGATCCATGAATGCTGCAGGGGCATTAGTCAACCCGAACGGCATCACTAGGAACTCATAATGCCCATATCTGGTTCGAAAAGCAGTTTTGGATACGTCTCCTTCCCTAATCTTCAACTGGTGGTATCCGGATCGCAGATCTATCTTAGAAAAACAACCTGCTCCTGTCAGTTGGTCGAATAGATCATCGATCCTGGGTAAAGGATACTTGTTTTTGATCGTGACTTTGTTCAACTGTCTATAGTCGACACAAAGTCTAAGTGGTCCATCCTTCTTTCTGACAAATAATACTGGAGCACCCCAAGGGGAGGTACTCGGGCGGATGAAACCTTTTGCTACCAAATCCTGTAACTGTTCTTTCAACTCTCGCAACTCTGTTGGCGCCATCCTATAGGGAGGGATAGAGATCGGTCTGGCACCGGGCATCAACTCTATCTCGAACTCTATGTCCCTATCAGGGGGTAGTCCTGGAAGCTCTTCAGGAAACACATCTAGGAATTCTCTAACAACTGGTACTGAGGATGGTTCCCTAACCCGACTGTCTAGCTCTCTCACAGAAGCTAGGAACCCCTGACACCCCTTCCTCAACATCCTACGAGCCTGGAGGGCTGATATCAAACCCCTAGGTGTCCCTCTCCTGTCTCCTCTGAAGACACACTCTGACCCATCCTGGTCTCTGAGACTCACTACCTTGTCCCTGCAGTGCAAAGTAGCACTATAGGTAGATAACCAATCCATCCCTAGAATGACATCAAAATCTGTCAACTCTAGAACCACAAGGTCAGCTGGAAGGCATCTATCCTCTAAAAACACTAGACTGAACTGACAGACTGACTCTGCCAATGATGGGTCACATCTAGGTCCACTGACCCAGAGAGGACACTCTAACTCGGATACGATCAACCCCAATCTCTCTGCGGCTCTAGAAGAAATGAAAGAGTGAGAAGCACCGGGGTCCATTAAAGCATACACCTCTGAACACCCAATGATGAGAGTACCTGACACCACTGTGTTCGAAGTGTCTGCCTCCTGTTGCGTCATGGTGAAAATCCGTGCTGGAGCTGACGGACCTGCACCTCGGGAACCCATCCCTGATGAAGAGGCTGCCCCTCTTCCTCTACCTCTGCCACTGCTTGGTGGACGGGCTGAAGCTGCTGACTGTACGACACTACCTGAGGTCATCTGCTGGGATGGTGTAACCAAAGTCGCCTGAGGACATTCCCGTGCATAATGTCCCTCCTGCCCACACCTATAGCAGGCTGTAGATCCCAACAAACAAGCTCCTCTGTGCGGTCTCCCACACCTATTACAAACTGGAAGATCTGTGCCAGGGCTGGAGCCGCTACTCATTCCCAGACCCATCTTCATCCTGTTCCAGAACTTGCCTCTCTTTCCTCTGAATTTCTCCCATCTCTTTTTGCTCGCACTTGCGGTACTCTGTGAGGAGGAACCTGGTTTAGCACCAGAAGACTGTGCCTTTACTTGCTTGACTACTCCCTGACTTACGGCACTGGCCTCCATCTTTCTTGCAGCATCCACAATGGAGTGGAAACTCTCCTTCTCCGCGTGGAGAATCAAGGAGAAATACCTGGGATGAAGCCTCGTGGCATATCTCTTTGCTTTCTTCTGATCCGTATCATACGCCTGACCCACATATGGTAACAATTCCAGGAACTTATCTGTATACTCATCAACGCTCATCTCCTCCGTCTGTCTCAACTGCTGAAACTCCACAACCTTTAGCTCCCTAGAACTGTCAGGGAAAGCCCACCCAGCAAATTCGTTGGCGAACTCTTCCCATGTCATACTGTCTATTCTGGGGTCCACATAGTTTTTGAACCATTCTTTCGCTTTCTTACATTTTAATGTGAACCCTGCCATCTCAATGGCCCTGCTCTCATCTGCTCCCAACTCACTTGTTATCATTCTGACTGCACTGAGATACTCAAAGGGATCATCTCCCGTATTGAATTTAGGAGCATCCAACTTTAAGTACTCCGTCATCTTCACCTTCGTTCCCCCTGAAGAACTGGGTTGTGCTTCAACAACAGGGGCTACTGGTTCAGGTGGTGGTGGTGGAGGTACTATTTCTCTGGCTTCAGGCGATGCTGAACTTGGATAAACAGGTGGGGGTGGATACATGTGATATGGTGGATAAAAGGAAGGATAGGGCATATAGGGCATGTAGGGTGGATATGGGGCAAAGCTGGAGTAATCCGACGTGCCTCCCATCGGATCCCCTGGGCCCTGTGGAAAGGGTGGATAGCCAAACCCCGAGGCCTGTGCGCCTCCCTGAGACTCCCCCATACCTTCTTCCGACCTTCCTACTCCCATACTTTCATCTCTACTCTGATCCTCCTCCATAGCAACTCTCTCTTCTTCCGATCTTCCCCCTCTACCTATTCCTCTTCTGCTCTCGTTAGAAGACCTTCTAGGGTCTCTTGACGTTCCCTCCCTGCTTGACCTGTGAGTCCTTGCCCTTGGCAATGCAGGAGGACGAGCAGCTGTACCCTCACTTTCTAGTGGGACTCCAGTCAATCTCGCGGATCGACGAGTTCCTCGCATCTTAACTCTCTCTGACAACATCACAAAAACATAACACATCAGCAACATATAGTCCATGTGGAAACACATGAACCCTCAAGCATCAATCACATAAAAAAAATGCACATGCATAAATCATGGCATTCCACATCATCATACAGACAGGACTAACATCCTATCCTAGTGGACATATTTTCCTAGTGTGCTTAACCTACTAGAACCTCTATGAGCCCGACCCTCTCTCTATAGGTCCGACCATGTGAACCTAGGGCTCTGATACCAATCTGTAACAGCCCGGAAACCGAACTGCTACCGGCACTAGGATCCAGATCGACTTAAGGTCGCCTAGACCCGTAGTAAGCCTGTTATACTGTCTGTGTACCTGTGAAATCCCATATATGCTCATACATTTTCTGTCATAAGGTTAAGCCTGGTTTTCTCATATGTATTACGAATAACAGAAACATACATAAACTGATCATGCGTCTACAACAAGGGATTACAACTCTTATAAGTCAAGCACAAAACTACACACTATACATTATCTCTTTACATGTACATGTCCACACTAGCTATGCCATAACTCTGCTTCTTGCAAACCCTGCTGGACTCCTTCTGAACTCTGAACCTGCAAACCTGGGGGATAGGGAGAGGGATGAGCTCTACAAGCCCAATGAGCAGAACTATAGAAACCATCAGTTGAAAACATGCTCTCATGGAATGCATTACAACACATCATCTCAGGGATCAGACATGACCACCAACAATCCCACTCCAAGGATGCCTGGCCTAGCCAGGTCTTACAACCTCAATCTGCCTGGCCCGGCCAGGTCTTACCACTCTGCCTGCCTGGCCCAGCCAGGTCTTACTATCTCTGCTGCCTGATCTAGTCAGGTCTTACCTACAGATGGCTGCCTGGCCCGGCCAGGTCTTATAACAGAGTTTGGGCTATTGGAGTCGCCTTGGTCTATCCACAGCCTCATACACATCGTATTATGCAATGCGTCAACTTCGTGAAACTAATGCAAACACCCTACTATACTCTTATGATGCATGACATATGCTCAAAGCAGTTTAGTTCTGAAAAGAGAAGTTCCACTCACCTCTGGCTGACTCTGTCCTAACGCTGCAGGTTCGGCAACAGTGCTCACTGCTGTTCTCTGGGGTTCCTCTGATCCGTACCTACACAGGTGGACTCAAATGAGGGACCAAACTAACTAACAAACATCTCTAGGAAAATCCCCAAAAACCCTCTACAAGATCCCCAAACAATCACATAAAACATGCAAAAGAAAGCTATACAGGGCACTTTTGGCGGCAGGTTCGGCGGCCGAAACCCCTCTCCAGAGACGAAACTCATGCATGTTCGGCGGAACCTTCGGCGGCCGAAAGTCTCGTCCAGAGACGAAACTCAACCTTCGGCGGCACTTTCGGCGGCCGAACCTTACCTCCAGAGACGAAAGTCCCAAGGTTCGGGGGCAAGCTTTGGCAGCCGAAACTGCCTCCACAAGGGGTTCGGCGGCCGAACCTTCCTTCGGCGGCCGAACCTGGTTTTGCCCGATGGGCAGAACCCTGCTCTGTTTCATGCAAACCTTTCCCCCAAACTTACCCAACATGCATATCAACTACTCCCAACTAGCACATACCATAACACATGCATAAAAGGGCCAAACACTCACTTATCACCCCAAGAAACATACAAACAACACTTCAACATGCTTAAACACAAAATCATGCAAAACCTCAACCAAAACCCTATTCATGCATACTGTCCATACAACTCCCATAAAACCTTCAAAAATCAGTAAAAGAGGTTCTGGATCTTGACTTTACCTCTTCCAAACAAGAGATCAAGTGATCCTAACGTGGAGATATGAAGAAAACCTCTTCCAAAGCTCCAAACTTCTAAACTTGCTAGTTTTGCTCAAAACCTTCAAAACACACCAAAACTCTTAAAACCCTTGCAAGATTTGGTGAAAAACATGAAAAACGTGAAAGTCAACTTGGGAGAGGCTGGAACTCACCTCTGGCTGCAAGTGGAGGAGAAATATCCTCCTTCCACCGACCTTTGGCCCTTAAATAGGTGGCTGGCCAGACCACCTTCGGCAGCCGAACGTGAATCCGAAACCATGCAATGTTCGGCGGCCGAAAGTGACCTTCGGCGGCCGAACCTGTGCATTTCTCCCTTCTTGCTTTTCTTTCAAAACTCATTTCCTTACACACTTGAAAACATTCAAAACTCTTAAAATACACCTGAAAACATCTGCCTTACCCTTCTCGAGGATTCCGACACCCGAGATTCCACCATACGACAGGAATTCCGAGGCCGGACTCGAGCCGGGTATTACATCATATCTAGGGCTATTGGGGTCGCCTTGGTCCATCCACATCAACAGCAAATTATGCAATGCAACATCTTCGTGAAATCTAATGCAACAGCCTAATACATATACATGGTATTCATGATGCGTGAACATGCTTAAAACATTTGAGTTAGTTCTACTCACCTCTGGCAGACGCTGGACTGACTCTGCAACAGCTAACACTGCTGGCCTCCTCGGTTCCTCGGGTCCAATCCTACACAGGTGGACTCGAATGAGGTGCCAAACACACTCTAAACAACTCATAAACAACTCCCCAAAAACCCCCTAAAACATCATAAAACAATCATAGAAATCATGCAAAGGAAGGCTGGACAGGGCACTTTCGGCGGCAGGTTCGACGGCCGAAAGTTCCTTCAGAGCCGAAACTCAGCCACTTTCGGCGGCACCTTCGATGGCCGAAAGCCCCTTCCAGAGACGAAACTCATGCATGTTCGGTGGCACCTTCGGCGGCCGAATCTCCCCTCCAGAGCCGAAAGTCCAACTTTCAGGGGCAGGGTTCGGCAGCCAAAACAAGCCACCACAGGCAGGTTCAGCGGCCGAAAGTACCTTCGGTTGCCGAACCTGAGTTCTTCCAGAATGGCAGAACTCAGCCTCTCATGCACAACCAACATTCCAAACCTTCCAAAACAACCCAAAACCTCACATGCTCTCTCCCAAACATGCATATACACTCCCACATGCATAAACTAGCTTAAACCTCCAACATAACATCACATAAACATACTGTAACGACCTGAAAATCGGACCGCTACCGGCGCTAGGATCCAGATCGGCGTAAGGCTGCCGGGACCCGTAGCAAGCCTGACATCTAACCTGTAAACCTGTATAATCCCATACATGATCAACAACATACATAAAAATTAAAAGTTTTCTTTCCATACACATCAACCAAACTCAACCTGTGCATATACATAAACATAACATTGATCCCTCAGTGGGATCTCATCAATGCCCCCAAATGGGATGACATAACATATGTTGAGTTGGTTTACATAAACATCATAAAATCTCTAAGATCATGTAATAAAAGGGATAACAACCATCTATGGTCAAGCACACCTCTAACATCCATAAACATCCTTACATAACTATACTGTACTTTTACATTACAATTTGATCATGTCCATAACTAGCTATTACGTAAGCATGACTTCTTTACTCTATCCGGACTCCCGCACTATACTGTACCTGCAAGCCTGGGGGTAAAGGGAGAGAGGTGAGCTAAAAGCCCAGTGAGCAGAACTATAAAACATATTAACACTATGCTCCAATGAAATGCATCATAACACAGACAATTCACATAAGGGTTGGGTGAACTTGTCACCAATTAGTCCAAGCTAACATCGTGCCAGGCCGTAGCATGGGGTCCTGGTCTTCCTGTCATAACATACATTACTTACCATTTGCCCTAGGGCCTCCTCTGGGCTCCTGGTCTTCGAGTCCCATAACCGTGCCAGGCCGTAGAATGGGGTCCTGGTCTTCCTGTCATGGACTAATTGGGTCATCCAACATTCACCCACATCAACAACAATCGATGCAATGCGGCATATTCGTGAAACTAATGCAATCATCCTATTGCATAATCATGATGCATGAAACATGATAAAACATTTAATTTAAAAGATTAAATTTAGTTCCACTCACCTCTGGCTGACTCTGACAACACCGAAGCAGCTGAACTCACTGCTGGGGTCCTCGGTTCCTCGGGTCCGAACCTACACAGGTGGACTCAAATGATGGACCAAACATACCTGAACATAACTATAAACTACTCCCCAAAAACCCCCTAAAACATCATGAACCAATCATACAAAAACATGCAAAGAAGGCTTGGACAGGACACTTTCGGCGGCAGGTTCGGCGGCCGAAAGTCCCTCCAGAGCCGAAAGTCAGGCAGGTTCGGCGGCACCTTCGGCGGCCGAAACTCCCAGACAGAGACGAAACTCATGCATGTTCGGCGGCACCTTCGGCGGCCGAAACTGCCAGACAGAGACGAAAGTCTCCTTTCGGGGGCAAGCTTCGGCAGCAGAAAGGCTGCCTCCCCAGCCATGTTCGGCGGCCGAAAGTTCCTTCGGCTGCCGAACCTGGTTTCTGCCAAAGGGCAGAAACTTGGCTCCCAATGCACATTTCGCCTCCAAACTTATCAAACATGCATCAAACCTATTCTACAACACACAAACGCAAGCATACATGTTCCTAGGGGTCTCAAACCATCATAAACCCCATCTACAACACATCAAGCATCCACATTGTTTAAGAACACACATTATACCCATAAACACAACCATAACCTAAACATGCATTCTAACCCATAGATCTTGCATAAAACTTATTCAAAACATAAAACGAGCTTAAGATCGGCTCTTACCTCTTGAAGATCGAGAGAGACGACCCAAAAACTCGGAGTTGGGAGAGATTTGGTTCTTGAACCTCCAAGCTCCAAAACTTTGCTCAAAAGCTTAAATCTTCAAAACCAAGTTAAAACAAGTGAAAATCTTGAAAGATTTAGACGAAGAACATCAAAAATGGGTGAGGGACGGCGGAGAGCTCACCTTGGCCGAAAATGGGGAAAAGCTCGCCCGTTTTCGGCTAAGGGACCCTTTTTATAGTGGCTGGCCAGACCATGTTCGGGGGCCGAATGTGCCTCCGCATGCATGCCATGTTCGGCGGCCGAACTTGAGGTTCGGCGACCGAACCTGGATTTCCCTCACTTATGCTTTCGGGGGCCTAAAGCACACCCGCAACTCATGCATGTTCGGCGGCCGAACTTGAGGTTCGGCGGCCGAACCTGAGTTTTCCTCCAATGCTATTTTCATGCAAAAACTCATTTTCTTTCATGCTTAAAACATAAAACACATTAAAATATTTCATAAAAACATGGTTTTACCCTACTAGAGGCTTCCGACATCCGAGATTCCACCGGACGGTAGGAATTCCGATACCGGAGTCTAGCCGGGTATTACACATACATTGAGCATAAAACCCACATAAACTCTAGCATGCACATCTACCCACACACAAGCATCAAAACTTCTTAAAACTTCATTAAAACATAAAGGAAAGCAAAGATCTACACTTACCTCTTGAAGATCGAGGGTTGGTGCGATCCCTAACTTGGAGATGGGAGGAAACAAACTCCTTGGGTCTCCAAGCTCCCAAAACTTGATTTAAGCTTTAAAACTTCAAAACCCAAAAGGAAACTCATAAAAATGTGAAGGATTTGAAGAAGGAACATAAAATCAACCAAAGGAGGACATGAACACACCTGAGCTCGAGAATGGGGAGAAAACTCGCCCATTTTCGGACTGAGAGGCTTTTATAGGTGGCCGGTCAACCACCTTTGGTGGCCTAAGCTGTCTCCATAGCTCCACCACCTTCGGCAGCCTAACGTAACTCCTAAACTATCCCATGTTCAGCGGCCGAACTTTAGGTTCGGCGGCCGAACTTTAGGTTCGGCGGCCGAACCTGAAAATGCTCTCCTTGGTCTTTTCTCTTCAAAAGTCAATTTCTTTTGCATTAAAACCATAAAATCATGTGAAAACATTTTAGAAAACACATTTTACCCTTCTAGAAGGCTCCGGCATCTTTGAATTCCAAATTTCGACGGAGATTCCACCGAAAAGTCGGGATTCCGATGTTAGGATCTAGCCGGGTATTACATTCTCCCCCCTTAAGAACATTCGTCCCCGAATGTTCAAACAACAAACAAACAAGCAAGCAAGCAAGCAAAGCTTAAAAACTTCTCCTAAAAGAGACACAGGTACTGCTGGAGTATGAACTCCCGGGTCTCCTAAGGCACACTTTTCCATTAAGTGGTGATTCCAAAGGGCTTTCACCATCAGGATTCCTTGTTCCTCAACTTCCTGACTTGTGTGTCTATGATCCGCACTAGCTGCTCAACATAGGTGAGACCTCCTGAGATCTCCACCTTTGGTTCTTTAAGAACCCCACTTGGATCTGACACGAACTTCCATAACACAGGAGCATGGAAATCCGAATGGATTTTCTCCATCGAAGCAAGTAAATCTAGCTTATAAGATACATCCCCAATCCTTTGCAGGACTTCAAAGGGTCCGACGTATCTTGGAGCTACTTTACCCTTCGACCCATAACGGATCACTTCTTTATTAGAGACACCTTAGCAATACCCCAACCTTCTCCTGAACTCCACAAGCTTCCGCTGCGCACTCAGATCCTTTCTCTTCTCTCTTCTTCTCTACTAAACTGACTTCTTCTCTAACCCTCCACAGGTAGTACCTGGATCTCAGATCTATCTTGGAACAAAACCGGCTCCTACGAGCTGGTCCAATAGATCACAAATCCGAGGTAGGGGATACCTGTTCTTGGTAGCGACATTGTTTAACTGCCTGAAGTCGACACAGGGTCTCGAGGATTCATCCTGCTTTTCCCACTACAACACTGGAGCAATCCAGGGTGAGGTACTAGGTCGAATAAAATCCTTGTCTACCAAGCTCTCGCAACTACTCCTTCAACTTCTATAACTCTGCAGGTGCCATCCTGTAGAGAAGAATAGAGATGAACCTAATTCTTGGCATCACTTCTATTTTCAAACTCTATCTCTCTAGCAGGTGGTAAACTTGAGAGCTCGCCTAGGAAGACTGTAACGACTCGAAAACCGGACCGCTACCGGCGCTAGGATCCAAATCGACTTAAGGTCGCCGGGACCCGTAGCAAGCCTAACATACATCCTGTGCAATTGGTATAATCCCATACATGATCAAACATATACATAAAACTTTAAACTTTTCCTTTCATTTTCCAAGCTTAACCTGTGCATGCACAAAAGCTGTAACGTAAAACCCCTTAATGGAGCCCTCATCAAAAGCTCCAGTTGGGTCAACATATCATACATTAAGCTTGGTTTACATAATCATAATCATATAAACATTAACATACTATCATGTATCAAAGGGATTAACCATACATGACTAGGGCAAAGCACAACTCTAACCATGACATGCCATTACATATCCTTACATTACAATACATACTTTTACATCATTACATAACTTTATATTACATCATGTCCACTACTATTCTATTACAAAATATAACCATAGCCATAACCTGCTGAACTCCTGGACTATCTCTGTCCCTGCAAACCTGGGGTTATGGGAGAGGGGTGAGCTATAAAGCCCAGTGAGCAGAACTATATAGAGAAAACATTTAAACATATGCCATCATGAAATGCATCACATCACAAACAATACACATCAAGGATGAACTTGTCACCAATAGCCCCCTACATATCTCATACCATAACTCGTCCAACTATGCCAGGGGCGATACGGCCTCACCTGGTCTTCTCTTACATAGCTCATATCATAACACGTCCGACTATGCCAGGGGCGATACAGCCTCACCTGGTCTTCTCTTATATAGCTCATATCATAACATATTGCCAAGGGCAATACATCAATGTCTGGCCTTTCTATCTCATGTCATAACATATCATATCGTACCGTATAGAGGGCTAGAGGATCATTCAATATTCATCCACATCATCATCATCATATTATGCAATGCATCATATTCATGAATTCTAATGCAAACAACCTATTACATAACATGGTATTCATGATGCATGAGCCTGCTTAAAACATTTGATTTATATTTTTAAACATAAGATTCAGTTCTACTCACCTCTGGTAGATGCTTACTAACTCTGGAGCAGCTAACTCACTACTGAACACCTCGGTTCCTCAGGTCCGATCCTACACAGGTGGACTCAAATGAGGGACCAAACATACTCTAATAGGACTCTATACATTTCCCCAAAAACCCCCTAAAACATCCTAAAACAACCATAGAAATCATGCAAAAGAAGGCTGAACAGGGCACTTTCGGCGGCAGGTTCGGCGGCCGAAAGTCCCTCCAGAGCCGAAACTCAGCCACTTTCGGCGGCACCTTCGGCGGCCGAAACTCTCCTCCAGAGCCGAAAGTCCAACTTTCAGGGGCAGGGTTCGGCAGCCAAAACAAGCCACCACAGGCAGGTTCGGCGGCCGAAAGTCCCTTCGGCGGCCGAACCTGAGTTCTTTCCGAAGGGCAGAACTCAGCCTCCTTATGCACAAACAGCCTCCAAGCCTTCCAAAACAACCCAAAACCTCACATGCTCTCTCCCAAACATGCATACACACTCCCTCATGCATATAGGGCATAACTAGCTTAAATCACCCAATAAAACATCATAAAAATATACATTGAGCATAAAACCCACATAAACCTAAATATGCACATCTACCCTCACACAAGCATCAAAACTTCTTAAAACTTGCTTAAAACAAAGAAAAGGGTGTGGATCTACACTTACCTCTTGAAGATCGAGGGTTGGTGACAGGAGCGATTGTCGAAGCCGGTCAAAAATAACCTTCTTGGTTACCTACAAATACAACTGTAGACAGTGGTGAAGGATCGTATCCACAGAGAATTGATTACCTATTTATTTATCTTAATCAAGACCAATCAACCCAATTGAAAGCACAAGTTAAAGCAAGTGATTGCAAATAGAACAAAAGTAAAGTGCAAGGAAAGTAAAAAGGGGGGTTTTGAGATGATTTGATTAATAACTAATGAAAGTAATTAAAACAGCAAGTAATAAAAATAAAAGAGGAAATCAATAAGAGAAAAGTCTAGTTGAAGATATGGATCCACTTTGGTTGTTTGGGTTGATCATTGAAACATGGTTATCTTGATTGATTCAATAGGTTGGTTATGGGGGTGAAAGACGCTTCTCACCACCATGTCTTTCCTTATGAATAAACTGATTAGGGAACGTCCTCTAGCCAATTACTAATCAACAAATTGCCAAGGAACGTTCTTGGGCCATGGGCATCAAAACAATTGCCAATTGCATGAAGAACAAGAAAGGTCCAAACCCTAGCTACCCAAAAGCATGAGATGTTGCTAGATCATGCAATTTCTTGGTTTTTACACCAAGTGTTCTTAGATCAGAATATTTCCAGCAATTACGGACTAACAAATATCCTAATCAACAATCAATTAACTTTGCAATCAAGAATCAAGTGGCCAATTTGATCAAAACAACAAAGCAATCTTTATAATTAAGCACAATTGCATGAATATTGAATAAATCAAAAGCAAACACTTTATGTTCAGATCTCACAACCTTTTAAACAACCTTAGTTTCAACCAAACTTCAACTAGAAATAGGGTTTCAGCCACTCATGGCTGAACCAAAACAGAAAAATAAAAGAAAAGAAGAAAGAAGATGAAGAACTAAGGTGGAGGAGCCTTTGGAGAGCCTTGATCAATCCCTTGATGGAAGATTTTCATTCTTGGTCTTCTTGAGGCCTTTAAATAGATCTTGAGAGGCTGCCTTTTTCCTTTTTAGTGTCCATGCATCTTTGAGTGATTGCCCCATAGTGCCCTTGAGTTTTCTTTGTGCATATGTGGAGTTGCAAGCCCTTTTTGGTCTTTTAATTAACATCCAAGGTGTGTCCAAGAAGATTTATGCACTAAAGAGGAAGGTGGAGCCTTGATTTGAATTTTGAATGAGTATGGCACTATGTAGGAAACATGTGATCTTCAAGATTTAGCTCATTAAATAGGGGAGAGCATGTTCGGGGGCAAGTTCGGCCGCTTAAGTTAAGTTTCGGGGGCAGGACTTTCGTCTCTGGAGCCAAGGTTCGGCGGCCGAAGGTGCCCCCGAAGGTGGGTGACTTTCGCCTCTGGACTGGACTTTAGGCCGCCGAAAGTGCCCCCGAAAGTGGTTGAGTTTTGGCTTCCGAAAGTGCTTCCGAAAGTGGCTGTTTTTGGGCATTCTTTGGCACTTTTAAGAGCATTTTCTTCAAATTGTTTCTTCACACCTAATATTTGCAAAACATGATTAAAACCACAAAATTAGGTAGAATAGGTGCAAATAAACATCAATAAGATCATGAAAATATGGACTAAAATATGCTCTATCAAATACCCCCACACTTAAGCTTTTGCTTGTCCTCAAGCAAACAAACATAGTTAAATAAGCTTTCTTCCTCTAGATCCTTATTACCACTTAAGCTCATACTCAAGACACCTATTTTGAAGCATTGCAGTGAAGAATATATGCATGAAGATTACTTACCTCTTTTCCTTGTTTCCCTTTGCTTACCATGGCTAGGATTTATTTTCCTCAAGAGAGATATGCACATTAATTTGTTAAGACTTTTTCTAGCTTTTGGATTGACTTGCCCTTACCTTGAAGTACTTTATTCAGGCTTTTGCACTTTAGATCTTGCTTGGAAAGGTCACCAACCTATTTTTGATGTCATGGTTTATATTTTTCAGTTGGTCACCTATCCAAGTGGCTACCAGCCTTGTTCATAGTCTTTTGACCATTGGAACAATTTTCAATTTGTGCTTTTGAGGTCTTTGCCTTTGCTGAATTTTCTTTCTCTCAATGATTTGGGCAAATCAACACCAATTGCTAAATCAAGTCACATTAGGTTCATTCACACAATTTCAATTTATTCTCAATCAATTGAGGGTCATCAATATATTTTTCACCATGGCAAACTCAAAGATTCAATTCAAAAGGCAATTCTCAAACATGAATATAACTCACTGCAGGTGATTCAACATAAGTTTAAAGAGTTATCACATCAATGGGGTCATGGCAAGAAAAACTCATCCAACATAGTTCATCAGTTTGAGTAGAGCAAAAAAAGAAGAAGAAGGTTGTGGTTGTGTGTGTTTTATTGAAAGCATAAATAAATTAAAATTCAACTGTGGCTAATTAACTTAAGACTGAAAGGAAAACAAAAAATTTTGCAATCTGAAAGCATGAGAAATCGTAGAAGAAGAGAAAAGGAAGAAAGAAGAAAGAGAGAAGAAGAAGCTATATGCACCCCCACACTTAAATTATGCATTGTCCTCAATGTAAAAGAAGAGAGAAAAGGAGAAGAGAAGAGAGAAGAGGACAAAAGAAACTGAGTACTTCCCTAGGGTGTGGTGTGCATGGCGTGATCTTTTTAGGCAGAAGGATGTTGTAGTGGAATTTCTTCCACCATTTGTACTGTGAACCCTTCAAAGTATGGTTTCAGACGATGTCCATTCACCTTGAAGATTTTTCCAGTTTCTATGCTTCGGATGTCTACAGCTCCATGTGGGTATGCATGTTCTACAATGAATGGCCCAATCCACCTAGACCGCAGCTTTCCTGGGAACAGTTTCAGACGAGAGTCAAAGAGTAGGACTTTATCACCAACCTCAAATTGTTTTCTCGAGAGATGATTGTCATGGGAGGTTTTGGTCTTTGTTTTGTAGTTCCAAGAGTTCTCATATGCATCTCGTCTTATTTCCTCAAGCTCTTGCGGTTGCAACTTGCGATGGTGTCCGGCTTCTTTGAGGTCCATGTTGCAATTTTTTACAGCCCAATATGCCTTGTGCTCAAGCTCAACTGGGAGGTGACAAGCTTTCCCATAGACAAGTTTATAAGGAGACATACCTATGGGAGTCTTGTAGGCTGTTCTGTAGGCCCATAAGGCATCCTCTAGTCTTGAGCTCCAATCCTTTCGGTTGGGAGAAATTGTCTTTTCAAGGATGGCTTTGATTTCTCTGTTGGATACTTCAGCTTGTCCATTCGTCTGAGGGTGGTAAGCTGTGGATGTTCTATGGATAACATTGTGTTTTCTGAGAAGGCCTTCCACTACTCTATTACAAAAATGGGTCCCTCTATCACTGATGATTGCTTTTGGTACTCCATGTCTGGCAAAGATGTTGGTCTTTACAAAGTCTACCACTGCCTTGGCATCATCAGTCTTGGTTGCTCTAGCCTCCACCCATTTGGATACATAATCTACTGTAAGGATGACATAAGTGTATCCAAAGGATGGTGGGAATGGTCCCATGAAGTCTATACCCCAAACATCAAATACCTCACAAACCATGATGGGATTCTGTGGCATTTGATTTCTTTTGCTCAGATTTCCAGTATGTTGACACCTAGCACATGTCCTACAAAACAGAAAGGCATCTCGAAACATGGTGGGCAAAAATAGGCCACTTTCAAGTATCTTATGAGCAGTTTTCCTTGGACCAAAGTGTCCTCCACAACTATATGAATGACAAAAAGTAAGTATAGAGGCTATTTCTTGGTCAGGAATGCATCTCCTTATCATTTGGTCAGCACAATGTTTCCACAAATATGGCTCATCCCAAACATAGTATTTGGCATCTTTTTTTATTTTATCTTTAGTGTGCTTAGGCATGTCAGAAGGTAAATTACCTGTAGCCAAGTAGTTTACCATATCGGCGTACCATGGCTCATCAGACTGAGCAAGGAAGATTTGTTCAAGGAGGTCTTCCTTGGTTTCTTCAGATTCGGGAAGGTACTGTTCTGAGCTTGTCTGCAAAGAAGGTGGGGTGGAAGAGCTTGCTTGTGATGAAGCCTGCTGGGAGAGGTTCGGCGGCCGAAAAGGTTCTGGGTTCGGCGGTCGAATTCCTTCAGTTTGCGGAATGAGCTTTAGCGTAGGATTCGGCTTCCGCAAGTCAATGGGGTTCGACGGCCGAAAGATGTTCGGCGGCCGAAGAATGTCTTCTTTCTGCACAGTGTTTTCCTGAAGTGTTGAGACAGAAGGTGGAGCCTGAAGGTCAGTGGAGTTCGGCGGCCGAAAGTGGGCTATGTTCGGCGGACGAATGTCTCCAGTCTGTGCTATCTCCACTTGCTGAATGCTGCAGATTGTTTCTTTTAGTTTCTGGGTTTCAATCCTGCAAAGATCATCATCTAAAACAGAATTTTGATTTTCATTAAACACATCTTGGCTCAAACAATCAATAATATCAAGACCATAAACAGGGGACATATCATGGGGATATTTCATGGCATCATAGACATTGTACTTAATGACTTCCCCTTCAAATTCCATGGTAAGAGTACCATCATGCACATCAATTTTAGTTCTAGCAGTGCTTAAGAAGGGACGTCCAAGAAGAATGTCAGAACTAGTATTGCAACTATCTTCCTTAGTATCAATCACATAAAAATCAGCAGGGAAGACAAGTTCACCTACTTGGACTAAGACATCTTCAAGTACACCTATGGGGTGTACCACAGATCTATCAGCCAATTGTATCACTACTCTTGTTTCTTTTAGTGCACATGCATTGAGAGATTTATAGATGGAGAGAGGCATGACATTAATAGATGCACCAAGATCACATATGGCTTTCTTGATACCAACATTCCCAATTTTGCAAGAGATAGCTAACATACCTTTGTCCTTGCATTTGGTAGGGAGTTCTCTTTTAATAATAGCAGTAACTACCTGTAATACCCGGCTAGACTCCGGTATCGAAATTCCTACCGTCCGGTGGAATCTCGGATGTCGGAAGCCTCTAGTAGGGTAGAAACATGTTTTCATGAAATGTTTTAATTGTTTTAATGATTTTTAAGTAAAGAGGAAATGAGTTTTTGAATGAAAACACCTTTGGAGGAAACTCAGGTTCGGCCGCCGAAACTCAAAGTTCGGCCGCCGAACATGGCATGCATGCGGAAGCACTTTCGGCCCCCGAACGTGGCCTGGCCAGCCACTATAAAAGGGTCCCTTAGCCGAAAACGGGCGAGCTTTTCCCCATTTTCGGCCAAGATGAGTCCTTCCGCCATTCCTCACCATCTTTGAGTTCTTCCCTTCAAATCTTTCAAGTTTTTCACAAGCTTTTGCTTTGTTTTGAAGATTTGAGCTTTTGAGCAAAGTTTTGGAGCTGGGAGGTTCAAGAATCCAACTTCTCTCACCTTCGAGTTCTAGGTCGTCTCTCTCCCGATCTTCAAGAGGTAGGAGCCGATCTTAAGCTCAATATATATTTTTAATAAGTTTTATGCAAGATCTATGGGTTAGATTGCATGTTTAGGCTATAAGTTGAGTTTATGGGTTTGATGATGATTTTGAACAATGTATGTTGTTTTTGTGTGTTTGAAGTGTTGTAGTTGGGGTATATGATAGTTTGAGAGCCCTAGGTGTGATGTATGTTAAGTAGGCATGTTTTAGAACAAGTTTATGCATGATTTGAGGTTTTGGGAGGCAAGAGGTTCGTTTGAACCAAGTTTCTGCCCATTTGGGAGAAACCAGGTTCGGCAGCCGAAGGGAGTTTCGGCCGCCGAACCCCCCTTGTGGAGGCAGCATTCGGCTGCCGAAGCTTGCCCCCCCGAAAGAGGACTTTCGGATCTGTCTGGGACTTTCGGCCGCCGAAGGTGCCGCCGAAAGTGCCTGACTTTCGGCTCTGGAGGGACTTTCGGCCGCCGAACCTGCCGCCGAAAGTGCCCTGTTCAGCCATTTCATGCATGTGTTTCTATGATTATTTCATGATGTTTTAGGGGGGTTTTTGGGGAGTATATTAGATTTATGTTTATGTATGTTTGGTCCCTCATTGGAGTCCACCTGTGTAGGTTTGGACCCGAGGAACCGAGGACCCCAGCAGTGAGCCAGCTGCTACAGAGTTTATCAGAGCTAGCCAGAGGTGAGTGGAATAAACCTTAAGTTTTAAAATAAATGAAATATGAATTTTGAGCATAATCCATGCATCATGAATGCCATGAGATATAGTAGGTTGTTTGCATTAGTATTCACGAATGTGTTGCATTACATAATGGCATGAAATTTTAATATATGATTTCACTATTCTGCTCACTGGGCTTTGTAGCTCACCCCTCTCCCCTAACCCCAGGTGTGCAGGTACAGGGTAGACCAGGAGGTTAGCCAGAGTTTTGAAGTATGTGTATGTAATAGTTAGATTGTGGACATGACAATTATACTATGATAAATTGTAAAATGATGTGAGAGATTATAGTATGTTATGTAATGAGGTATATTGAGGTTATAGATGTGCTTGACCCTATGAGTATTGTAATCCCTTGTTGATGCATGATCTTAGATATTTGAAGATACAGATGATAGCCAACTCAACGCATGTATATCGCCCATTGGGGCATTGATGAGATCCCACAGAGGGGTCAAGTTTATGATTGTGTTTTAGTGCATGCACAGTTTGAGCTTGGTGTATGAGAAATGTATGAAAGAAAAGCTTTAATTTTTATGCATGTTGTTGATCATGTATGGGATTATACAGGTTTACAGGTTATATGTCAGGCTTGCTACGGGTCCCGGCGGCCTTAAGCCGATCTGGATCCTAGCGCCGGTAGCGGTCCGATTTTTCGGGTCGTTACAGAATGGTATCAGAGCCCTAGGTTCATATGGTCGGACCTAGAGTGTCGGGCTCATAGATGTTATAGAAGGTCAAGCACAATAGGAAGATCATGTCCACTAGGATAGGATGTGGAGTCCTGTCTTGCATGATGATGTGAATTGCCATGACTTTGTGCATGTGCACTAATGATATGCTATGCTATGTGATGTATGTGATGAGGGTTCATGTGTGCCCACATGAACCATATGATGCTAATGTTTGTATGATGTGTACTGTCTTTCAGAAAATAGGATGAGAGGAACTCGTCGATCTGCACGATTGACTGGAGTGCCACCTGAGGATGAGGGCACGAGCGTCCGTCCTCCCACATTGCCTAGGGCAATGTCTTGTAGAGCCAACAGAGAAAGAGTGTCAAGGGACCCTAGAAGGTCTTTTGATGCTAGCAGAAGGGGGACTAATAGAGGAAGAAGTTCTTCAGATGTGAGGGAGGTTATGGAAGAGGAGCAGAGGAGGGATGGGAACCTGGATGTGAGCATGGAGGAAGAAGGGACAGGGGAATCTCAGGGAGGCGTTCAGGCCTCGGGGTACGATTTTCCACCCCATTATTCACCCTTCCCACAGGGTTCAGGGTATCCGATGGGAGGTACATCGGATTACTCCAGCTTTAACCCCTACCCTACCTACATGCCTTATCCACCTTTTTATCCACCTTACACTCAGTACCCAGCTTATCCACCCTCACCCTTCTATCCAAACCCGGCAAACCCCACCTCGGGGAATGCTGCACCTCCACCTCCACCACCTATAGAACCAGCAGCCCCAGTTACTCAACCTCCTAGACCTAGCTCAGCCAGTGGGAGCAAGGTAAAGATGACAGATTACCTCAAGCTAGATGCTCCCAAATACAAGTCAGGGGATGACCCCTTTGAGTATCTGAGAGTGGTGAAGACAATAACTGATGAGCTAGGGGCAAGTGACAGTAGGGCCATTCAGATGGCAGGGTTCACTTTAAAGTGCAAGAAGGCACGGGAGTGGTTCAAGTGTTATGTGGACCCGAGACTAGACGGTATGACATGGGAGGAATTCGTGAATGAGTTCGCGGGATGGGCTTTTCCAGACAGTTCCAGAGAACTGAAGATGATTGAGTTTGAGCAACTGAGGCAGTCAGAGCACATGGGTGTAGAGGAGTTCACGGATAAATTCTTAGAGCTATTGCCTTTTTCAGGGCAAGCTCTAGATACAGATACGAAGAAAGCCAAGAGGTATGTTATGAAGCTGCATTCCAAGTACTCCTCGTTGATTCAGTCAGCTGAGAGAGAAAGTTTCCACACTGTGGTGGATATGGCTCGAAGAATGGAAGCAAGTGCTATAGTTGAGGGGTCAGTGAAGCAGTCAGTGACCCAGTCATCAGGGGTTAAGACCCCAGGCAGAGGAGGACCAGGTTTCTCTTCTCAGAGCTCAGGTAAGAAGAGGTGGGATAACACCACCAGGAAGCCGAAGAAGAATAAGTTTTGGAACAAGTTGAAATCCGGTCTGGGATTTGGCGGTGGCTCGAGCTCAGGCTCAGATGGTACAGAATGTCAAAGATGTGGAAGACCGCACAGGGGAGTGTGTCGAGCTGGGACTAATACATGTTTCGGATGTGGTCAGGAGGGACACATAGCTCGGGAGTGTCCTAGAGCGCCTTTTATGGGCCAGCCCCAGCAGACAGCTTCTGGTAGTGTGGCACAGCCAGCAGTTCCAGCCACAACTCAGGGCAGTGGCAGAGGTAGAGGGAGAGGGGCAGCCTCTTCTTCTGGTTCCCGAGGTGAAGGTCCATCAGCTCCAGCCAGGATCTTCACCATGACTCAGCAGGAGGCTAACACATCCAATACCGTGGTGTCAGGTAATCTCGTCATTGGGTGTTCTGATGTGTATGCATTAATGGACCCGGGTGCATCTCATTCATTTATTGCTCCGAGAGCCGTTGAGAGGTTGGGTCTGATAGTCTCTGGGTTAGAGTGTCCCCTATGGGTCAGTGGACCCAAGTGTGACCCGTCGGTGGCAGTGTCAGTCTGCCAGTACAGTCCAGTTTTTGTTGAGGGAAGATGCCTCTCCGCCGACCTTGTGGTTCTAGATTTGACAGACTTTGACGTCATTCTAGGGATGGATTGGCTATCTACCCATGGTGCTACCTTGGACTGCAGGGACAAGGTAGTCAAGTTCAGAGATCAGAACGGGTCAGAGGTCGTCTTCAGAGGAGACAAGAGGGGCACGCCTAGAGGTCTGATATCAGCTCTTCAGGCTCGTAGGTTGCTTAGGAAGGGATGTCAGGGGTACTTAGCTCATGTGAGAGAGCTAGACAGTCAGGTCAGGGAGCCGGCCTCGGTGCCAGTTGTCAGAGAATTTCAGGATGTTTTTTCGGATGAGCTTCCAGGTTTACCACCTGCTAGGGAGATAGAGTTCGAGATAGAGTTGGTGCCTGGAACTAGACCGATCTCTATCCCTCCCTACAGGATGGCCCCAGCCGAGTTAAAGGAGTTGAAAGAACAGTTGCAAGAATTGGTAGAAAAGGGCTTCATCCGACCGAGCACTTCACCTTGGGGTGCACCAGTTTTATTCGTAAGAAAGAAGGATGGATCCCTTAGACTTTGTATCGACTACAGGCAGTTGAACAAAGTCACTACCAAGAATAAGTACCCATTGCCAAGGATCGACGATCTATTCGACCAGCTAGCTGGAGCAGGTTGTTTCTCCAAAATAGATCTGAGATCGGGGTACCATCAGCTAAGGATAAGGGAAGAAGATGTACCGAAGACAGCTTTCAGGACCAGATATGGGCATTTTGAGTTCCTTGTGATGTCGTTCGGGTTAACCAATGCCCTTGCAGCATTCATGGATCTCATGAACAGAGTATTTAGCCAATACCTGGATGACTTCGTTATTGTCTTCATAGATGATATCTTGGTGTATTCCAGGAATGCAGAGGAGCATGCCCATCATCTGCGGTTGGTCTTGCAGACTTTGAGGGAACATGGCTTGTATGCCAAGTTCTCTAAATGTGAATTCTGGCTGAGGAGCATTTCGTTCTTGGGGCATGTAGTGTCAGAGAATGGGATTGAGGTGGACCCCAAGAAGACAGAAACTGTGGCTAACTGGCCTAGACCCACTTCAGTGACAGAGATTAGAAGTTTCTTGGGTTTGGCAGGTTACTACAGGAGGTTCGTTCAGGACTTCTCAAAGATAGCAGCTCCTCTGACCAAGTTGACCAGGAAGAATCAGAAGTTTCTGTGGACTGACCAGTGCGAAGAGAGTTTCGAAGAGCTTAAGAAGAAGTTGACTTCAGCACCAGTTTTAGCTCTGCCATCTAGTAATGAGGACTTTACAGTCTTTTGTGATGCGTCCCGTGTGGGACTGGGTTGTGTACTGATGCAGAATGAGAGGGTGATTGCTTATGCTTCTAGGCAGCTGAAGAAGCATGAGTTGAATTACCCCACACATGACCTTGAGATGGCAGCAGTAATCTTTGCACTCAAGATGTGGAGGCACTACCTCTACGGGGTAAAATGTGAGATCTTCACAGATCATAAAAGCCTGCAGTACATCCTGAGTTAAAGAGATTTGAACTTGAGACAGAGGAGATGGGTAGAGCTGCTGAGTGACTATGATTGCAAGATTCAGTATCATCCGGGTAAGGCGAATGTCGTGGCAGACGCCCTAAGCCGGAAGTCACTAGGCAGTCTATCCCATATCACGGCAGAGAGGAGACCAGTGGTGAAGGAGTTTTACAAGCTCATTGAGGAAGGTCTATAGATGGAATTGTCTGGTACAGGTGCGTTAGTGGCCCAGATGAAAGTGACACCCGTGTTTCTGGAGCAGGTGGCTCAGAAACAGCATGAGGACCCAGAGTTAGTGAAGATTGCCAGGACTGTTCAGTCAGGCAAGGACAGTGAGTTCAGATTTGACAATAAGGGGATCCTCCGCTATGGGAGTCAACTGTGTGTACCAGATGACATAGGGCTAAAAGGAGACATTATGAGAGAGGCTCATAATGCAAGATACAGCATTCACCCCGGAGCCACCAAGATGTATCAAGATCTAAAGAAGGTTTATTGGTGGCCAGCTATGAAGAAAGAAGTGGCACAGTTTGTGTCAGCCTGCGAAGTGTGTCAGAGGGTGAAGCTGGAACATCAGAAGCCGGCCGGAATGCTTAACCCGCTACCTATGCCAGAATGGAAATGGGAAAATATAGCTATGGACTTCGTAGTGGGGTTACCGGCGGCGTCCAACAGAGTGGACTCCATATGGGTGATTGTGGACAGACTCACCAAATCTGCTCACTTCATTCCTGTCAGGAGTGGCTACTCTGTGGACAAGTTGGTGCAGGTGTACGTGGATGAGATCGTCAGGCTGCATGGGGTTCCTGTTTCGATAGTGTCAGATAGAGGGCCCCAGTTCACCTCCAGGTTTTGGCGGAGTCTGCAGAATGCCATGGGTACTAGGTTGGATTTCAATACTGCCTTCCACCCCCAGACTGACGGACAGTCAGAAAGGACCATCCAGACTATCGAGGATATGCTCAGAATGTGTGTGCTGGACTTTGGCGGTTCTTGGAGGCAGCATCTACCTTTGGTGGAGTTTGCCTACAACAACAGCCATCATGCTAGCATCGGGATGGCTCCATATGAAGCTTTGTACGGAAGGAAGTGCAGATCACCTGTTTGTTGGGAGGAAGTTGGAGAAAAGGCCTTAGCAGGGCCTGAGTTAGTAGAGATTACCAGCAGGGTGGTACCCATAATCAGAGAGAGGATCAAGACTGCTGCCAGCAGACAGAAGAGCTATGCAGACATCCGCAGAAGACAGTTAGAGTTTCAGGAGGGGGATCTGGTATTGCTTAGGGTGTCTCCAATGAAAGGGGTGGTTCGCTTCGGGAAGAAAGGTAAACTAGCCCCACGATACATCGGACCCTTTGAAATCTTGCAAAGGATTGGGAATGTGTCGTACAAGCTGGATTTACCTGCTTCAATGGAAAGAATCCATCCGGTTTTCCATGTTTCAATGTTAAGAAAGTTTGTGTCGGATCCGAGCAAGGTTCTTAGTGAGCCTGATGTGGAAATCCAAGAGGATCTCACCTATGTTGAGCAGCCAATACGGATCATAGACACCCAGATCAGAAAGCTAAGAAACAAGGAAATCCCGATGGTGAAAGTCCTGTGGAACCACCACAATTTGGAGGAATGCACTTGGGAGACACGGGAGTCTATGCTCCAGCAGTACCCTCATCTCTTTTAAGGTTAGATCTCCTTGTGTTTTTGTGTTATGTATGTATGTTATGTGTTATGCCATGCTATGTGTGCTAGTTGAGGTACATTCGGGGACGAATGTTCTTAAGGGGGGGAGAATGTAATACCCGGCTAGACTCCGGTATCGAAATTCCTACCGTCTGGTGGAATCTTGGATGTCGGAAGCCTCTAGTAGGGTAGAAACATGTTTTCATGAAATGTTTTAATTGTTTTAATGATTTTTAAGTAAAGAGGAAATGAGTTTTTGAATGAAAACACCTTTGGAGGAAACTCAGGTTCGGCCGCCGAAACTCAAAGTTCGGCCGCCGAACATGGCATGCATGCGGAAGCACTTTCGGCCCCCGAACGTGGCCTGGCCAGCCACTATAAAAGGGTCCCTTAGCCGAAAACGGGCGAGCTTTTCCCCATTTTCGGCCAAGGTGAGTCCTTCCGCCATTCCTCACCATCTTTGAGTTCTTCCCTTCAAATCTTTCAAGTTTTTCACAAGCTTTTGCTTTGTTTTGAAGATTTGAGCTTTTGAGCAAAGTTTTGGAGCTGGGAGGTTCAAGAATCCAACTTCTCTCACCTTCGAGTTCTAGGTCGTCTCTCTCCCGATCTTCAAGAGGTAGGAGCCGATCTTAAGCTCAATATATGTTTTTAATAAGTTTTATGCAAGATCTATGGGTTAGAATGCATGTTTAGGCTATAAGTTGAGTTTATGGGTTTGATGATGATTTTGAACAATGTATGTTGTTTTTGTGTGTTTGAAGTGTTGTAGTTGGGGTATATGATAGTTTGAGAGCCCTAGGTGTGATGTATGTTAAGTAGGCATGTTTTAGAACAAGTTTATGCATGATTTGAGGTTTTGGGAGGCAAGAGGTTCGTTTGAACCAAGTTTCTGCCCATTTGGGAGAAACCAGGTTCGGCAGCCGAAAGGAGTTTCGGCCGCCGAACCCCCCTTGTGGAGGCAGCATTCGGCTGCCGAAGCTTGCCCCCCCAAAGAGGACTTTCGGATCTGTCTGGGACTTTCGGCCGCCGAAGGTGCCGCCGAAAGTGCCTGACTTTCGGCTCTGGAGGGACTTTCGGCCGCCGAACCTGCCGCCGAAAGTGCCCTGTTCAGCCATTTTATGCATGTGTTTCTATGATTATTTCATGATGTTTTAGGGGGTTTTTGGGGAGTATATTAGAGTTATGTTTATGTATGTTTGGTCCCTCATTGGAGTCCACCTGTGTAGGTTCGGACCCGAGGAACCGAGGACCCCAGCAGTGAGCCAGCTGCTACAGAGTTTATCAAAGCTAGCCAGAGGTGAGTGGAATAAACCTTAAGTTTTAAAATAAATGAAATATGAATTTTGAGCATAATCCATGCATCATGAATGCCATGAGATATAGTAGGTTGTTTGCATTAGTATTCACGAATGTGTTGCATTACATAATGGCATGAAATTTTAATATATGATTTCACTATTCTGCTCATTGGGCTTTGTAGCTCACCCCTCTCCCCTAACCCCAGGTGTGCAGGTACAGGGTAGACCAGGAGGTTAGCCAGAGTTTTGAAGTATGTGTATGTAATAGTTAGATTGTGGACATGACAATTGTACTATGATAAATTGTAAAATGATGTGAGAGATTATAGTATGTTATGTAATGAGGTATATTGAGGTTATAGATGTGCTTGACCCTATGAGTATTGTAATCCCTTGTTGATGCATGATCTTAGATATTTGAAGATACAGATGATAGCCAACTCAACGCATGTATATCGCCCATTGAGGCATTGATGAGATCCCATAGAGGGGTCAAGTTTATGATTGTGTTTTAGTGCATGCACAGTTTGAGCTTGGTGTATGAGAAATGAATGAAAGAAAAGCTTTAATTTTTATGCATGTTGTTGATCATGTATGGGATTATACAGGTTTACAGGTTATATGTCAGGCTTGCTATGGGTCCCGGCGGCCTTAAGCCGATCTGGATCCTAGCGCCGGTAGCGGTCCGATTTTTCGGGTCGTTACACTACTTCACCTACACTTACTTTTTCTCTTTCAGCAAGCTTCCTTCTATTGGTGCAAAGCTCCTTCAGAAATTTGGCATACCTAGGGATTTGCTTGACAGCGTCTAGTAGTGGTATGTTGATCTCCACTTTTCTGAAAGTCTCGAGAATCTCCTTTTCTTCCTTTTCTTTTTGTGTTCTTTCAAATCTTTTTGGAAAAGGAGGTGGGATGTGAAAGCTTGTCTTTGGATTGGTCTTGTGTGCAGGAGATGGTTCTGACTGAGATGGGGAGGCTTCAGGTGGCCTTGGTTCTACCTCTTGCTCATGATTATTATCTTGAAGCTCTTTGCCACTCTTCAAAGTAATAGCACTAACATTTTGTCTTGGATTAGTTTCAGTTTGAGAAGGGAGCTTACCTTGAGTTTGCAGTTGGCCTATAGAGGTGGCCATTTGGCTTATGTCTTGTCGCACGCCTTGCATGGTGTTTACCATTGTTTCCATCATTGTTTGCATGATCTTCTCAAGGTTCTGATTTGGATTTGAAGGTGCTGGTTGGGCTTGATTTCTTTGGTAATTTTGGTAATTCTGATCATTGTTGGGCTTCCCATAGCTAAAATTGGGGTGATCTCTCCAGCCTGGATTGTATGTATTGGAGTATGGATCATATCTAGGTTGGTTGTTGTATCTCCCAATTGCATTGACTTGCTGATTGTCTTCTTAGAGGGTGGGACACTGATCAGTGGAGTGTCCTACATATAAGCAGATCCCACATGGCCCAGGAGGCTGGGGTGCTTGAATCTGTTGGACTTGGCTAAGGGCGATCTTTTCCACAAGAGAAGTTAGTTTAGAAATTTGAGATTCAACAGAGGATGTACTTACCTCATAGATTCCTCTTTGCGTTTGCTCCTCTTCATCATATTGCTTAGACGAAGCTGCGAGATTGGATATCAGTTCCTTCATCTCTCTGGGTGTCTTGTCTAGGATAGATCCTCCACAGGCTACATTTATGAGTTTCCTTTCTGATGGAATCAATCCTCCATAGAAGAACTGAATGAGGGCTTTGTCTGACATATCATGTTGTGGACAACCTGTGCATAGTCTTTCAAACCTTTCCCAATAATCATATAAGTCCTCATTTTTTCTTTGCCTTATGCTAGTTATTTCTCTTATTATGCCAATTGATTTAGATGGTGGGAAGTATTTGTCCAAAAAGACTTGGACCATATCATCCCAAGAAGTTATAGATCCAGGTGGCAAATAAAATAACCAATCCTTAGCATGGTCATCTAATGAAAAAGGGAAGGCTCTTAGTTTAACATGATCTTCTAAGATCCCTTGAGGTCTTATGGATGAGCAAATAATTTTAAATTCTTTTAAGTGCTTATGGGGATTTTCATTTTGCAAACCTCTAAATTTAGGGAGATGATGAATCAAACCTGATTTCAATTCAAAGGGAACTGTAAGAGGTGGATAGGTGATGCAAAGTGGAGCATAATCACCTATAGGAGTTGCTAACTCCCTCATGGTTCTTTCCCTTTGTGCTTGTGGCCTATTTGCTGGATTCTCTTGGATTATTTGGCCTTGGACAACATGTCCATCATGGGTAGCAGCTGATGCTTGAGGTTCTGCCATTGGTGCACAATCTGGTTGCTGGAGTGAAGGAAGTTCGGCGGCCGAAGGTTGGGATGGTTCGGCGGCCGAAGGTTGGGATGGTTCGGCGGCCGAAGGTTGGGCAGAATGTTCTTCAGGCGCAGAGGCTTGCTTTCCTAGCCTTCTGATGGTGCGTTTAATTTCTGGATCAAAAGGGCAGAGTGTCCCTACTTTCAGATCTGGTCATGAAAGAAAATAAACAAACAAGTAAAATCAACTCCTCGGCAACGGCGCCAATTTTTGACAGGAGCGGTTGTCGAAGCTGGTAAAAAATAACCTTCTTGGTTACCTACAAATACAACTGTAGACAGTGGTGAAGGATCGTATCCACAGAGAATTGATTACCTATTTATTTATCTTAATCAAGACCAATCTACCCAATTGAAAGCACAAGTGAAAGCAAGTGATTGCAAATAGAACAAAAGTAAAGTGCAAGGAAAGTAAAAAGGGGGGGTTTTGAGATGATTTGATTAATAACTAATGAAAGTAATTAAAACAGCAAGTAATAAAAATAAAAGAGGAAATCAATAAGAGAAAAGTCTAGTTGAAGATATGGATCCACTTTGGTTGTTTGGGTTGATCATTGAAACATGGTTATCTTGATTGATTCAATAGGTTGGTTATGGGGGTGGAAGACGCTTCTCACCACCATGTCTTTCCTTATGAATAAACTGATTAGGGAACGTCCTCTAGCCAATTACTAATCAACAAATTGCCAAGGAACGTCCTTGGGCCATGGGCATCAAAACAATTGCCAATTGCATGAAGAACAAGAAAGATCCAAACCCTAGCTACCCAAAAGCATGAGATTTTGCTAGATCATGCAATTTCTTGGTTTTTACACCAAGTGTTCTTAGATCAGAATATTTCCAGCAATTATGGACTAACAAATATCCTAATCAACAATCAATTAACTTTGCAATCAAGAATCAAGTGGCCAATTTGATCAAAACAACAAAGCAATCTTTATAATTAAGCACAATTGCATGAATATTGAATAAATCAAAAGCAAACACTTTATGTTCAGATCTCACAACCTTTTAAACAACCTTAGTTTCAACCAAACTTCAACTAGAAATAGGGTTTCAGCCACTCATGGCTGAACCAAAACAGAAAAATAAAAGAAAAGAAGAAAGAAGATGAAGAACTAAGGTGGAGGAGCCTTTGGAGAGCCTTGATCAATCCCTTGATGGAAGATTTTCATTCTTGGTCTTCTTGAGGCCTTTAAATAGATCTTGAGAGGCTGCCTTTTTCCTTTTTAGTGTCCATGCATCTTTGAGTGATTGCCCCATAGTGCCCTTGAGTTTTCTTTGTGCATATGTGGAGTTGCAAGCCCTTTTTGGTCTTTTAATTAACATCCAAGGTGTGTCCAAGAAGATTTATGCACTAAAGAGGAAGGTGGAGCCTTGATTTGAATTTTGAATGAGCATGGCACTATGTAGGAAACATGTGATCTTCAAGATTTGGCTCATTAAATAGGGGAGAGCATGTTCGGGGGCAAGTTCGGCCGCCTAAGTTAAGTTTCGGGGGCAGGACTTTCGTCTCTGGAGCCAAGGTTCGGCGGCCGAAGGTGCCCCCGAAGGTGGGTGACTTTCGTCTCTGGACTGGACTTTAGGCCGCCGAAAGTGCCTCCGAAAGTGGTTGAGTTTTGGCTTCCGAAAGTGCTTCCGAAAGTGGCTGTTTTTGGGCATTCTTTGGCACTTTTAAGAGCATTTTCTTCAAATTGTTTCTTCACACCTAATATTTGCAAAACATGATTAAAACCACAAAATTAGGTAGAATAGGTGCAAATAAACATCAATAAGATCATGAAAATATGGACTAAAATATGCTCTATCAGTTGGCGCGATCCCTAACTTAGAGATGGGAGGAAACAACTCCTTGGGTCTCCAAGCTCCCAAAACTTGATCTTAAGCTCACAACTTCAAAACCCAAGCTAAAACTTGTTAAAACTTGAAAGATTTGAAGAAAGAACATGAAATCGACCAAAGGAGGACATGAACTCACCTTAGCTCGAGAATGGAGAGAAAACTCGCCCATTTTCGGTCTGAGGGGCCTTTTATAGGTGGTCGGTCAACCACCTTCGGTGGCCTAAGTTGCTTTCACAACTTCACCACCTTCGGCAGCCTAACGTGCCCCCTAAACTAACCCATGTTCGGCGGCCGAACCTGGTTTCTGCCCTCAAAGCCTTCGGAGGCCTAAAGCACTCCCGAAACAGCCCCATGTTTGGCGGCCGAACCTGGGTCCTTCCTCCTTGGCCTAATCTTTTCAAAACTCATTTCTTTTTCATTTAAAACCATAAAATCATGTGAAAACATTTTAAAAACACACTTTACCCTTCTAGAAGACTCTGGCATCTTTAGAATTCCAGATTCCAACGGAGATTCCGCTGGAAGGTAGGGATTCCGATGCCGGAATCTAGCCGGGTATTACAAAGACATCTAAGAACTCTCTCTCAACAACAGACACGGAGGTTGGTTCCCTGACCTGACTGCTAAACTCTCAAACAAGAGCTAGAACCCTCTGACAACCCCTCCTACGTACCCTACGAGCCTGACAGGCTGACATCAAACCTCTAGGCATCCTTACACTGTCCCCTCTGCAGACTACCTCTGACCCATCCTGAGCTCTGAACCTGACTACCTTGTCTCTGCAGACTCAGGTAGCACCACGAGTAGAAAACCAATCCATCCCTAGAATGACGTCAAAATTCGTCAAGTCTAGAACCACTAGGTCGGCTGGAAGGCATCTACCCTCAACTGACACGGGACTAAACCGGCAGACTGACTTTGCCTCAGATGGATCACACTTGGGTCCACTGACCCAAAGAGGACACTCTAGCCCAGAAGTTATCAACTCAACCTCTCGACGGCTCCTAGAGCAACTAAAGAAAGAGAAACACCAGGGTTCACAAAAACATACACATCAGAACATTCAAAAGTGAGTGTACCTGGCACCACCGTGTTCGATGTGTTTGCCTCCTACTGAGCCTGGGTGAAGATCCAAGCTGGAGCTGACGGACCTTCTCCGCAGGAACCTTCAGAAGGAAAGGCTGACCCTCTCCCTCTGCCTCGACCACTGCCCTGAGACATGGCTGGAGCTACTGGCTGAGCCGCTCTACCTGAAGTTGCCCGCTGGGACTGTGCCAACCAGGGTGCAGTAGGACACTCACGAACCATGTGCCCCTCCTAACAGCATCTATAACACAGATTGGTCCCGTACCGACAAACCCCTTTGTGCGGCCTCCCACACCTCATGCAACCAGAAGTATCGGAGCCAGAACTCGAACCACCACCTAATCCCAGACTGGACTTTAACCTCTTCTAAAACTTGCTCTTCTTCGATCTTCTGAGGCCTCTACCCCACTTCTTACTTCTCGTGGCAGCTGTACTCAGAGTGGAGGGATCAATTCCTCCTGAACCTGAGATTATGGAATCCTGAGTCTGAGCGTCTTCTTGAGACTCTCCCATGCCTTCTTCAAACATGCTCACATCCAGACCTCCATCCCTCCTCTGAACATTCCTCTCTACTTCTCTTGCATCTGCAGACATTCTCCTTAGATCCATTCCTTCTATGCTCACATCAAAAGACCTTCCAGGGTCCCTTGATGTTCCCCATCTACCGACTCTACACGACTGCGCTCTTGGCAGAGCAGGGGGAAAGGTGTCCATACCTTCCCTCTCAGACGGAACTCCAGTCGATTCCACAGATCGACGAGTGCCTCGCATCCTAACTCCTCTGAAGAACAACACACAATCATACAAACATTAGCATCATACGGTTCATGCGGAAACACATGAACCTGCATCACATACATAGCATAACATTAATGCACATTCATAACATCATGGCATTTCACATCATCAATCAAGACAGGACTCGACATCCTATCCTAGTGGACATGATTTTGCCTATTGTGCTTGCCCTTCTATCACCTCTATGAGCCCAACACACTCTAGGTCCGACCATATGAACCTAGGGCTCTAATATCAATCTGTAATGACCCGAAAATCGGACCGCTACCGGCGCTAGGATCCAGATCGGCCTAAGGCCGCCGGGACCCGTAGCAAGCCTAACATGCATCCTGTTATCTGGTAAAATCCCATACATGATTAAACATAAACATAAAAACTTTAAAACTTTTCATATATCAAGCTTGATTCGTATGCTACATAACTGTAAATACACAAAAACCCCCATGCTAGAGCCCTCATCAAATGCTCTAGCTGGGTCAACATTGCATACATCAAGCCTGGTTCACATCTCAACAATAAAAACATAACATACATCATGTACAAAAAGAGATTAACCAGACCTTAGGGCCAAGCACAATACTAATCCATAACCATAACTCTACTTTACGTTACATTACCTTAAAATACATTATCTTACAATACATTATCTTACAATACATTATATCAATTTACATTACATGTCCACGCTAACAAGCTAATCTATTACATAAACATAACATTAACCCTTGCCGACTTCCCGATCGACCTCAGACCTGCAAACCTGGGGGTTAGGGCAAAGGGGTGAGCTAAAAAGCCCACTGAGCATAACAATATATAATTTAATAAATCATATGCTATCATGGAATGCGTCACAGCATAAACAATTTACATCACGGATGGACATGACCTCCAAAACTCCCTCTGTCTGTGCCCGGCCCTCGAAGGAGCTCCTCAGGACTTCTGTAATATACATGGTGCCCGACCCTCAAGGGGCTCCTCAGGACTTCATTATTGCCCGGCCCTTGGTGGGGCTCCTCAGGACTTCATTAACATATCATATCTAGGGCTATTGGGGTCGCCTTGGTCCATCCACATCAACAGTAAATTATGCAATGCAACATCTTCGTGAAATCTAATACAACAGCCTAATACATATACATGGTATTCATGATGCGTGAACATGCTTAAAACGTTTGAGTTAGTTCTACTCACCTCTGGCAGACGCTGGACTGACTCTGCAACAGCTAACACTGCTGGCCTCCTCGGTTCCTCGGGTCCGATCCTACACAGGTGGACTCGAATGAGGTGCCAAACACACTCTAAACAACTCATAAACAACTCCCCAAAAACCCCCTAAAATATCATAAAAAAATCATAGAAATCATGCAAAGGAAGGCTGGACAGGGCACTTTCGGCGGCAGGTTCGACGGCCGAAAGTCCCTCCAGAGCCGAAACTCAGCCACTTTCGGCAGCACCTTCGGTGGCCGAAAGTCGCTTCCAGAGATGAAACTCATGCATGTTTGGCGGCACCTTCGGCGGCCGAAACTCCCCTCTAGAGCCGAAAGTCCAACTTTCGGGGGCAGGGTTCGGCAGCCAAAATAAGCCACCACAGGCAGGTTCGGCGGCCGAAAGTACCTTCGGCTGCCGAACCTGAGTTCTTCCAGAATAGCAGAACTCAGCCTCTCATGCACAACCAGCATTCCAAACCTTCCAAAACAACCCAAAACCTCACATGCTCTCTCCCAAACATGCATACACACTCCCACATTCATAAACTAGCTTAAACCTCCAACATAACATCACATAAACATACATTGATCATAAAACCCACATAAACTCTAGCATGCACATCTACCCACACACAAGCATCAAAACTTCTTAAAACTTCATTAAAACATAAAGGAAAGCAAAGATCTACACTTACCTCTTAAAGATCGAGGGTTGGTGCGATCCCTAACTTGGAGATGGGAGGAAACAAACTCCTTGGGTCTCCAAGCTCCCAAAACTTGATTTAAGCTTTAAAACTTCAAAACCCAAAAGGAAACTCATAAAAACGTGAAGGATTTGAAGAAGGAACATAAAATCAACCAAAGGAGGACATGAACACACCTGAGCTCGAGAATGGGGAGAAAACTCGCCCATTTTCGGTCTGAGGGCCTTTTATAGGTGGCCGGTCAACCACCTTCGGTGGCCTAAGCTGTCTCCACAGCTCCACCACCTTCGGCAGCCTAACGTGCCTCCTAAACTATCCTATGTTCGGCGGCCGAACCTAGAAATGCTCTCCTTGGTCTTTTCTCTTCAAAACTCAATTTCTTTTGCATTAAAACCATAAAATCATGTGAAAACATTTTAGAAAATACATTTTACCCTTCTAAAAGGCTCCGGCATCTTTGAATTCCAAATTCCGACGGAGATTCCGCCGAAAAGTTGGGATTCCGATGCTAGGATCTAGCCGGGTATTACAGGCTACCTCTCAACCAAACTATGAATCCAGTGTCCATCATTTTTTACTCAAAGCATGTTTACTTTGTAGGGCTTATCGTCCTCTTTAACAGATATAAAATAATTGAGAAAATTTTTCTAAAATAGGATTAATACATGTGCCTGTGCCTGGTAGATTCTCGCCCAGGGGAAGTTTTTGCAATAAGGGATTTCCACCCGGTCATTCGTCTTGATACTTGGTCATAAGACTCGCCTTATTAATCTGACACCTTCGTCTTTTGTGGATTGGTATATCTGCTTCGTGGCTGTCCAGATGACTTGATTAGTGGGACCAATGCCTTGATTGTGGTCTAGCGGAACCCGTCTTGGAACCTACCTTATGGCCTTGTTTAGCTAGACCAATGCCCGAATGGTCTGGCAGAATCCGCCTTGTAACCTGTCATGGTGGACCCACTTTGTGGCCTTTTGTTAGTGGGACTAATGCCTAGATAGTTTGGCGGAATCCGCCTTGTGACCTGACCTAACAGAACCTACCTTATGGCCTTTTGTTAGTGGGACCAATGCCTGGATGGTCTGGTTGAACTCGCCTTGTGACCTGACCTGGCAGAACCTGCATTATAGCATTTTCTTAGTGGGATCAATGCCCGAATGGTCTGGCAAAACCCGCCTTATGACTTGCCTGGTGGAACCCGCCTTGTGGCCCTTTCTTGTCTCCTTATATACTAATAAATCATTTTCCTCCCTCTGACTGTCATAAATAGGAGACAGAGAGAAAAAAAGGGGTAGACTCAAATAATATAACATTGACAGACACAAGATAACGATTAAGGTCTATAGAGAAATATTTGTATCATTTTTGAATTCTTGAATAATTAAGAAAAACACATTTTAGAGATTTGAAATCTAATTTAGTAATCTGTGGACGAACATCTTGCACAAAGGAAATACACCTAAACATACGAGGTTTGAGAGGAAAAAAAGATTCGGACAGAAATAAGACAGAATAAGGAATATCACTATGAAGAATAAAAGATGACATCCGATTAATTAAAAAATATTTTGTAGAAATTGCATTTGCTCAGAATTTTTTTAGAACTTGAATAACAGAAGGGCTCGAGCTAGCTCAAGAAGATGCCAATTTTTTCTTTCGGCAACACCATTTTGAGATGGTGAATCCACATAAGAAAACGGATGACAAACTCCATTTTGTGACATCAAAGTCTAAAAATTTACTGAAAAGTTTTCTTGGCATTCTCACTTTGTAATACATGTATAAGAACATTGAACTAAATTTTAATTTCAAAATAAAAGGCACAAAATATAGAAAATAACTCTAAGTGACTCTTCATCAACTACAACCAGGTAACACGTTAGTAATCATCAATAAAGGTAACAATATACTTAAATTCAGATTTAGAAACAGTAGAAAACATACCCCAAATATCATAATGTACTTGCTCAAAAGGAGATAATGCTCGTTTATTCATTCTAGCAACAGGAGGTACACAATAGTGTTTAGCAAACCGACATGACTCATATTCTAAAATTGACAATGATTGAAACTGGAGTCACAATTTCTTCAAGATATATAAGGAAGGATGTCCTAATAGACAATGAACTTCAAAAGGAGTTGAGATACTAGAACAAGCGAGAGACCTTGGTACCTATTGGTCTAGAATATAGAGACTGCTAGACTTACGACCACAACCAATAATCTGCTTCATCATAAGATCATGAAGAACTCAATGATCAAGAAAGAATGAGACACAATAATTCACGTTTCGATTAGTTTACTGACAGAAAGCAAATTAAAAGAAAGTTTAGTTTACTGACAGAAAGCAAATTAAAAGAAAGTTGCGGCAAACATAGAATATATGATAAAAAGATAGATTGTGTAGGGTTTTCAATTCTAGAACCCATGACACAAAAGGTAAATCCATCAGCTAAAATAAAAGAGGAGGTTGTATGAGATTGAAAAGCAGATAAGAGACTGAAATTACCTGTTATATGATCTGTAGCACTAGAATCAATAACCCATTTAGAAGTAGAGGCAAGAAAAGAGGTGGATATACCTAAATTACTGAAAGTAATAATAGAAGAATTGGTGAGCCTTAATAACTCTTTATATTGAGAGAATTGAGCAAAGTCTTCTATGGATACTAAAATAGTTTTCTTAGATGTGACTGCCATTTGATAAGATAAAAGAATCTGATAGAATCCCTTTACTGAACCGTATTCAAAATCAAAGCCAATAACCACTAATTTCCTTAAATAAAGGATTAAGAACCAAAAAACTGTCCAAGGCAAATTAGTAAACTATAAACCCCAAAATTTCAAAGCACCACCAAGATAAAAGGTGCCAAAAAAATAAATAAAAAATAGCACACAAGGCTGAAAAACAAGGCAAAGGCAATAGAAAAGAACTAGGTATAGCTGTTGAATGTTGCCAAAAAAAAATGAATCAGGCACACATCGATGAAAAGTACCAATGAACAATAACGTGAATAGTACCGATGCACAGTAATGTGAATAGTATCGATGAACATTACACGTGAACAATACATGTGAACAGTACCAAAGCTTCAAAAAATTGTTAGCTCTTCTACCATATTAAAATGATTGGAAAATAGGTCTTATTTTCATTCATAATGAGTAGAATTTCTATACAAATTATGAGAGTTTTTCTAATCGCCAACAACTCCTTTCAAATAATAAAGAATCTGTTTCAAAACTTTCTCATGAGCAATGATAGGAGAGGGCATAAACTGCTAACTGAATATGCAATGTTTGGATGAGTCACCATCAAATAGTTTTGCTTGCCCACTAATCTCCTATACTTTTTAGGATCCGCAAACGACTCACTATCTTCTGCAGTAAGTTGGAGGTTCGAAGTCATTGATGCTGCAAGGCTTAGCTCCCAACTTTTCTGTTTCTACTAGTAGATCAGGAGCATTATTTTCTTTGAGATAAGAAAATACATTTCTTACATCTTGTAACCTCAATACCTTGAAAGTTTTTCAAAGAGCCCAAATCTTTTGTATGAAACTGTGACTAGAGAAACTCTTTTAGAAATGTAATGCTTGCAATATCACTGCCAATGATAATAATATTATCCACATATACTATTAACAAGATTAATCCACATCTAAGTTTCTATAAAATACTAAGTCATCACACTTACTCATTTGCATACCAAAATTTTGAACTACTTTGCTAAATTTGCTAAACCATACTCGTGGACTTTATCTCAAGCTATAAAAGGATTTATAAAGTCTGCAACCTTACCTGACTCCCCCTGAGCAACAAAATGGCTCAGAAACAGTATGAGGATCCAGAGTTAGTGAAAATTGACAGGACTGTTCAGTCAGGCAAGAATGAAGAGTTCAGATTTGACAGCAAAGGGATCCTCCGCTATGAGAACAGATTATGTATACCAGATGACAAGTGCCGCCGAAGGTGCATGACTTTCGGCTTTGGAGGGACTTTCGGCTTTAGAGGGCCTTTCGGCCGCCGAACCTGCCGCCGAAAGTGCCCTGTTCAGCCCTCCTTTGCATGTTTTCTATGGATGTTTTAAGGTGTTTTAGGGGGTTTTTGGGGAGTATTTTTAGAGGCATGATCATAGATGTTTGGTCCCTCATTTGAGTCCACCTGTGTAGGTTCGGACCCGAGGAACCGAGGACCCCAGCAGTGAGTCAGCTGCCCCAGTGTCAGGTCTGAGCTAACCTGAGGTGAGTGGAATAACTTTTTATGATTTAAAGTAAATAATAAATGTTTCAGCATGATTCATGCATCACGAATGCCATGAGATATAATAGGTTTTTGCATTAGAAATCCACGAATATGTTGCACTGTATTCTTGGTTGTAAATGTGGGTGAATGCTGTATGATCCAATTAGTCCCTGAGGAAAGACCAGGACCCCATTCTACGGCCTGGCACGGTATGGAACGCAAAGACCAGGTGCCAGATGAGGCCCTGGGGCAATGGTAAGTAATGCTATGATATGACAGGAAGACCAGGACCCCATTCTACGGCCTGGCAAGGATATGATGCTGGGACTATTTGGTGACAGGTTCACCCTAGAAGTAAATTGTCTGTGATGTGACGCATTTCATGAAAGCATGAATGTTAATATATGTTTTTATTATTCTGCTCACTGGGTTCTAGTAGCTCACCCCTCTCCCTAAACCCCCAGGCTTGCAGGTACATGATAGACCAGGAGGTCAGCAAGAGTAATGAAGTCATGGTCATGTAATAGCTAGTGTGGACATGATAAATGTTGTTATGTTATGTTAAGTACAGTCATGTAAGAGTATGATGTAGAAATGTTATGTAATAATGCTTATGAAAGTTTAGAGTTGTGCTTGACCATAGTATTATGTTAATCCCTTTCTAATACATGATCTAAATGTTTAATGATGATTATTGTAAACCAAACTCAATACATATTATGTCACCCCTGTGGGGCAATGTTGAGACTCCAAAGAGGAGTAAACGTTTATGACTATGTTTATGTATAGTGCATGCACAGGTTGAGTTTGGTGAATGAATGAAAGAATGAATGAATGTAAGAAAAGTTTAAAATTTTTATGTATGATGTCAATCATGTATGGGATTAAACAGGTTCACAGGATGAATGTTAGGCTTGCTACGGGTCCCGGCGGCCTTATGCCGACCTGGATCCTAGCGCCGGTAGTGGTCCGATTTTCGGGTCGTTACAGTGAGTCTGAAGGGAGACATTATGAGGGAAGCTCATAATGCCAGGTACAGTGTTCACCCTAGAGCCACCAAGATGTATCAAGATCTGAAAAGAGTTTATTGGTGGCCAGCTATGAAGAGAGAAGTGGCACAGTTCGTGTCCGCCTGCGAAGTATGTTAAAGGGTGAAGCTGGAACATCAGAAGCCGGCTGTAATGCTTAACCCACTACCGATTCCAGAGTGGAAATGGGAGAATATAGCTATGAATTTTGTGGTGGGGTTACCGGCAACGTCCAACAGGTTGAACTCCATATGGGTGATTGTGGACAGACTGACCAAATTTGCTCACTTCATCCCTGTCAAGAATGGCTATTCTGTGGACAAGTTGACGCAGATGTATGTTAAAGAAGTGGTCAGGTTGCATGGGGCTCCCGTTTCAATAGTGTCAGATAGGGGACCCCAGTTCACCTTCAGGTTTTGGCGGAGTCTGCAGAATGCTATGGGTACCAGGCTGGATTTTAGCACTGCCTTCCATCCACAGACTGATGGACAGTCAGAGAGGACCATCCAGACAATAGAAGATATGCTCAGAATGTGTGTGCTAGATTTTGGTGGTTCTTGAAGGCAGCATCTACCCTTGGTGGAGTTTGCCTACAATAACAGCTATCATGCTAGCATAGGGATGACTCCATATGAAGTTTTGTATGGGAGGAAGTGCAGGTCACCTGTCTGCTGAGAAGAAGTTGGAGAAAGGGCCTTAGCAGGGCCTGAGTTAGTAGAGATCACCAGCAGAGTAGTGCCCATTATCAGAGAAAGGATCAAGACTGCTGTGAGTCGGCAGAAAAATTATGCAGATGTCCACAGGAAGTATGTAGAGTTTCAGGAGGGGGATATGGTGTTGCTCAAGGTGTCTCCTATGAAAGGGGTGATTCATTTTGGGAAGAAAGGTAAGCTAGCCCCACGGTACATCGGACCCTTTGAAATCTTGCAGAAGATTGGGAATGTATCGTACAAGCTGGACCTACCTGCTTCAATGGAGAGAATCCATTCGGTTTTCCATGTTTCCATGTTATGGAAGTTCGTGTCAGATCCGGACAAGGTTCTTAGTGAGCCAGATATGGAGATCCTAGGAGATCTCACCTATGTTGAGCAGCCAGTACGGATCATAGACACGCGGATCATAGACACGCAGATCAGAAAGCTGAGGAACAAGGAAATCCCGATGGTGAAAGTCCTTTGGAATCACCACAACATAGAAGAATGTACCTGGGAGACACGGGAGTCCATGCTCCAGCAATACCCTTATCTCTTTTAAGGTGAGTGTTTTTGTTTTATGTGCTTCCTTGTTATTTTTGTGTGCTTATGCCATGCTATGTCTGTTTGTTGAACATTCGGGGATGAATGTTCTTAAGGGGGGAAGAATATAATACCCGGCTAGACCCCGGCATCGGAATTCCTACTTTACGGCGGAATCTCGAATGTTGGAACCTTCTAGAAGGGTAAAATTATGTTTTCATGAAATGTTTTTACACGTTTTTATGGTTTTAATGAAGAAAGAAATTGAGTTTTGAAAGAAAAGAACAAGGGGGAAAATGCTAGGTTGGCCTCTTGCGGAGGCACCTTTGGCCTCCGAAGGTGGTCTGGCCAGCCACCTATAAAGGGCCCCTTGTCCGAAAATGGGCGAGTTTTCTCTCTCTATTTTCGGGCATAGGTGAGGTTTCGCCTTCCTTTGGTCGATTTTGTATTTTCCTTCAATCCCTTAAAGTTTTAATGAGTTTTTACTTGGTCTTTGAAGATTTTTAGCTAAAGATCAAGTTTTTGAAGCTTGGAGACCCCGGAGCTCGATTTCTCCCAATCTCCAAGTTAGGGATCGCATCTCCTCTTAATCTTCAAGAGGTAAGTGTAGATCCTATCTTCTTTTATGTTTTTGAGTAAGTTTTATGAAGGGTTAAGGGGTTTTGATGCATGTTTAGGCTAGAAGTATAATGTTAGGGTTTATGCACCCTTTATGTTAATGTGATATTTGTTGGGGTACAGGCTAGTTTTATGCCCCTATGTGCTTGAATAAGTGTTTATGCATATTTTAGAATAGTTGAATGCATGTTGGGAAGTTGGGATGGCAGAATGAGGGATGGCAGAATCGGGTTCTGCCACTCAGAAGGATCCAGGTTCGACCGCCGAAGCAAGGTTCGGCCGCCGAACCTGCCAGGGAAGGCAGTTTAGGCCGCCTAAACTCGCCCCCGAAAGTTTGGACTTTTGGCTCTGGAGGGGAGTTTCGGCCGCCAAACCTGCCCCCAAAAGTGGGTGACTTTCGGCTCTGGAAGGATTTTCGACCGCCGAACCTTGCCCCCGAAAGTGCTTGACTTTTGGCTCTAGAGGGACTTTCGGCCGTCGAACCTGCCGCCGAAAGTGCCCTGTCCAGCCTTCCTTTGCATGTTTTCTATGGATATTTTATGATGTTTTAGGGGGGTTTTGGGGAGATGTTTAAAGTCATGTTAGAATATGTTTGGTCCCTTATTTGAGTCCACCTGTGTAGGATCGGACCCGAGGAACCGAGGAGGCCAGCAGAGTTAGCTGTCTCAGAGTCAGCCAAAGGTGAGTATAACTAAACTACGTTTTAAAGTAAATGAAATTTTTAGCATGTTCATGCATCACGAATGCCATGATATGTACTAGGTTGTTTTGCATTAGAATTCACGAATATGATGCATTGCATAATATGTTGTTGTTGTAGATGGATTTTGGATGACCCACTAGCCCTCGAGATGATATGTTACAGTACGGTATGGAAGTCCAGTGAGGCCCATTCTACACCCCTGGCACGATGTAAGAGAAAGACCAGTGAGGCCCATTCTATGCCTCTGGCATGGTTGGATATGTAGAGGGTTAGTGGCGACAAATCTATCTGTGATGTGAATTGTTTGTGATGTGATGCATTTCATGAAAGCATGTAATTATTAAATTATTTTATTGTTCTGCTCACTGGGCTTTAGTAGCTCACCCATTTCCCCTAACCCCCAGGTTTGCAGGTTCAGGATAGACCGGGAAGTCACCAATGGTAAAAGAGATGTCTATGTAATAGATTAGTAGTGGACATGATATATAAAATAATGTAATATAATGTAAGATATTGTATAGTAATGTATTGAGGATTAGTATTGTGCTTGGCCCTAATGTATAGTAATCCCTTTTTGTACATGATCTATATTAAATGTTTTAATGATGAGTTATGTTCAACTAGGCTTGACATATGATATGTGCCCCACTAGAGCATTTGATGAGGGCTCTAGTGTGGGGTTTTATGTTTATAATATGGTGCATGCACAGGTCAAGCTTGGTATATGTAAAGTTTAAAGTTTTTATGAAAATGTATGATCATGTATGAGATTTTATCAGGTATGACAGGTTGTATGTTAGGCTTGCTACGGGTCCTGACGACCTTAAGTCGATCTGGATCCTAGCGCCGGTAGCGGTCCGGTTTCCGGATCGTTACAATTGATGCTGCAAGGCTTAGTGATAGAGCATATTTTAGTCCATATTATCATGATCTTATTGATGTTTATTTACACATTTTCTACCTAATTTTGTGGTTTTAATCATGTTTTGCAGATATTAGGTGTAAAGGAACAATTTGGAGAAAATGCTCTTAAAAATGCCAAAAATTGCCAAAAACAGAAAAGTCACCTTCGGAAGCACTTTCGGAAGCCGAAAGTGGTCTCCAGATCCGAAACTCCATCACCTTCGGAAGCACTTTCGGAAGCCGAAAGTCACCCACCTTCGGAAGCCGAAAGTCTAGTCCAGAGCCGAAAGTCACCTATCTTCGGAGGCACCTTCGGCCGCCGAACCTTCACTCCAGAGCCGAAAGTCCAGCCTCCGAAACTAGACTTAGGCGGCCGAAAGTCCCCCCAAACATGCTCCTCCTTATTCAAGAAGCCAAATCTTGAAGATCACATGTTTTCCACTTTATGCCATGCACATTCAAAATTCAAATCAAGGCTCCACCTTCCTCTTTAGTGCATGAATAATGTGAAGAAGGCTTCTTGGACACACTTGGACAGCAATTAAAAGACCAAAAAGGGCTTGCAACTCCCCACATGCACATAGAAGACACAAGGGCACTTTGGGCAATCTCTAAAAGAATGCATGGACAACCAAGAAACCCTAGGCAGCCTCTCAAGACCTATTTAAAGGCCTCAAGAACACAAGATTTTCATACACACAACTCCTCCAAGGCTTTCCAAGGCTTCTCCCATTTGGTTCTTCATCTTCTTGCTTTCTTTCCTTTTATTTTCTGTTTTGGTTCAGCCATGAGTGGCTGAAACCCTAACTCGGTTGTTTAAAAGGTTGTGAGATCTGAACATAAAGTGTTTGCTTTTTGTTTGATTCAATATTCATGCAATTGTGTGCTTAATTCTAAGATTGCTTTGTTGTTTTGATCAAATTGGCCACTTGATTCTTGATTGCAAAGTTAATTGATTGTTAGTTGGGATATTTGTTAGTCCGTAATTGCGGAAAATATTCTGACCTAAGAACACTTGGTGTAAAAACTAAGGAATTGTATGATCTAGCATCATCTTCATGCGTTTGGAGTAGCTAGGATTGGATCTCTCTAGTTCTTTATGCAATTGACAATTGTTTTGATGTCTAAGGCCCAAGGACGTTCCTTGTCAATTTGTTAATTAGTAATTAATTAGAGGATGTTCCCTGATTGATTTAATCATAAGGAGAGACATGGTGGTGAGAAGCGTTTTCCATCCCCATAACTAATCTATTGAACCAATCAAGAAGAACGTAAGTTTCAATGATCAACCCAAACAACCAAAGTGGATCCATATCTTCAACTAGACCTTTCTCATATTGATTTCCTCTTTTATTTTAATTACTTGCTGTTTTAATTGCTTTCAATAGTTGTTAGTCAAATCATCTCAAACCCCCCCCCCTTTTTACTCTATTGCACTTTACTTTCATTTAGCTTTCAATTACTTGCTTTCAATTGTGTTTTCACTTAGTTCTCTTGGTCTTGATTGAGAAAAATAAATAGGTAATCAATTCTTTGTGGATTCGATCCTTCACCACTATCTGCAGTTGTAAATTGTTGATAACCAAGAAGGTTATTTTTGACCGGCTTCGACAGCCGCAAGTCAAAAATTGGCGCCGTTGCCGGGGAATTTATTTAACTTGTTTATTTTTCTTTCATGACTAGATCTGAACACAGGGACACTCTGCCCTTTGATCCAGAAATTGAACACATTCTCATAAGACTAGGAAAGCAAGCCTCCAACCGCAGAACCTTCTACCCAACATTCGGCCGCCGAACTTCATCAACCTTTGGCCGCCGAACCTCATCAACCTTCGGCCGCCGAACCTTCCTTGCTCCAACAACCGAATTTTGCACCAATGGCAGAACCAAATGCACAAGCTGCTGCCCCCAATGGACATGCTATCTAGAACCAAATAGTTCAAGAGAATCCAGCCATTAGACCCCCAGTGCAAAGAGAAAGAACCATGAGAGAATTGGCAACACCTGTAGGTGATCAAGCACCACTTTGCATCACCTACCCACCTCTGACAGTTCCCTTTGAACTGAAGACAGGTTTGATTCATCTTCTTCCTAAATTTAGAGGTAGAGAGAATGAAAATCCACACAAATACTTGAAAGAATTTAATATTGTTTGTTCATCTATGAGACCTCAAGGGATCTCTGAAGATCATGTTAAATTAAGAGCTTTTCCCTTTTCATTAGATGACTTTGCTAAAGATTGGTTATTTTATTTGCCACCTGGATCTATAACTTCCTGGGATGATATGGTCCAAACCTTTCTGGATAAATACTTCCCACCATCTAAATCAATTGGCATAATAAGAGAAATTACTAGCATAAGACAGAAACAAACTGAGGACTTATATGATTATTGGGAAAGGTTTGAAAGACTATATACAGGTTGTCCACAACATGATATGTTAGACAGGTCTCTCATACAGTTCTTCTATGGAGGATTGCTCCCATCAGAAAGAAAATTCATAAATGTAGCTTGTGGAGGATCCATTGCAGACAAGACACCAAAGGAGATGAAAGAATTGATATCTACCCTTGCAGCCTCATCTAGGCAATATGGAGAAGAAAAACAACTGCAAAGAGCCAATGAGGTAAGTTCCTCCACTATTTCTGAACTATCATCTGTGATGAAAGATTTTGCCATAGGACTGGTTCAACAGATTCAAGCAACCCAGCCACCTAGGCCATGTGGTATCTGTTCATATGTAGGACATCCAACTGATTAATATCCTACACTCTAAAAAGACCCCCAACAAGCAAATGCCATTGGAGGATACAATAACCAGCCCAGAGATGATCCGTACTTAAACACTTACAATCCAGGTTGGAGAGACCACCCCAATTTCAGCTATGGAAGGGCCAACAATACCCAGAACTACCAAAGGAATCAAGCCCAACCAGCACCTCAGAACTCCAACCAGAGCCTTGAAAAGATGATGGAAACACTGATGAACACCATGCAAGGCGTGCGACAAGACCTAGGACAAATGGCCACCTCCATAAACAGACTCGAAACCCAAGGTAAGCTCCCTTCTCAAACTGAAACTAATCTCAGACAGAATGTCAGTGCTATTACTTTGAGAAGTGGAAAAGAGCTTCAAGATGCCAGATATGAGGGAGAAAAGCAAGTTGCACAAGAGCCTGCCCCATCTGAAGCCACCCTTGCGCCATCTGCGCAACCCCATCTCCATGAGTCAGCCTCTCCAGCGCAATCTGAAACATCACCTGCGCAAAAGACTGAACCAAAGGTAAGTTTTCAGACCCCACCTCCTTTTCCAAAAAGATTTGAAAGAACACAAAAAGAAAAAGAAGAAAAGGAGATCCTTGAGACTTTCAGAAAGGTGGAAATCAACATACCACTGCTAGATGTTGTCAAGCAAATTCCAAGGTACGCAAAATTTCTGAAAGAGTTGTGTACCAATAGAAGAAAGCTAGATGCAAGAGAGAAAGTAAGTGTAGGTGAGGTTGTCACTGTTGTCATTAAAAGAGAGCTCCCTACTAAGTGCAAAGACAAAGGTATGTTTGCTATCTCTTGCAAGATAGGGAACGTTGGAATTAAGAAAGCCATGTGTGATCTTGGTGCATCTATAAATGTCATGCCTCTCTCCATCTATAAATCTCTGAATGCATGTGCACTGAAAGACACACGGACCAAAACATCAAAATATATTAGCTCAAAAGGAGATGATGCTCATTTATTGATTCTAGCAAAAAAAGGTAAATGATGGTGTTTAGCAAACTAACACAATTCACATTCTAAACTTGACAATGATTGGAACTGGGGATACAATTTCTTCAAGACATAAAAGGAAGGATGTCCTAATCGACAATGAACTTCAAAAGGAATTGAGGTACTAGAACAAAGGAGAGATCTTGGTACCCGTTGGCCTAGAGCATAAAGACTGCCAGACTCACAACCACAACCAGTAATTTGCCTCGTTGTAAGATCCTGAAAAATATAATGATCAGAAAAGAATAAGACACAACAATTCAAGTTTCAAGTAAGTTTACTGATAGAAAGAAAATTAAAAGAAAGTTGTGGCAAACATATAATAGATGACAAAGAGATAGATGGTGTAGGGTTTGCAATCCTAGAACCCATTACACAAAAGGTAGATCCATCAGCTAAATTAATAGAGGGTGATTTTTTATGATATTAAAAAGTAGATAAAAGACTAGAATTACTTGTCGTATAATCTGTAGCAACAGAATGAATAACCCATATAAAAGTAGAGGCAAGACAAGAGGTGGGTATACTTATATTACTGATAGTAATGACACAAGAATTGGTGAGCCTTAATAACACTTTTTATTAAGAGAATTGAGCAAAGTTTTCTACAGATACTAAAATATTTTTCTCAAATATGACTACCATTTGTTAAGATAAAAAAAATCTAATAGAAACCCTTTGCTGAAACGTATTCAAAATCAAAACCAATATTGACTAATTTCCTTGGATAAAGGATCAAGAACTAAAAAAAATATCTAAGGTAGATAGGTAAGCCACAAACCCTAAAATTCTAAAGCACCACCAAGATAAAGGTGCCAACAAATAAAACAAAAACAACACACATGGCTGCAAAAAAAAAAAGAAAAACAGAAAGGAAAAGGCAATAGAAAAGAACCAAGTGTGGTTGTCAAATGTTGCCAGGAAAAAAAAAGAAACAGGCACATGTCAATGAACAGTAGCAATGTACAATAACATTAACAGTACTAATGAACAATACACGTGAACATTACCAAAGTCTCAAAAGATTGTTAGCTCTGATATCATGTTAAAATGATTGGAAAATAGGTCTAATTTTCATTTATGATGAGTGGAATTTATATACGAGCTATGAGAGTTTTCCTAATCAATATTAAATACATATCCTAAAATAGACTTCTAAAATAATACTAACACTAATAGACTACTAACTTATAGTAAGTATCCTAGCTACAATCAAATACATATCTATAAATATTTAGTTTTCTTAACACTTCTCCTTAAGTTGGAGCAAAGATGTCAATCACGCCCAACTTGTTACATATATAGTCAACTCAGATTCCGCTTAGAGTTTTAGCAAAGATATCGCCTAATTGTTCTCCATTCTTGACATATCTTATTAAGATTATCTTTTTGTTGGATCTTTTCACGAACAAAGTAATAATCAATCTCTATGTAGTTTCTCCGCTCATCAAACACTATATTAGAAGAAATATGGATAGCCGCTTAATTATCACACCATAATTTAGCAGGCAACAAGTTCTTAAAACCAACTTCTTCTAGCAGTTGACGTACTTATAAAACCTCATATACAACTTATGCCATAGCTCGATATTCTAATTCAACACTAGATTAGGAGACTACAGTTTGTTTCTTGCTTCTCCATGACATCAGATTACCTCCTATAAAAACATAATACCCTATCGTTGACCTCCTATAAATCTTTATCCTTCCTAGTCGGCATCAAAAAAATATTCAATATTTAAATGTCCATGATTACTATAAAAGAGATCGCGCCTAAGAGCTCCTTTCAAGTAACAAAGAATCTGTCATAAAGCATCCCAATGACCAATGGTAAGAGAGGATATAAACTGGTTGACAACATTAACTGAATATGCAATGTCTGGATGAGTCACTGTCAATTAGTTTAGCTTGTCCACTAATCTCCTATACTTTTCAGGATTTGCAAACGACTCACTATCTTCTGCAGTGAGTTGGAGGTTTGGAGTCATTGGTGTATTGCAAGGCTTAGCACTCAATTGTCCTTTTTCTACCAATAGATTAACAACATATTTTCTTTGAGATAAGAAAATACCTTTCTTATATCTTGTAACCTCAATACACCAGGAAGTATTTCAAAGAGTCCAAATCTTTTGTATGAAACTGTGATTGGAGAAACTCTTTTAGAGATGCAATGCCTACAACATCATTACCTGTGATAATAACATCATCCATATATACTACTAATAAGATTAATCCACTATATGAGTTTTTATAAAATACTGAGTGATCACACTTACTCATCTGCATACCAAACTTTTGAACTACCTTACTAAATTTGTCAAACCATGCTCGTGGACTTTGTTTCAAGCCATAGAGCGATTTACGAAGTCTGCAAACCTTGCTTGACTCCCTCTGAGCAACAAAACTAGGTGGTTGCTCAATATAAACTTCCTCCTAAGAACCACTATAAAAAAAGGCATTCTTAATGTCTAGCTGGTGTAATGGCCAAGCATATGTTGCTGCCAAAGAAACAAACAGTCTAACAAAAAGTGTTAAAATAGTCAACAACATATTGTAATACCCGGCTAGATTCAGGCATTAGAATTTCTACCATCCGGTGGAATCTCGAATGTCGAAGGTTTCTAGAAGGGTAAAAGAAAGGTTTTCTCAAATGTTTTTAAGTGTTTTAAGGTTTTGAATGAGAAAGGAATTGAGTTTTGAAGAGAAAAGACCAAGAAAACAAACGCCAGGTTCGGCTGCCGAAGGTGAAGTTCGGCCGCCGAACATTGCATGGTTTTGCATGCAGTTTTGGCCGTCGAAGGAGAGGCGGTTGGCCACCTATAAAAGCCCTTTGACCGGCGATGGAGGGTGTTTGAGCTCTCTGTTTTTAGTCAAAAAGTAGGTTTTGTTTCCCTTGAGATGTGTTCATGAGATTTCTTCAAATCTTGCATGTTTTAATGTGATTGAACTTGGTTTTTAGAGTTTTTGAGCAAAGAAGGCAAAGTTGTGAACTTGGAGACTTTGGAGCTTGGATTCTCCACATCTCTAGGTTTGGATCACATCAACCCTTGTTCTTCAAGAGGTAAGTGTAGATCCTTAACTTCTTTGATGTTTTATGAAGGTTTTATGGAGGTTTATGGGTAGAGATGCATGTTTAGGGTAAAGTGGGTTTTTAGTTGATTTGTGGTCAAAGCATGTATATGTGTTTAGATGTGTTGTTTGTTGGGGTTTTAAGTTAGTTTTGGACCCCTTTGTGCCTATACTTGAGTATATGCAGGTTGTGGAAGTGTGGTTTGCATGTTTTGGGTGTTTGGAAGGTTTGGGGAGGCTTGTTTGTGCATGAAGCTGAGTTCTGGATGAACTCAGATTTGGCCGCCGAAGCAAGGTTCAGCCGCCGACCCCCTTAGGAGGGCTGTTTTGGCCGCCTAACCTTGCCCCCGAAGGTTGAGACTTTCGTCTCTAGAGGGAAGGTTCGGCCGCTGAACATGCCGCCGAAGGTTAGTGACTTTCGGCTCTGGAAGGTCTTTCAGCCCCCGAACCTTGCCCCCGAAAGTTTAGACTTTTGGATCTGGAAGGGACTTTCGGATCTGGAAGGGACTTTCGGCTGCCGAAGGTGCCCTATCCAGCTTTTCTTTGCTTGTTTTCCATGCATGCTTGAGGATGTTTTAGGGGATTTTTGGGGAGTTGTTTATGAGTTGTTTAGAGTGTGTTTGGCACCTCATTCGAGTCCACCTGTGTAGGATCGGACCTGAGGGATCGAGGAGGCCGTCAGTGTTAGCTGTTGTAGAGTCAGTCCAGCGTCTGCCAGAGGTGAGTGAAACTAAACTTAATGTTTTAAATTGAGAAATTAAATGCTTTTAGCATGTTTCATGCACCATGAGTATGCAATAGGTTGATTGCATTAGTAGTTACGAATATGATACATTGCATTATTTACTGATGACGTGGATGGACCAAGGCGATCTCAATAGCCCACGATCTGTTAAGTAAGAAAAGTCCTGTGTGAGCTCCTTTGGGGGCCGGGCGCTGACAGAGGGAGTTTTGAGGTCATGTCCAATCCGAGATGTGAAATGTTTGTGCAGTAACGCATTTCCATGAAAGCATGTATTTAATGAACTGTTTTCATTGTTTCTACTCACTGGGCTTTTTAGCTCATCCCTCTCCCCTCACCCTAGTTTTGCAGGGCCAGAGTTAGCTATGGGAAGTCAGAGTCCGCAGAGTTATGAGTATGAGTTGGCTTTGGTTTGGCTATGTAATAGAGTAGTGGACATGATGTAAATTAAAGGACTAGTATGTAAAGATATGTATAGATATGTAATGTCATGTACTGGATAGAGTTGTACTTTGCCCTAGTGTATGATTAATCCCTTGTTATGCATGATCCTGTTTTATGTTTCTTGATGAGAAATGTGTTGAACCAAGCCTGAGGTATGTTATGCTGACCCATCTAGAGCATATGAGGAAGGCTCTAGTATGTGGTTCTATGTTTGTAGACATAGTGCATGCAGGTCAAGCTTGGTAATTGGTAGGAAAGTTTTTCAGTTTTTTATGTTTATGTTTGATCATGTATGGGATTTATCAGGTACACTGTAACGACCCGAAAATTGGACCGCTACCGGCGCTAGGATCCGGGTCGACTTAAGGCCACCGGGACCCGTAGCAAGCCTGACATATAACCTGTAAACCTGTTTAATCCCATACATGATCAACAAACATAAAAATTTAACTTTTCTTTCATTCATCCAACTCAACCTGAACATACATGTACATAGTCATCATCATAAATATGGTCCCTCTGTGGGACCTCCCCAATGCCTCAATGGGCAAATACATCATGAGATGAGTTGGCTTCCATAACATAATAAAACATTTTGATCATGTAATAAAAGGGATACCTCAATACATAATGTCAAGCACAATATCTAATCCTCAATATCATTACACATAACATAACTATAATATACTGAAATCTCTTACAGTACATCATAATACAACTGTCATGTCCACAAACTAACTATTACATACACACTTCAAAACTCTGGCTAACCTCCTAGTCTACCCTGTACCTGCACATCTGGGGTTAGGGGAGAGGGGTGAGCTACAAAGCCCAGTGAGCAGAATAGTGAAAACATATATTTAAAAATCTCATGCCATTATGTAATGCAACACATCACAACAAATCACATCTCGGATGGTATTGTCACCAATAGTCCTCTACATAGTCCAACTGTGCCGGGACGTAGAATGGGTACAACCGGTCTTTCCCTTAACATAACATATCATACAGTCCAACTGTGCCAGGGACGTAGAATGGGTACAACCTGGACTTCCTCTTACATCGTGCCAGGGACGTAGAATGGGTACAACCTGGACTTCCATACCATATCATGCCATAACATCATCATATCATATGAGGACTAAAGGATCATCCAATGACCAATCCACATCAACATCATAAATGCAATGCAACATATTCGTGAATACTAATGCAAGCAACCTACTATATCTCATGGTATTCATGATGCATGGATCATGCTCAAAATTCATATTTCGTTTATTTTAAAACTTAAAGTTTATTCCACTCACCTCTGGCTAGCTCTGATAAACTCTGTAGCAGCTAGCTCACTGCTGGAGTCCTCAGTTCCTCGGGTCCGAACCTACACAGGTGGACTCCAATGAGGGACCAAACATACATAAACATAACTCTAATATACTCCCCAAAAACCCCCTATAACATCATGAAAACATCACATAAAAACATGCAAGAAATGGCTGAACAGGGCACTTTCGGCGGCAGGTTCGGCGGCCGAAAGTCCCTCCAGAGCCGAAAGTCAGGCAGGTTCGGCGGCACCTTCGGCGGCCGAAACTCCCAGACAGAGACGAAAGTCTCTTTTCGGGGGCAACTTCGGCAGCCGAAAGGCCTGCCTCCACAAGGGGGTTCGGCGGCCGAAACTCCCTTCGGCGGCCGAACCTGGTTTCTGCCAGAAGGGCAGAAACTAGGTTCACATGAACCCCTTGCCTCCCAAAACCTCAAATCATGCATAAACTTGTTCTAAAACATGCATAAACACCATATATCACACCTAGGGGTCTCAAACTATCAAATACCCCAACTACAACACTTCAAACAACATACATTGCTCAAATCATCATCAAAACCCATAAACTCAACTTAAAGCCTAACATGCATTTCTACCCCATAAAACAACTTAAAACTTACTTAAAACATATAAGGAGCTTAAGATCGGCTCTTACCTCTTGAAGATCGAGAGGGAGACGACCTAAACTTGGAGATCCACGAAAATGAGCTCCTGAGTTCCCAAAGCTCCAAAACTTGTTTCAAAAGTTCAAAACCTTCAATGCAAGCTTAAAACTCAAGAAAATGGTGGGGATTTAAAGGAAGAACACTAGATTTGGGGAGAGGGAGGTCGGAAGCTAGCTATGGCCGAAAATGGGAGAAAGCTCGCCCATTTCGGCTAAGTGCCCCTTTTATAGTGGCTGGCCAGACCACGTTCGAGGGCCGAACTTGCCTCTGCATGAATGCCATGTTCGGCGGCCGAACTTGACTTTCGGCGGCCGAACCTGGACTTCCCACACTCATGCTTTCGGGGGCCTAACGTGCCTCCAAAACGCATGCATGTTCGGCGGCCGAACTTGACTTTCGGCGGCCGAACCTGGGTCTTCCTCCAAAGACTTTTCATGCAAAAACTCATTTAATTTTCATGCTTAAACCATGAAATACCTTAAAACATTTTATGAAAACATGTTTCTACCCTACTAGAGGCTTCCGACATCCGAGATTCCACCGGACGGTAGGAATTCCGATACCGGAGTCTAGCCGGGTATTACATACACAGAGTTCAGGATAGGCTTGCTACGGGTCCCGGCGGCCTTAAGCCGATCTGGATCCTAGCGCCGGTAGCGGTCCTGTTTCCGGGTCGTTACAACATATATTTAAGCATAACCTTTGGCAACTAAACGGGTCTTGAGACGAGCAACGGTCCCATCAAGATTTACCTGATTATGAATATCCATTTACAACCAATCGCTCTCTTTCCTTGGAGTAAAGAAACTAATTCCCAAGTACCATTAGTATCCAAAGCCATCATTTCCTCCTCCATTGCAGCACGCCAGCCAAGATGGGACAATGCCTCACCCACAGTTTGAGGGATTGAAATAAAATCTAAAGTAGTGGCAAAACAATGAGAAAAAGAGGATAACTGATCATAGAAAACAAAAGAAGAGATGGGGTAGTACAAGAATGTTTACCTTTATGAAAGGCAATGGGAAAGTCTAAGTCGGACTTGGGAACAATAATGGGAGTTGGATCTTCCAACGAATAAGCTAGTATGTCTAAGTCGGATCAGGTAATGGTAGGTGGATCTTCCAACGAAGAAGCTGTTACTCAATTGCCTGAGTTAAAGAGTCTCTAATTTTCTAGAATAAACATTAACAATTGTAAGATGAATAGTTACTGATATAGAGGAAATTATAGGAGGATAAGGGATAGACACTTGTTTAACAGAATATACTAATAAATCATCTTCCTCCCCTCACTATCATAAATGAGAGACAGAGAGAAAAAAGAGGTAGACTCAAAAAATATAATATCGACAGATAACGATTAAGGTCTGGATATTTATACCCTTTTTGAAGTCTAAAATAACCAAAGAAAATGCATTTTTAGAGATTTGGGATCCAATTCAGTAATCTGTGGATGAACATCTCACACAAAGCAAGTACACTCAAATAAAAGAGATTCGACATGAAATAAAGATTTGAATGGAAATTTATAAGACAAATTAAGGAATATCACCATCAAGAATAGAAAATGGCATCCGATAATTAAAAAACATATTGTAGAAAATTGCATCTGTCCAAAATTCTTTTGGAACTTTCATTTGAAACAAAACAAATCAAGCTACCTTAAGAAGATGCTGATTTTTTTTTAGAATACCATTTTATATGGTATATCCATATAAGAAGACGAATGAAAAATTCCATTTTATGACATGAAAGTTTAAAAATTTACTGAAAAATATTCATTGGCATTGTGACTTCGTAATACTCGCACGAGAAAATTGAACTGAGCTTTAATTTCATAATAAAAGGCACAAAAGATAGAAAACAACTCTAAGCGACTCTTCATCAAGTATAACCAGGTAACACTCACGTAATCATCAATAAAGGTGACAAAATACTTAAATTCAAGTTTAGAAATAGTAAATCATAAACCCCAAACATCATAATATACTAGCTCAAAAGGAGATGATGCTCGTTTATTGATTCTAGCAACATAAGGTAACGATGGTGTTTAGCAAACTGAAATGACCTTTCTAAAGTTGACAGTGATTGAAACTGGAGACAATTTCTTCAAGATATAAAAGGAAGGATGTCCTAATCGATAATGAACTTCGAAATGATTTGAGGTACTAGAACAAAGGAGAGATCTTGGTACCTATTAGTTTAGAACATAGAGACCACCAGACTCACGACCACAACCAATAATCTGTTTCGTCGTAAGATCTTGAAAAACATAAGGAAAGAATGAGACACAACCATTCAAGTTTTGAGTAAGTTTATTAACAGAAAGCAAATTAAAAGAAAGTTGCAGCAAACATAGAACAAATGACAAAAAGATAGATGGCATAGGGTTTGTGATCCTAGAACCCATGACACAAGATGTAACGACCCGGAAACCGGTATCTCTCTGTAACGGCCCGAATCATCACTGGCACTAGGATCTAGATCGGCTTAAGGCCGCCGGGACCCATAGTAAGCCAACTATACTCTCTGTGTACCTGATAAATCCCATACATGATATAAAACAATACTCATCACTCTTGTAAAACTCTGTAGGCTTAACTACTGCTACTCAGATATGCCAATCTGAAATGGCCCTCAAGGCCTATACCAGGGACTACTCTCTGCTGTATTTCAAGGGGTTACCACCCTTTAACTCTGTAACATATCCCACTGGTATCACATCGAAGCCATACAGTAAGCCTAACGCACACATTTCTCATCAAGAAACGTAAAACAGGATTCATGTACAAGGGATTCACCATACATCACACTATAGCAATGACACTAGGGAAAGCACAAGTCTATCCAGTATATGCCAGTACATATCTATATATTACACCACAACTATTCTTTTAATTACATCATGTCCACTATGCTATTACAACATACATTCATGCATAACTTTTCTCTGTACTCTTGCTGACTTTAACTTCCCATAGCTATCTCAGAACCTGCAAAACTGGGGTTAAGGGAGTGGGATGAGCTCTATAGCCCAGTGAGTAGAATAGGAAAACATATCAGTAAAACATGATCTTATGGAATGCACCATATCACAGACAAACCACATCAAGAGTAAACCTGTCACCACATAGTCCCAGTAACTCTGTGCCAGGGCGTAGCATCGAGCACCTGGTCTTCCTGTCATATATGTATATGTGTATATAACACCTCTGTACTTACCATTGCCAGGGCGTAGTCAAAGGCTCCTGGTCTTTACTATAACTGCCAGGGCATAGTCAAAGGCTCCTGGTCTTTACTATACCTGCCAGGGCGTAGTCAAAGGCTCCTGGACTTCCTGTCTGAGACTATTGGATCATTCAGCATTTACCCACATCAACAATTAACTATGCAATGCAACATATTCGTGGATACTAATGCACTCAACCTAATGCATAATCATGATTCATGAGATATGCTAAAACATTCCATTATGAAATTAAAAGAGTTAAGGTTAGTTCCACTCACCTGTAGCCACTGCTTGGCTAACTCTGGGCTACCTCTAACTCTGACGCAGCTACTACTGCTAAACCCCTCGGTTCCTCGGGTCCAATCCTACAATGGCGGACGCAAATGAGGCACCAAACATACTCTATGCAACTGATAAAACAATTCCCCAAAACCCCTCTAGAACACCTCAAAACATGCATGCAAAACAAGCAAAGGAAGGCTGGACAGGGCACCTTCGGCAGCACCTTCGGCGGCCGAATGTCTCCTCCAGAGACGAAAGTCGGGCATGTTCGGCGGCCGAATCCTCCTTCGGCTGCCGAACCTGAGTTCATCCAAAACTCAGCTTCGTGCATAAACACACCTCCCTCACCTTCCAATCCTTCCCAACATACATTAAACCTCTCTAACTCCTTCTATCTCCTACAACAAGCATATAGGAGCTTAAGACCCCTTAAACTTCAACAAACAAGCTCAACAAATAAACATAAAGCACAAAGGGTCCATAAACCCTAATATGCACAACTCATGCAAACTCAAGCATTAACTCCCCTTCCCTTCATAAAACTCATAGAAAACAGTATAAACACCAAGGATCTCCACTTACCTCTTGAAGAACAAAGGCTGGTGTGATCCAAACTCAAAGATATGGAGATTCAAGCTCAACACTTCTCCAAGCCTTCAAACTCTTCAAAAACACATAAAACTTACTTAAAACTTGTTTAACTTGAAAGATTTGAAGAAAAACCATGAAAACAATCCAAGGAGATCAAGAACTCACCTAGGCCAGAAAGAGAGACGAAACCCTCCTCTGGTTTCTGGACTCGGTGCCCTATATAGATGAACAACCGCCTCAGCTTCGGCAGCCGAAACTGCATGCGAAACCATGCAACGTTCGGCGGCCGAATCTTGCCTTCGGGGGCCGTATCTAGGGGACTTTCGGCAGCCGAACTTTACCTTCGGCGGCCGAACATGGCAAAATGTCTCCTTGGCCTTTTCTCTGCAAAACTCAATCCTTTTCCATTCTAAACCTTTAAAACATGAAAACATTTTAGAAAAACTCTCTCCTACCCTTCCAGAGACTTCTGACATCCCCGAATTCCACCGGACGGTAGGAATTTTGATGTCTGAATCTAGCCGGGTATTACATTCTTTCCCCCTTTAAGAACATTCGTCCTCGAATGTTTAAAACAACAATAAACATACATGCAAACAAGTGAGTAAGGAAAGAAGAGTCACAGATACCACTGGAGTAAATACTCCCGGGTTATCTATACTTTCTGACTCTGCTGACCCTTAACTGCTTAATCTGTGTAGCCTCACCCCGTAGATACTGTCTTGTATACTCAGAGTCGTTAAGCAGTTTTACCCCTTACCTAGGGTTTAGACTCTTCACTATAAGAAAGATCTCCTCTTTACGCAACTACTACACTACACTAACTTTTCTCTTCCCAACTCTCAGATCTATTATGGAAAACAACCAGTGTCTACTAGCTGTTCCTATAGATTATCCATTCTGCATGGGAACACCTGTCCTTGGTAGTGATTTTGTGCAACTGCTTACAGTTGTGACAAAATCTCAAGGTTTCATCCTTCGTTTCTCACAACGACACTGGAACATTCCAGGGTGTGTAGTACTAAGTCGGATAGAATCTGTCGCTACCAAGTTCACACTGCTCTACTATCTTCTCACTTATGCAACTGCTTTTCTAGTTCTTACAACGTTTTCAACTTTTCGTAGGAAGAGGTGAAGATGAGTCTAGTCTCCATCCTCACTTAACGTCCAAATTCTATTGGTAATCCTGTTAGCTTGTCTGGGATAACATATAACACTCTTTCTCTTTTTCTGTCTATGAGTACTGCGGCTGGTTCCCTGACCGGGCTATTATGCTCTCAAACAAGAGCAAGAAAACCCCTGACTACCTTTCCTAACAAATTCATGAGCCTGTAGGGCTGATATCAAACTTCTGGGTATGCTATACTGTCCCCTCTAAGGACTAACTCTGATCCATCCGAGCCTCTGAACTCTGAACTTTCCTACCTTGTCTTTACAGACTTAGGTAGTACCTCGAGTAGCTAGCCAATCCGCCCTAGGTTGACACCACCAGTCACCCCTAGAACCATGAGGTCAGCTGGAAGGCATCTACTACTCTCAACAACTTCTGAACTGAACCGACAGACTGACTTTGCCACCGATGGATCACACTCTTGGGCCCACTGACCCAAAGAGAACACTCTAAGCCCAGAAGTTATCCAACCCCCCTCTATCTACGGCTCTCAAAAACAACAGGGAAAGAAACATCAGGGTCCATGATAACCTACACATCTGGACACCCTCAAGTGACCATATCTGACGTCACCGTGTTCGATGTGTTAGCCTCCTACTGAGTCAGGATGAAGATCCAAGCTAAAGCTAACGAATCTTTCCTCGGGAACCGACCAAAGAAAAGGAGAGCTCTCTCTCCTCCTGCCTCAACCACTGTCCTGAAACATGGCTAGAGCTACCGGCTGAGTTACACTACTAGAAGTCATCTGCTGGGACTGTGCCAATCAGGGCCGCAGTAGGACACTCACACAAGATGAGTCCTTCCTGCTCGCATCTATACATGTCATAGTCCCATACCAACAGACTACTTTTGTGTACACTCCACGCCTCACGTATCCAGAACTATCTGAATCAGAGCTCAATCGCCACCTAATCCCAGACTAAACTGAAATCTCTTTCTAAACTTTCGTACTTTATCTTTCTTCTATTCTGTTCTTTCTCTGCTCTATTCTATTGCACTTACTTACTTTTCTCTTACTTCCTTTTCTCTTCCTTACTTTTATTCTTTTTCTTACTCTTCACTTTCTTACGCTATTCTCTGTCTTATGTCTATACTTGAGGTCTCTACTCAGAGATGAGAGATCACTCTCTCTCTAGCTGGATTGATAAAATCCACGGCTATAGCTCTCGAGCTCTTTCCTGGCTTACTGACCTTTAACGACTCACTCGTCTCTGAACCTGTATCTCTGAACTTTGACTCTAAACATTAAACTCTACTATACTTTACTCTTCTCATATCACCAGATATGCTACTAGTGTCCAGAAAACCATACACATCAGACACTAAAAAATGAGCATACCTGGCACCACTGTGTTCGGTGTGTCTGTCTCTGGCTGAACCTGAGTGAAAATCCGAGCCGGAACTAACGGACTTTCACTTAAGGAACCTCCTGAAGAAGGGGCTACCCCTCTTTCTCTACCTCTGCCCTGTAGTGAGGCTGGAGCTTCTGGTGGAATTCTATTATCTGAGGATGTCTGCGGGAACTGTGCTGATACAGTCATAATGGGACACTCTCGTGCCATGTGCCCCTCCTGTCCGCACCTAAAACATGCTGTTGTCCCAGCCCGACAGACTCCTTTGTGCCTCCTACCGCACTTCGCACATTTAGAACTATCCCAACCAGAACTCGAACCCTCGCGACCACCCATGCCAAACTTTCCCTTATTCCAGAACTCTCGTTTCTTTGACCCTTTCAGGCCTCTCACTTTCTTTTTATTCTTTGCAGCAGCCTCACCCAAAGGGAAACGGTCACTATTCTCTGGGTCATTTTCTACACTCATGTTTTCTGTCTGCCCTGGCTGCGCAAAGTCACTCTCCTTACGCTCTCTTGAGCTATTTAGACAAGCCCATCCTGCAAACTCTGTAGCAAACTGCTCCCAGGATAAGCTTTCTACCCTCGGGTCCACATACTGGTTGAACCATTCCCTTGCCTTCTCACATTTCAATGTGACCCCTGCCATCTGAATGGCTCTACTCTCACTGGCTCCCAACTCATCAGTTATCATCTTGACCATTCTAAGATACTCAAAAGGGTCATCACCTGTCTCAAATTTAGGAACATCCAACCTCAAATAGTCTGTCATCTGCACCATACTTCCTTCCGGTGAACTAGACTTGGGTGTTTGGACAACTGGGGCTACTGGTTCTACTGATGGTGGAGGAGGTGCAACATGCCCTGGGTTAGGGTGTACTGATCTGAAATACCCAAAGAAGGGTGGAAACATGGTATACTGTGGATATGGCGGGTAAAAAGAAGGATAAGGCATAAAGGTAAGATATGGGTGAAACCTAGGAAACTCTAATGTACCCCCCATCAGGTACTTTGCCCTCCATGGGTAGGGTGGAGACTGAGGTGGAACAAATCTCGAGGCCTGAGTGCCTCCTTGGGACTCACCCATATCTCCTCCTAACCTGCTCCTCCCAAAACTACCATCTTTGCTCTGCTGCTCCTCCTCTACGCCTCTCATAAACCCTGACATACTACTATGAACAACTCCCCTTCTACTCTCATCAACAGACCTTCTAGGGTCCCTTGATGTACCTTCTCTGCTTAAACTATCTAATGTTGCCTTTTGCAGAACGGGGAGATGAGCATCTATGTCCTCATCCTCCGGCGGAGCTCCAGTCAATCTAGCAGATCGACGAGTTCCTCTCATCCTGCCTCTGAAAAGCACAACATCACACACAAAAATATCATCAAATGATCCATGTGAGAACACATGAATCCTCAGCACATATCAAACATATCAATAATGCACATGCAGCTCATCATGGCATTTCATATCAGCATGCAAGACAGGACTCCACATCCTATCCTCGTGGACATGATTTTCCCTATTGTGCTTCCCCTCCTATACCAGACAACACCTCTTTCCGATGTGGGATATCTCTCATCCTTGAGCATCTTTGCTCAACACATCGTACTCTTGAGGCCCTATGCTCTGATACCAATCTGTAACGATCCGGAAACCGGTATCTCTCTGTAACGGCCCGAATCATCACTGGCACTAGGATCCAGATCGGCTTAAGGCTGTCGGGACCCGTAGTAAGCCAACTATACTCTCTGTGTACCTGATAAATCCCATACATGATATAAAACAATACTCATCACTCCTGTAAAACTCTGTAGGCTTAACTACTGCTACTCAGATATGCCAATCTGAAATGGCCTTCAGGGCCTATACCAGGGACTACTCTCTGCTGTATTTCAAGGGGTTACCACCCTTTAACTCTGTAACATATCCCACTGGTATCACATCGAAGCCATACAGTAAGCCTAACGCACACATTTCTCATCAAGAAACGTAAAACAGGATTCATGTACAAGGGATTCACCATACATCACACTATAGCAATGACACTAGGAAAAGCACAAGTCTATCCAGTATATGCCAGTACATATCTATATATTACACCACAACTATTCTTTTAATTACATCATGTCCACTATGCTATTACAACATACATTCATGCATAACTTTTCTCTGTACTCTTGCTGACTTTAACTTCCCATAGCTATCTCAGAACCTGCAAAACTGGGGTTAAGGGAGTGGGATGAGCTCTATAGCCCAGTGAGTAGAATAGGAAAACATATCAGTAAAACATGATCTTATGGAATGCACCATATCACAGACAAACCACATCAAGAGTAAACCTGTCACCACATAGTCCCAGTAACTCTGTGCCAGGGCATAGCATCGAGCACCTGGTCTTCCTGTCATATATGTATATGTGTATATAACACCTCTGTACTTACCATTGCCAGGGCGTAGTCAAAGGCTCATGGTCTTTACTATAACTGCCAGGGCATAGTCAAAGGCTCCTGGTCTTTACTATACCTGCCAGGGCGTAGTCAAAGGCTCCTGGACTTCCTGTCTGAGACTATTGGATCATTCAGCATTTACCCACATCAACAATTAACTATGCAATGCAACATATTCGTGGATACTAATGCACTCAACCTAGTGCATAATCATGATTCATAAGATATGCTAAAACATTCCATTGTGAAATTAAAAGAGTTAAGGTTAGTTCCACTCACCTGTAGCCACTGCTTGGCTAACTCTGGGCTACCTCTAACTCTGACGCAGCTACTACTGCTAAACCCCTCGGTTCCTCGAGTCCAATCCTACAATGGCGGACGCAAATGAGGCACCAAACATACTCTATGCAACTGATAAAACAATTCCCCAAAACCCCTCTAGAACACCTCAAAACATGCATGCAAAACAAGCAAAGGAAGGCTGGACAGGGCACCTTCGGCGGCACCTTCGGCAGCACCTTCGGCGGCCGAATGTCTCCTCCAGAGACGAAAGTCGGGCATGTTCGGCGGCCGAATCCTCCTTCGGCTACCGAACCTGAGTTCATCCAAAACTCAGCTTCGTGCATAAACACACCTCCCTCACCTTCCAATCCTTCCCAACATGCATTAAACCTCTCTAACTCCTTCTATCTCCTACAACAAGCATATAGGAGCTTAAGACCCCTTAAACTTCAACAAACAAGCTCAACAAATAAACATAAAGCACAAAGGGTCCATAAACCCTAATATGCACAACTCATGCAAACTCAAGCATTAACTCCCCTTCCCTTCATAAAACTCATAGAAAACAGTATAAACACCAAGGATCTCCACTTACCTCTTGAAGAACAAAGGCTGGTGTGATCCAAACTCAAAGATATGGAGATTCAAGCTCCACACTTCTCCAAGCCTTCAAACTCTTCAAAAACACATAAAACTTACTTAAAACTTGTTTAACTTGAAAGATTTGAAGAAAAACCATGAAAACAATCCAAGGAGATCAAGAACTCACCTAGGCTAGAAAGAGAGACGAAACCCTCCTCTGGTTTCTGGACTCGGTGCCCTATATAGATGAACAACCGCCTCAGCTTCGGCAGCCGAAACTGCATGCGAAACCATGCAACGTTCGGCGGCCGAATCTTGCCTTTGGGGGCCGAATCTAGGGGACTTTCGGCGGTCGAACTTTACCTTCGGCGGCCGAACATGGCAAAATGTCTCCTTGGCCTTTTCTCTGCAAAACTCAATCCTTTTCCATTCTAAACCTTTAAAACATGAAAACATTTTAGAAAAACTCTCTCCTACCCTTCCAGAGACCTCTGACATCCCCGAATTCCACCGGACGGTAGGAATTCCGATGTCTGAATCTAGCCGGGTATTACACAAGAGATAGATCCATCAACTAAATTAATAGAGGAGGAGGTTGTATGAGACTAAAAAGTAGATAAAAGACTAGAATTACCTGTCATATTATTTGTAGCACCAGAATCAATAATTCATGTAGAAGTAGAAGTAAGAGAAGAGGTGGGTATACCTAAATTACTTATAGTAGTGATAGAAGAATTGGTGAGCCTTAATAACTCTTTATATTGAGAGAACTGAGCAAAATCTTCTGTAGATACTAAAATAATTTTTTCAGATGTGACTACTATTTGATAAGACAAAAGAATCTGATAGAAACCTTTTGCTGAGCCGTATTAAAACTCAAAGCTAGTAACAACTAATTTCCTTAGATAAAGGATCAAGAATCAAAACGAACATCTAAGCTAGATCGGTAAGCCACAAAGCCTAAAATTTCAAAGCACCACCAAGATAATTTTTCAAAAAAAAAAAAAGATATCAGAACTGCTAAGAACAGATCACACAATTATGTGCTTTTGTTTGTTTCATGTTTTTATTAGAGTGGTGACTCCTTTCGTTCGCTCTTCACCGAACAATAAAGTATCTGGGTCCTATGATAGTGTTATAGGAAGATAAAACCCTAACCAGTCATGGAGAATTCGTTCACACGCACTATTTATCAAAATAAATTTTTATAGTTAAGCATATAACTTTTTTATGCATTAAGAAGCAAGTGGGAGGTCTTTTAGTTGATTTTTTTAATCCTTTTTGTAAACTTTTTCTTCATTTCGAGGACTCCACCTATTACTACTTTTTATTCTATTTCAACTATTTGTTTATCTCTTTAATCATTTAATTTACAAGCTAAGTAAATGGGAGAACAAAAAGCCACAATACTACTATTACTACAATTCATTCTATAATGCAAAAATTAAAGGACTCAAGAAGAGTTGCATTATTTTTTTTGTTGATGTTGTTGTAGTAAAAATCTAAGATCTCATTATCTTTTCTCTCTCTCTCTCTTTCTTATTTTTTTTTAGGATGAAACTTCACTAATAAGATAGAAACCATGATTTTGTGTAATGAGTACATAGAGTCATAATAATCAATATATTTAAAACTAAAACCATAGTATTAGATAATATTCTTTTTCTCCATTATTATCATAAAACCTTATGTTCACTATATACTTTAAATTATGTATTTTCTTTTCATTTATGGTATTGATTTTTTAATTTGCTTATTGAACCTACCCATCAGAGAAGTTTTTTAATTTGCATTATTTGATTTTTTTTATGTGTGTGTGCGCTCATTTTATAACCTTTATGATTATGATACTTGCACCTCTCATTTCTATCATTAATTGCTATTAATGCTTGAAACCTACATAAAGATTATGCTTTTTTTTTTCATATTTAAGGAACTACTGCATATGGTAAGTAACTAATTCTATAACTAAAAAATGAGAAACATGTTAGTGTTGCATATCAATGACAATAATATGCTTTTCTGTTTTACCTTCTTTTGTGATTCACCATTTTTATTTTGCCTTTTTTTTTGTGGTTCACCGAAAATAATGTTAGAAAAATGGTTTAATTGATAGTATTTTGATTATATTGATATTTGCTAGAAGAGTTTAGATTTTACTTATTGCTGCATATGGCAAAAGCCTAAAGTTGAAATTAGGCACATCATCCATTTCAAATAACTTGTTTTTAAATCTAACAGATTGTTTGGCGACCCATCTCACTTATATATTATTTATATTGAAGTTGCTTGTAAAAATTGTATTCACCAGTTACATGATAAAGTACTTGATAAAATGAAGAGTATTAATAATTTTTTTCCATAAGAGCATTGATATCCTAAGATTTATGGAGGCGTGAGAAATAATGAGGAGATTCTTTAAGCCGATGGCCATCCTTTAACGGAATAGTATTATTTTTAGTCCTCTTAATTCACCAAGTTGGCATATTCGTAAATTGTAAAATAAAAAAAATTAAGTTCTCAAAATAATTTTACCACATTAACTTGTGCTTTTGACACTTGGCATAAGAAAAACAAATCTTCGTGCGTGTAGTGCCACAATGCTGAAGTGGTATAAATTTATATTCAAATATGATAAATTTAGTAAATATAAGTGTTTAATAAATTATAAAATTAGTAAAAGTGTGTATCAGCCAAATCTTAAATAGTATAAATGTTTGACAATGTATTTAACTTAAATATAACATATATAAACTACCTAACTACTTGTCCTGCTTTCCTTTTTCTTCCTTTTCTTTCTCTCTTCTTCTTCTTCGTCCTTCTCTTTTTTTTTTTTTTTTTTAATTCTTCTATCCTACTCATTATCTTCTTCTTCTTATCCTCTTCTCACAATGATCCCTCTTATCTAGTTTAGTTGATACAACCTCCTCTCCACCTTGTTTATATGCTACACCTTCCCTTCTTAATTTGGTTCATTCACTTCTATAACAGTTGGGATTTTAGGTTTTTATATGCTTGAGTGGTTGATAGAAGATGTTTTAGTTAAGTTTTGTTTTTGAATTTATGATTGATTTTAGCCAAGTCTTTACTTCTATGTATCATTCAAGTTTTCTCTATGTTAGAGCGATCAAGCTTTTGTGTTTGTTTTAGATTTGAGAATTAATGCTGCTTTTGGTTTTGTGAATTAGTTGAACTGTTACAAAAGTTATATTTGAATATGGATGCTGATTTGAGCATCCTTAGCAAATTGTAGAGAATTGAACAATTTCAATTTTAGATTAATAAAACTAATTTGACTAATTTCAATTATATTAATTTGATTCGCTTCAACAGTTTTTTAAGTAACTTAGCTTTTTAATTTCACTCTAACTTATGGCTAAAAGAAATATCGATACTTATCTATGATTAAGCTCATTACAATTTATCAATGAATATAACTTTCGAAGTGAGCACTCATAATTTTTAATTGAAAAATTGAGCCAGACTGATTTATTTAGATTTTTTAATAAATTAATTTGATTTTTAAGATAAAAAAAAATGAAAATGAAATGATTTTGTCATAGAATATAAGTTAAATTATGACCTTATACTTTTGTTAAAAAACCAAATAATTCAAATTCAATTATTTTAGTTAATTAAGATCTTATACTTGTGCTATGACTAAATAAATTCAGATCCAATATTATTTTTTTAAAAAATATTTTTAATAATAAAAATATTATTTTTAATAATAAACACTATTTTTAATAATAAAATTTTATTTTTATAATTTTAAAAATTATTTATTATTTTTAATTTTTATGATAATTAAAATATTAAAATTTTAATTTATAAATTAAAAAAATATTATATTACTTATTTGGCCATTGTAAAAAGAGTTTAATTGATAAAAAAAATTGAATCGAATTGAACTTTCACGACACTTAAAAAAAATATGGGAATAATCGGACTTCCATATTATATATACATTCTGCCGTTTTATGTTAAGGAGCGTGTCGTTAGATATACATATATAATCAGTCTCTTCGGCGCCCTTGGTTTTTCCCAAGTCCCAAATCTCCTCCCTAACCAGTGCCGTTCTTGTCACCTCTAGTCGTCGTTTCCTCATCTTGTCCTCAACATCGCGCCTTGTCGACGTCTCGCCTTGTCAACGTCGTCGCCACCACGTCCTTCATCCCTTCATCCCCTCCTTTAGTCGATTTCCTTCCCTGCGACTGGCGTCGGTGACACCCCCTTCTCCTTTACTGCTATTCTTCAGCCAATGTCCTCCCTATGTGTGGGCGATGACATGGGTATGCTCTATACTTGTGCTTCATCGATTCTGCTTCTCTCGCAGACGCACTTTCGTTAGCCTTATCTCTCATACTGTTCATCTCAGAAACTCCATTCACTTACTGAGTTGGCCCCAGAACTACGCAACAAAACGGCTCTTCTTCTTTCCAAAGGCACTGCTAGTCCTTGTAGTTGCTCGAAGCTGGGGAAAATTACAGTGGTTTTAGCTATGGGGTTCTCCACCACCCAAATGCCACCATTGGGACCAATTGGCCCTTCATATTTCAAGTTCTCCCAGTCATGTCTCTGCTTCGCCTCACTTGGTGTTCCCTCTCGTCCCTTCTCTAATGCACTTCACAGGTTCACTTCTACTAGTTTTATTTTTTTTTTAATTTTTTTTTATAATTACATTTCGCTATCTGGGTGTTATAATTTTATTTTACTCTTTTTTTGGTAAGTAGGTTTTAAGTTAAATAGGTTCATAGTGATTTTAAGTACGAAATATGTATTTTTAGGGTCTATATGGTATTGCTGTTGGAATTTCCACTAGTTTAGCTTTCTCTTATTACATGCTCCAATATTATTTTTTTTTGCCACTTCTTTTTCTTCAGACTACTGGGTTTCAATTATTTCGTCTTATGATTAAAAATAGCCGTAGTAATAATTTCCATTGAAGAAACCAAGAACTGGGCTAAAAGAATGTGAAAACACTATTCCTACCATCCATAAAAATAAGCTTACTTTCTTTTATCTATCCCAAATCATAGGCCATTTTTTATTTTAAATTAGTAGTTTATTTATAGTTTACTAATACGTACTTACTTGATATACATTGAGAAGTAAAACCACTTAGTAGCAAAAATAATTTAGTAGTATAAGTTATTTAATTTTAACAGAGCAATAGGAGTGAAGGTATATCAGAAAAAGATTAAACAAAATTTATTGTTTAATTATATCAACTACATTTTTATATCATAAAAATAAGCCTACTTTCGGGTATGGATGGAGTATATGATATCCAACTTATAGTAGCTAAAACCAGTTGTCATTTTCAAAACAAAATTAAACAGCAAAGTCACTTGATAGTAGTCATATAGAGCACCAAAAAGGTTTGTAAGGACCAAGTTAAACACTAAATTTTCTTTATTTCTACTTTTATTTAGTCATTTTGGTTTGTGAAGCTCTTGTTTATAGGCTTTAGTAAGATTCATGTTGATGTTTTATTTTTTGTTCTTTCACTAGAATTTAGGATCAAGTGGCTTGCGTATTTGCTTTTAGGTTTTGTAGATTAAGTTGGCTTCTGGCTACCTATAATTTATTATTTAGCATACTGAGTGAGTATATTTTAGGTATTGGGTGGAAATGCCTTCAGGGGTAATAGTTAACCTGCAAGCAAAACAAGAGAAGCGGATATTGGCATCCAGAAACTACACTGCAGCCTCCAATCTGGAGTTTGCTACAGAACACTACCAAAGCACTAAAAGCTCATGGAGACAAAAGAGTGAAACCTTGCGGGAATACAGAAGGTTACAGAAAAGTGAAAACTTGAGGGAATATCAAATGGGATATTCTCCAGTTAAGAATGAGCATGCGGAAGACGGTAGTTCTCATTCAGTTGAGCATGGAGCCACAGTTGCTGATAAATTCAATAGTCAGAAACAAGCATTCTCAAGAAATGGCAGAGGTTGTGTTGTTGATAGTAATGATCATGCTGCACCAGTAAAATTCAGTACAGAACAGAAAACTACCAGTAGCCGCAGTAGGACTTTGGGTAATGTGAATGGTCATGCAATTGGTGATAAAAGGCCAAGTAGTTTATCTTTGAAAATTTTTTCAAGAGAAAGTGCACAGAAAAATGGATCCATGGTGGTAAAGGGCAGTGCACCTGTAGATAATATAAATGATGAGGCAGTTGATAAGAAAAAGCCTAATGGCTTCTCTTTGGGCAAAATCTCGAAAATGCATGCACAGACTGATAGGTCATTTTCAATGAAGATATTGAAGCACCAGAGAAATTTCAATGAAATTGAACATGTTGGTGCTGGTCTAATTGACGGTAAACAGACCAATGCAAAGCTTCTTGTGGTTAGTGATGCCGAAAAACCCTCCAATGCTAAGCAGGCATCTTGCCTTCCAGACATTAAAAAGAGGCTTGCTAGTGTTTATGGCAAAATTATGGTTGTTAATAATGTCTCTGTAGCAGATGAGGTTGTATATAAGCTTATGCATCAGTATAGGCATTTTGTTCACGCATGTGACACTGAGGTATGCACTTTACTTGCAATAAATTCTATTTACTTTTCCCTTACACAGTTGCTTTTGCATTAGGGAGGCATACTAATCTATGACCTAGAGGAAATTAGTACAGGATATAAAATCATATACGTTCTTATTTAAAATGGTCATTCAAGTGTATAGTGGCAACAAAGTGAGGCAAAAGGAAGATAATGCATTTGGTTGTAGGAGTAAAATTTGGAGTTGATTTTGAGATGAGATTCAACTCCATGGCTTCTAGTTTTCTCATTAATTGATTGCGGGATTTTGTTTATAATTTAAAGGGGAGGTTTCTAGTGTTTGAATGGGCAGAAACCAAATATTGTAAATGAAGTGCCTGCAAGAAAATGTAAGTTTTCTAAATTCATGCATGAAGTATTTTCCTTGGGTTTCATAACCAAGGTCTTGGTAATTGTTCATAGGATTAGGATTGCTTCACACAAACAATGATAGTTAAAATATTCTTTACAGATTAAAAAAAATCTAAACCTCTAAGGGCTTAAAGCTCCTAAATAGAAAATTTAGGATATATCTATGTCATTGGAATTTCATTTATGTGAGCATTTATTGAATTTAAGCAAGGACAAGTGGCATGTCCCAAGCCTGAATACATTACTAGTCCAACAATTGGGATAGGCCTGGATTTGACCATGTGGGCCAAAAGTAACCCCTTTTGTTAGTAGTAGTGCACAGATGGCCTTCTATTCTATGCAAACTGTCTAATGAGTGTATCTTTCATGTGGGACGACAGTTGTTACAAGTAGAATAGAAATGCTGTGAACTGAACTACTGAAGTGGTAAAACTTGATACTGTATCACACTGCTCTTAAAAGGTTTACCTTAGAGAAGAAAAAATAAATATAAGGGTTCATGCAACTAATCTCAACAAGCCTTGTGATTTAGTTCAGGTTAACTAGCAACTCCCTAGTTCTTAATATTAAAAACTTTACAGGTGGCCAAGATTGATGTGAAGGAAGAAACGCCCATTGACCATGGAGAGATAACATGCTTCAGTATTTATTCTGGACCCAAGGCAGATTTTGGAAATGGCAAATCTTGTATCTGGGTAGATGTTTTGGATGGTGGTGGCAAGGAGATTTTGGCCAAATTTGCTCCATTTTTCAAGGACCCAAACATTAGAAAGGTTAAGCCTTTTCTTTTCTTTCTATATTATTTCCTCCTGATATGGTTCATATATATTCAATGTAAATCAGTAACAAAAGATGATTCATGTTTATAAGCATGTTAACCTGATTATTTTTGCACCTTTTGTACAAGTTTGTTGCATGATGGAGACTTGACTAGTGGATTGAGTTCTTTTGTAAAGGCAACAGTTTTATCATATGTTATTCTTTTAGCATAGCATATGGAGACTTGACTTGATATGTTATGTCAAATGACTATGATTAACTTTAGCACTTGCTAGATTTTCTTCTTTTCTTCTTCTTTTTGTACCATTAATATCATTGTTTTATCAAACTACAAAGGAAACCTATGGTTGCAGTTGGCAGTGAAGTTGATTAACAATTTTGACTTCTCACTTTACCTTATTTTACTTCTAAGGTTATGCATGCTTTGAGAATACTCATAGTTAGCTTATTCATTCTGTAGGTTTGGCACAACTATAGTTTTGACAATCATGTCATTGAGAATTATGATTTTCCTGTTTATGGGTTTCATGCTGACACAATGCACATGGCACGGTTATGGAATTCATCAAGACGGACAGATGGTGGGTATTCCCTTGAAGCTCTTACTGGTGATAAAAGAGTTATGAGTGGGGTTCAGTCTTGCTATGAAGAGTTGATTGGTAAAGTGTCCATGAAAATGATATTTGGCAAGAACAAGTTGAGAAAAGATGGATCTGAAGGAAAAATTATCACCATTGCTCCTGTGGAAGAGCTACAAAGAGAAGAGCGAGAATTATGGATTTGTTATTCTGCTTTAGATGCAATAAGCACCTGGCAGCTTTATGAGAGCTTGAAACACAAATTATGTCAGATGCCATGGAAAGTTGATGGCAAACCAGTTGGAAAATCTATGTATGACTTCTACCAGGAATACTGGAAACCATTTGGTGAGCTTCTAGTTAGAATGGAAACTGAGGGGATACTTGTTGATAGAGCATATCTTGCTGAGCTGGAGAAGGTTGCAAAAGCAGAACAAGAGGTTGCTGCTAATAGATTTCGCAATTGGGCGTGCAAGTACTGCCCTGATGCTAAGTATATGAACGTAGGGAGTGATACACAACTGCGCCAATTATTTTTTGGTGGGATTGCAAACAGGTAAAATTTATATAATTGTTTACACATTTGTTTCTCAGTTCATCTTTTGGCCGACGATACAAAAGTTTCCATTTTGACGATCATTATATGTTTACATATCATATAATCAACAAATAAAAGTTTAAGGTCTATGCAGAGAAGTTGGTCTTTACCTCCTTTAAAATTTATTTGTCTATGTAATTACTATTCCTTTAATACAAACATAGACTTCCAATAAAGAAAATAGTGTGGATTACTTGTTTTTGAAATAGTGACATGTATATAAGTTGTTACTTAATGATGCCCTAACTGAATGAGGTGAAGGAAAAAACCTCATTTATTTTAAATTATTTTCTATTTTAGAAAGGATGATACAGAGAGTCTTCCACATGAGAGAATGTTCAAAGTTCCCAATGTTGATAAAGTGATTGAAGAAGGCAAGAAGTCTCCCACAAAATTTCGCAATATAAAGTTGCATAAAATTGGTGATTTTCCTGCTGAGAAGTACACAGCAAGTGGTTGGCCCTCAGTCGGTGGAGATGCTTTGAAGACACTTGCTGGGAAGGTCTCTGCAGAATATGATTTTATGGATAACGCCATTGTGGATGATTGCGAGTTAGATACAATTGAAAATTCAAAATCAAAAATGTCATCGGTCCCCAACATAGATAAATCTGCTTATGGAACAGCTATGCTGGCGTTTCCAAGACAGGAGGAAGGAATTGAGGCTTGTCATGCTATTGCTTCTTTATGTGAAGTTTGCAGTATTGACTCTTTGATATCCAACTTCATCCTCCCCCTACAGGTATTTTTTCTGCTACATTTTATGTCATGCATCATGCATTTATGAAATGTGAACAGCATACTAATATTCCATACGCAATGCAATTTATCATTATTTACTCCTATGCTTATCCAGATTAATACGGATTCTTAGGAGTTATCTACATAAATTAGTGTGTAAACAAATTTTAATTTTACAAATATATCTCAAGATATTCAAGTGATGTTTTAAGTGTTTAATAGTAATTTGATACTTATAGTTGGGTGTTTAATTGGGAATTAATTTTTGGTGGTTGGATTTTGAGTTTTTTTTTTAAAAATTTTTTTAATGACGTTTGTTAAATATAAATATTTACATTAATTGAGTTTTATTTGTTTGAATTGTAAATACATTATTACTTGTTTACTTGACTGTTAAATATTATACGGTACAATTATCTTTTATTTTATTCTATTTTTTCACCTCACGTTGCGTATTGCTCCTAGACTTCAAGGCTTCAGACCCCTTGGTGCCTTGCTGTACCTTGCACTTTTAATAACTGTTATAATATAATTTTCACTTCATTGCCTTGAGGATTGAGGTAAGGCCTATTGGTCAAAGATTTCATTGAGCAATGGAAATTCTGTCGAACATGGCTTAGTGTGATGCTAATGCCTGATAATGATTTATGGTAGAGTTTGGATTATGCTTGTTCTGCTCATTGGAAAATCTCCAATGTAGATAATAGTTGACTTGTTCCAAAGGTCTGGTCAATCCATCAACATGTAATGTACAGTGAGCATTATAGTTATCATATATGTATTGTCTCATAATATGTGTGAAATTCACTCCAAGTAAACACATGCAATTAGTAATATATTAAATGAGGTGGCATAAAATTGTGAATACACTTCCTCAGCCTCAGAAGTATATCATGTGTGTATATGTGTGTGACAAGAAGTGGCTTCTTATTCAAATCATTAGAAGAGAATGAGGAGATTTTTATTGTTTAGAATCTTTTGTGCATTCTCTAGGCCCTGTATTTCTACGCGAACTGCCCAGTTGTGTGGCAGTGTTATATAAGATCAAATTAATGTTCCAAGAACCTATCAATTCTAAAACTGTAATTCTATAGATCAGCCAAAATTATATTATTGATAGTGAAATCAAAATGAAAAACTGCAATTTGTTGCATGCATATGCTGTAAGCATGTCCGCTCATGTACAGATTTCAAGCTAAAGTGAGGAGTTAGATTGCTAATGTTGAAGTTATATATGTGCATTAAATGGTAAAACATTATGTGCTATCGGCATCTACTTCTCACTTCCAAGAGTTAATTCTGTTCATCCTTGATTTTTCTGGATTTCAACCTGTGAGTTACTTAATGTTGATGTCAATATCTTTTATACATCAGGGGAGTAATGTAGCAAGCAAGAGAGGACGTGTTCATTGTTCCTTGAATATCAATACTGAAACTGGTCGCTTGTCAGCTAGGAGGCCAAATTTGCAGGTTTCTTCTTTCATTTTCTGCCTCTTTTCTTATTCTCCCAATCTTCTTGGGTGTATATCGATTCATTAATTGAGAACAGAGAAGATTCTCTCTTCAGCTGCATCACCAAATGAAACATGGCTTCAGTAATGTAGTGGCTGTTATTTAAAGGAAAATTGGTCTACCGTTGCTGTTTTAGCCGTTAAAAAGTGAGATTTTAACGGCCATTTCATAAAGGTAATGGCCTGTTACTTGATGGCCATAGCAGCTATTATTCTTGTAAGGCAGAATCGTTTGCTTTCATTGGACATTGATTATGTGAAGGCAACAGCTGGAGGCTTTTTTTTTTTTTTCTAAAGGCAGTGTTGGCTTTATTCATCCAGCTTCTACACTTCCTGCAGGGATTTCTCCACAATCGAGTGAAATACTTCATCTCCATACAAATAATTTATGAGTTCAAGATCTTAGATTATCAAATAGACAAGGTTGTTTTAAATTGAAGGAGAGCAAATCATCACTATACATCAAAATTTTGCAAAGAGCAAGTTATTTGTATTTGTTGTTTTTTTCTAATTAAGTAAAAAAAATGGTTTGTTTTAGGTAGTTTATGAAATGTATAATATGAAGTTCCATTTAGCCAAATCTATAGGTGGTTTCTTTTTGTTTTTTTCTCTATTTTTTTAGCTATTCTAGTATTCTTGGAATCGATTTTGGGCGAATTCATAAGTAATTAGAAAATAATATCAGAAAGAAGATTAGGCTTAAAAAATATCCTAGTTCCAGTCCAAGGATCAAAGTCAAGATAATCAAGAGCCTCTTAGACACTCATATTGGTGGTGATAAGATTATTATTTTTATTATTATTATTATTATTATTTTACTGGCTACATTGTTATTTTAGTTTTAAAACATGTTGTCTAAAGATGATAAATTAATATCTTATTGAATGTATTATGCTTGTTATTTAATCATGTATCTTAGTTTTGATTATAGCTTCAATATCTTCTCATTTCATGAACTTCACAAATTTTTTAAAATAATTCGTTTAGGGATAGGCTGTCAGCATTCTGTTATAGATGTAATAGGCCTGTCCCATTATCCGCAACTGCAGTTTAAAATAAACTTTTCAACAAAATATGTTTACTTCTAAAGCTAATCTTAGCTATACGTAAGTCTGTTTCTGCCTTTATTTTTCTACTTCCAATCTTCATAAATATATAACCAATCATTAATTGAGAACAAGAGAAGATGTCTCTCTTCAGCTGCATCACCAAATTAAACATTACCAAAGTTTTCAAGGAAATATCTTGCTTCTTAAGCTAATCATAACTCCAGCAAAGTCTGTTGATAATGAAATGTGAAGTAAAAACACTAAAGTTAAATGATTTCTCTTAATTTTCAAGAGAAGCATTAGTATTTTGCCATCTGTTGTGTGAAGGTCAGCGTGGACTTGGACCAAGGATGATTCACTCTTCTTTATTGGTTACAGATTGATATTCTATGATATTTAGAAGGCATGTTTCTTTGGTAATGCATTGGACATATAAGAATATTGGCTTGTTTTCCTTAATTCAGAATCAGCCTGCTTTGGAGAAGGACAGGTATAAGATCCGTCAGGCATTTATTGCTGCACCTGGAAATTCCCTTATTGTTGCTGATTATGGGCAGGTTAGTGGTTTAAAATTTCCACCTCTTTTCTCTTTTTTTTTTTTTTTGGTATTTTAGGGTTGATTGAAGTATTTATTCATATCACAGCTGGAACTTAGGATTCTTGCCCATCTTGCTGACTGTAAGAGCATGTTGGAAGCCTTCAAGGCTGGTGGAGATTTTCATTCAAGAACTGCAATGAACATGTACCAGCATATTCATGAAGCAGTTGATAAAGGGGAAGTGCTTCTTGAGTGGTATCCTCAACCTGGTGAGGATAAACCGCCAGCTCCTTTGTTGAAGGTGAATTTTTTTTGCAATATGATGGAGTCATTTCCATAATTTCTTTTGTGCCTATTATAATTTGTTGTTCTTATTTCCTTCTGTGCAAGCTGGGTCGGCAATATGATGGTAGGATCAAAGGATAGCTTGGGTATCAAATTCGCTGCGTAAATTTTTTTGGGGGTCTATATTTCTAAACCATGAAATGTTCTAACACTAACTTTGCATGTTGAAAATGAATGCAACTGTCTACTACAGTAACATTATTGTTTTATCCTAGTATAGTAGATGCAACCAATAAATTCTAGGCATGGATTTCTGATACATTCATGTTTTGGTCTTAGGCTTATAACCAAGGTTAGGTAGCATCTTCTAATTCATATATATTTGTATGATATCAAAGGGAAAATTTTCTTGGGCAAGCACTCTCATGCTTGTGTGTATGTGAGGGAAAGTGTAATGATCCAAAATTCGGACCGCTACCGGCGCTAGGATCCAGATCGGCTTAAGGCCGCCGGGACCCGTAGCAAGCCTCCTATACCTGTCATATACCTGATAACATCCCATACATGATCATACATTTTCATAATAATTTAAAAACTTTCAATATTCCAAGCCTGACCTGTGTATGCACTAACATCATAAACATAAAACCCCAGACTAGAGCCCTCATCAAATGCTCTAATGGGTTATCATAACATACATCAAGCTTGGACTATCATTTCTCATCATAAAGAAAAGGACGTTTCATTAAAAGATCATGTACAAGGGAAATAACATTACTATTCGGGCCAAGCACAATACTAAACCTTAGAGCATTCTTTACATTACATTGCATAAAATCATTTTACAATACATGTCCACTCTAACTATTACATAGACATAACTTCAACCTGGAAGACTCCCTGGTCTATCTCGAACCTGCAAACCTGGGGGTTAAGGGAAAAGGGTGAGCTACTAGAGCCCAGTGAGCAGAATAGAATAATATTAAATTTAAAACATATGCTTTCATGGAATGCATCACATCATAAACAAATCACATTAAAGATGGACTTGTCACCAATAGCCCTCTACATAATCCAATCATGTCAGGGGCGTAGTGCAGGCCACATCTAGTCTTTCTCTTACACATAACATATCCAATTATGCCGGGGGCGTAGTGTAGGCCACATCCGGACTTTCTCTTACATCGTGCCAGGGGTGTAGTGCAGGCCACATCTAGTCTTTCCACATCATATCGAGGACTAATGGGTCATCCAATATCCATCCACATCAACATCATAATATGCAATGCAACATATTCGTGGATTCTAATGCAAACAACCTAGTAAATAACATGATATTCATGATGCATGATCATGCTCAAAACTGATTTAATTTGATACATAAAGATTCATTCTACTCACCTCAGGCTGACTCTGAAACAGCTAGATCACTGCTGGGGTCCTCGGGTCTGAACCTACACAGGTGGACTCAAAATGAGGGACCAAACATACGCTAACATAACTCTAAAATACTCTCCAAAAACCCCCTAAAACATCATAAAACAATCATATAAAGCATGCAAAGGAAGGCTGAACAGGACACTTTCGGCGGCAGGTTCGGCGGCCGAAAGCCCCTCCAGAGCCGAAACTCAGCCACTTTCGGCGGCACCTTCGGCGGCCGAAAGTCCCTTCCAGAGACGAAACTCATGCATGTTCGGCGGCACCTTCGGCGGCCGAAACTCCCTTCCAGAGCCGAAAGTCCAACTTTCGGGGGCAGGGTTCGGCAGCCAAAAGCTTGCCTCCACAGGCAGGTTCGGCGGCCGAAAGGGCCTCCGGCTGCCGAACCTGAGTTCTTCCAAAGTGGCAGAACTCAGCCTCCTCATGTACATTTTTGCCTCCCAAACCTTTCAAACATGCATTAAGCTATTCTACAACATGCATACACAAACAAATAAGCATATAGGGGTCTCAAACTAACCTAAACCCCAACACAAACACATATAGCAACTCATACAACATACATTATCAATAAACTCAACATTAACCCTAACAACAATCAACTAACCTAAACATGCATTTCTACCCCATAACCTCTCATAAAACTTGTTTAAAACATGGGATAAGCTAAAGATCTACCCTTACCTCTTAAAGATCGAGAGGGGAGGCGACCTAAACTTGGAGAAATGGAGGAAGAAAGCTCCGGGGTCTCCAAGCTTCAAATCTTGATTTTAGCTCCAAAAATCTTCAAAACCAAGTTAAATAACTCATAAAAACATGAGAGATTTCAAGGAAGAACACAAGATCGACAAGGGAGGTCGGAGACTCACCTTGGCCGGAAATGGGGAGAGAAAACTCGCCCATTTTGGACAGGGGACCCCTTTATAGGTGGCTGGCCAGGCCACTTTCGGGGGCCTAACGTGCCTCCGTATGCACCCCATGTTCGGCGGCCGAACCTGGGCTCTTCCTTCATTCTCTTTCTTTCTTTTCTTTAAAACTTTAACTCAAATCCTTACTTCATAAAAACCATAAAATACATGAAAACATTTTATAGAAACATGATTTTTTTTACCCTTTTAGAGGTTTCCGACATCCGAGATTCCACCGGACGGTAGGAATTCCGATACCGGAGTCTAGCCGGGTATTACAGAAAGAGAGAGATTTGCATCCATGCTTTTGATTTTAATACAAATATTTCTAATGTTGTTATTGAACATGCAACCTGTTGTCAGTAGGTACCTTTAACCTTTAGTAGTTAAATTCTTCTGAAATAAAATTTATGAGCACAACTTCGTGTAACAGAGCTAGTTCTAACACTGCAACAGCCATGGTTTAACCTTTTGCCTTGCCTTTGCTTTTCTTAGGGTTAATTATGAATAACCCTGACTTGTAAAAGCTTATTGAATCAAAATTTATGTTTCAGGATGCTTTTGGTTCTGAAAGAAGAAAAGCTAAAATGCTTAACTTTTCCATTGCTTATGGAAAAACGCCAGTGGGCCTTGCCCGGGATTGGAAGGTAAACATGCAGTGGCACTAACTAATATGTGGGTCACTGATGCCAATTGAACTAACTTGACCATGGTCATTTTTTACCACCTTTGTTCTCAGGTTTCTGTAGAGGAAGCTAAGGCCACTGTTGATCTCTGGTATAAAGAAAGACAAGAAGTACTTAAGTGGCAACAAGCTCGCAAGCAAGAAGCTAGACAAGATGGTCGTGTTCACACGCTACTTGGACGGGCTCGCATATTCCCATCAATGGCTCATGCAAGTAATGCACAAAAAGGTCATATAGAGCGAGCTGCCATAAATACACCAGTGCAGGTTTACTTTTTCTCATGAACTTAAAGTTTCTCGTTCTCTCTCTCTCTCTCTCTCTCTCTCTCCCCTTCCCCCTCCTACCCTGATTTGAGTGGCTACTACAGGGTAGTGCCGCTGATGTTGCCATGTGTGCAATGTTACAAATATCAAAAAATGATCGGCTGAAGGAGCTTGGATGGAAACTGCTTTTACAGGTTGTGGTCTTGTTCTTTTTTCCTTCATAATTTTGTTTTCTACATAGGTATGATCTATGGTACATCTGCTTATACCTGAACCTCCAATCAATTTGTTGCTCAGATACTGTTGTCTATAGATCATCCTTGCAATAGATCTTGTTTGTAACAGCATACCACCCCACCCTTTGCAACCTCATACAAAGCTATTAAATCACTGTCCGCTGTCCATCTGTAATATGTGACATATGGTACTTGATTGTTGGCCATTCGGCATATGCAATTGTGGCAGTTAATTACTTCCTAACTTAGGGTTTTGTCCAATAATAATCTTATTTGGAAATGCACATCTAAGTATACGAGGTTTCTTAATTTCAAAAAACATCTTTGTTGGTAATGGTTCTATTGAATGGTATAAATTCATTTTGAAAAAATATATATATAAAAGAAATAGGCGTCCTGAAAGGGTCCAAAAACAAAATCAATCCCCAATTTTTATTTTAAAATAATGATGGCAATAATAATCAAGTTTTGAGGAAATCTTTACTAAAATCTCTAAACTATAAAATAAAAATTGATTCTCCCAATTCAATCCATTTGATTTTAGTTTCAGACTCATTATTACTCTCTCAAATATTGTTTTCTTTTAGTAGCTCAATTATTATTCTTAATTTATAATATTTTTTTAATTCTTTATAAAGTTTTTTCATTCTTTTCTGGAAACTTTGAGAGAAAAAGAGTCGTACTAAGTGTGTTATTATATGATTTTATTTTATTGTGGATTCGTTGTTTTTCTTTGCAATTCCATCAGAGTACTTTTTGCAAATTTTGCAAAAAATTAAAACTTTTGAAATATAGATATTCAATAAGTTAATGAATGTTAAGTCAAAGTCTTAGTTTCTAATCTAGTGAAAGTTAAAGCTAATTTTGTTTTATTCTATGACTTCTAATATAATAATCTAATAAGGAACTCATCATATTTAAAAGAATCAGACCTTACAATCTCCTTTCTTTTCACATTTTTTGTCAAGGGATTACATGAAATTATTTTTAAAAGGGTTAACAGAGAGTAGTTTTAATTGTTTTAGTAGCTTCTCACACTTGGGTTTGGTTAACAAAATGGACATGTCCCTGACTTGATACATTTGAGTTAAATAGATCATATAGATTCTATTCTTGTATGATAGCGTAGTTACATACACATCCAAACAAGAATGAGATGAAATGCTAGCTTGTTATGAGTGCATCTTAGTGCCTCTCTCTGGAAATTAACTTTCATTTGACAAGCAGATTCATGATGAAGTGATCTTGGAAGGACCAACTGAATCAGCTGAGATTGCCAAGGACATAGTAGTTGAGTGCATGTCCAAACCCTTTGATGGGAAGAACATTCTTAAAGTTGATCTATCAGTTGACGCAAAGCGTGCTCAGAACTGGTACTCTGCCAAGTAAGGCAGCATCGTGATTTCTTTGCTGCAATTGGAGCTCAACTTGCATAATGAGGTTTCTTATAACCTTGAGAGGGGAGTTCTGGTGTAGTGCTGTCTGCATTTCTATTCAAACTTTTCATTGATTGCCAATCTCAAGTTTGGTTATGTAGCAGCAGAGTTTGGGCCCTACAATTTCAGATGATTCGAATGCAAGGATACGTCTTCGGCTGTTTTTGCAACTTATTTGTAACAAGAACATTCCAAGGAAGCTAACAATTGTAACTGTTTTTTATGAATGCAGCTTTCTAAAGATTCTCCATTTCTTTATGTAAATTCATTTAACTTTTGGCTGCTAATGTATATATGAGAAAGGCAAGATCAAAGCTTATTTATCATGATCAAATTTATTAATTTAAATTTATGTGGGATCTATCGAAGTTTTGGTTAAAATGTCAGTTGATCCTTAAATGAATTTTGCACCCGGGCCGTGCTAAACAAATGACTCTATGTCAGAAGCTTTTAATTTAAATGGGGAGAATTATTATTTATGCCAGAAGCTTTTAATTTAAATGGGAAGAATTATTATTTAGTTTTTATGGTATTTAAAAATGTATTAAAATGGTTTTAATGTTTTAAAAAATTTATTAATTAATGTTTTTATTAATTTTAATCGCTAAATATTATAAAAAGATTTAAATATTTTTAATTTGAGAGATTAATCAATAAATTTTATAAAAATTTAAAAAATTAATTAATAAATTTTTTAAAATTATAAAATCTAAATAGTAAAATATTTAATATAAAAATTAATTAATAGATATTTTAAAAATTAAAAATATTTTAATATATTTTAATTGAGATAGTAATTAGTGAATTTTTTTATATTATAGAAATTAAATAATAATTTTTTATTTAAATATAATAGTAAAGCAACGTATTTAAATGTTTTACACTAAAACTAAATTATTTTTATTATTAATAATATTAATTATTAGAAAAAAACTATAATTTTTTTTAGTTCAGTAGCCTCGAGGTTATCAATTCCACTGTTATTTTATCGAAGTCTCAATGAATAGCCTTTTTGTCCCTTCATAAATGGCTCTCAATTTTGCTTGCAAAACTAAAACACACCAAAAAGATACGGTGAAGCCCTTCAACCATAACCATTAGCATCTCTTAGGAGCCGGCCATCTAGTTTTCGTTTTAATAGTATATGGTCGGAATAATGCTCGGAGTAGAATAGACATTAACTAAGTAGCAATCACTTAAATAAGCTGGTAAATAATAATAAAAAAAAATGAACGTATAAATCTTTATTAGAACCAAACCTAGCCTACGAGTTAAGACAGAGGATCGAATCTGGACGAAACAACATGAGATGCGCCTAAGCTGACTACGTCCCTGCTTGAGACCTGATTATCATAAAAATCCGAACTTTACAAATCTCAGTCTCATTTATATGAGCTAATGTATGTAACAGTGAATAGCTTCATGCGTATGCATCCTTATGCATGGGTTTTTATGATTGATCCATACTAAGTGGACAGTTAAAAAAAAAACTGTATGTGCCAATGAATAGCTACGTACCTATGCATCGGTTTATGATTGGTTTAAACTGAGTAAACATATTGCCGTCTATGAACATTCTCCCACCTGTTGCACATGAATCTTCATGAACCAGTAACTGTGTGATATGAACAGTGGCATACTCGTGAAAGAATACAAGTGGGTATAATTTTAATGGTGGACCAGCTTGTAGTTCCTACTCAGCTTTTGAATCTGGATGGCGGCTTGGGTTAAATCCATTTTCATTACCAACCCATCTGACATAGGACTTGCTTCATAGAATATATTGATGGAACTCTGCAACTCTTTCACCATGGCAAACCATATGGACCAGTTATGTTGCGGATGAGGAGTTGCTTGCAATTGTCAATGTGTCGACTGACTTAGATCTTGAATTTGGACCAACGATGTTATCGTGAAGAGCTGCATTGCAGATGCCATGATCGACATAATAGAGGACATATTACGAGAAGGGAAGAGAGAGAGAGAGAGAGCAGAAACTGAGAGATTGAGAGGAAACAAATTAAGGGAATGACAATTAGGTAATTTTATTTACAAAATATTACGGTTATAATGGGTTAATGATAATAAAATTAAAATTGAGTGAGTTTTAAGAAACAAATTTAAAATGAAAGATAGTTTTAAAAGAATACCTAAAGTTTAGAGACGATGATCGAAAATTATCCGTTTTTTTTATTGGTTTTTCAATAACATAAATAAAAATATAAAAATAAATTCAATTAAATCCTTATACAGAAAAGTCAAACAAATTAATTATTTTTTTTATCAATTAAGTACTTGTTTTTATTTTTAAGAGTCAAATAAATTTTGGTATAATATAATATTATTTTTTTAATTTGAAATATTAAAAATTAGTATTTTAATTAATATAAAAATTTTAAAAAGTATATGGAAATAAGTAAATAATTTTTAAAACTACAAAAATAAAATTTTTATGATTAAAAAAATGATATTTTGTTACTAAAAAGTAATATTTTATTACTAAAAAACATTTTATTATTAAAAATAATATTTTATTGTTATAAAATAATATTTTATTATTAAAAAAACATTATATTAGATCAGGCTTATTTGATGTTTAGAAAAAGTATAGGGGCTTAACTGATAAAAAAAAAAGAATTAGACTTATTTGGTCCTTGATCAGAATTAGAACTTGCTCATGACTATCAGAGTATATGATACAACACGTCGGGTGCATAAGATAATGTACATGACGAATCCTATAGCTGATGTATATAGGATTCTACTCATGTTTTCTCTTTCCTTTTGTATTTTAAGACATATATTTAGAAATGTTTTTTCTATGTACCATAAGTATAAAATCTTACTTGAAAAGGTTCATGCTAAATCTGTTTAGCATCTTATCTATGTGTATGGATTGAGAAAAATGTAATAGCCTTTTAGATCTATCTTTATATATCTTAATTCTTAGAATATAGGTTGCTTCTCCTAGATCTTTCAAGAAAAATTGCTTAGAAAGCCATATCTTGACTGATTATAGGACTGAGATGTTATTTTCTATAAGCAATATTTCATCTACATATAGCACAGGGAAAATGACTGTGCTCCCAATAACCCTTTTGTATATACAGGGATCATCCACATTTGGCGAGAAATCAAACTCTTTGATTGTCTCATGAAAACGGATGTTTCAGCTCCTAGATGCTTACTTCGATCCATAAATAGTTTTTTAAAGGTTGATACTTTATTGTTATCACTGTATGGATCCATCAATTTGTGCTGTGTAGACTTCCTCAACTAGATTTTCATTTAGGAAAATTGTCTTCACATCCATTTACTAAATCTCATAATCATAATGAGCAGCAATAGCAAGTAATATCCTAATGGATTTCAACGCAACTGTTGGTGAAAAAGTTTCATCAAAGTTAATTCATTATCTTTGATGATAACCTTTTACAACTAGCCATGCTTTATAGATAATCACATTACCTTGCATGTTCATCTTCTTCTTGAAAATCCATTAATACCTAAGGAATTTTATCCTTTCAAGTGGATCAACCAAGGACCATACTTAGGTTATCATATATGGAACCCATTTAAGATACATTGCCTTTAGCCATAATTTTGATTTCGAACTTTTCAGAACTTTCTCATAGCTTGAAGGTTCATTATCTTTTGCTAGTGTTATTTTCTTGTCATAATTTATGAGAAACCCAAATCTCTCAAGAACACAACGTGTTTTAGCAGATTGTCTAAGAGCTTGTGTAACGATTGTCTCTTCCTCTTGGATAATAAGCTCAGAGTCAATCGGTTGTTCTACCTCTATTTATAGATCGTAAACTTCATTAAATTTAATTCTACTTCCACTATCTTCTTTTAGAAGGTATTATTTGATTAAGAAGATGACATGCTTTCGAACAAATATCTTTTATTCTGAGGGTTTATAGAAATAATATTCCAACAACTCTTTAGGATATCTCATAAATATGCATTTATCAGGTTTACTGTCTAGTTTATCTAATATAATTCTTTTTACATAAGCAAGGCAATCCCATACTTTTATATGGGAAAGAACTGATTTCTTCTTATAGTACATCTCATATAATGTAGTGTCAACTAATTTGGGTGAAACTCTTTTTATTATATAAAGCAGTTTTCAATGCATAACCCCTGAAAGACTTGGATAAGTTTGCAAGACTCATTATGGATTAAACCATATTTAATAGAGTTTGATTTCTCTTTTCAGATACACTATTGTGCTATGGTGTATATAGAGGAGTCTATTGAGATAATATTACATTATTTTCCAAATAACTTTGAAACTATTGATTAAGTATTCTCCACCTCGATCTAACTGCACCAATATACAAATGATATGAGAAATAAAATTAAAAATAATTCTTTTATGAGTTGACATTGTTATAAACAAATCATATGAGCATACATAAAGTACCTAAAATGGTTAACCTGGAAAGCTAGTAGAAAAGAAAAGAATTGTCATTCCAATAGGGGCATTCATAACGGTACCTTATGATATCATAAAACCACATTTGAAAGAAGGCATCACAACTTGGAAATTTTATGAATAAAATTATATGCTATATCTTATATGACATACAACGGCGCTTAAAAGATATTATTACAATCTAGATGCATGACATAAGATAATACTTGAAAGATAGTATCACACTCCAACTGTGAGTATAAAACGACATTTGAAAGACAGTGTCACAGCTAATTCCGAATTCCCATTCTCTAGCAAACTAAACCAAATGATCACTTGAAAAAAATTAAACATGTTGATTACTCATTTCATTCTTTTTGATATGGAGCAACTAGTCTTGGACTATACGGCAGACTTGGACCGGACCTAACTTTTGCTGTCGACATCCTATATAGACCCACGATAGCTTTTCCGAAAGAAAATTTCGAGACGCACGATTTTCAAAAATGTGACACAGGCCATAGGCCTGTTACAAAGTTCAATATGAAAATTCCATTGTTTAGGGGGTCAATTTTGCATTTTAATGATTTTTTGGATATTTTGGGTATTTTTATAATTTTGCTTATTAGGGTTTTGTTTTTATTATAAATAGCCTCTATTGGCTATTAGAAACTCACTTGAGGAATTTCAATAAGACTTTTAGTCTTCTAGCCTATATTTTCTCTTATTTCGTCTTAGCCAAACGATATTAGTTAAAACTCCTGACGAAGTCTAAATAGTCCTTTATCAGATTGGTATCAGAGCTAAGTTCGACCATGGCAGATAACTAAGAGGCGTGACTTGCTGCGATTGAGGCATCTTTAGCAGAATTGAGGGAGATGATCGGATAGCTGACCCTGCAGCAAGGACTCCACCAAACTGCTGCCGCCGCACACCCCTCAGTCGCCAATCCTGTGGTCGCCAATCCTGCGCTTGCAAATCTCCATCAGAATTATCAGGAAGGTTATAAGATCAAGATAGACCTTCAAAACTTTTCTGGTTCGCTAGATGTGGAATTTGTTCTTGATTGGCTGGTAAAGGTTGAATGTTTTTTCGAAGTTATGAACGTGGAAGAGGATCGCAAGGTTCTGATTGTAGCCTACAAGTTAAAAGGGAGTGCAGCAGCCTGGTGGAATTCGATTCAAAACGAACGCTATCAGAGGAGGCTAGAACCCATACGAAACTGGGTATTGATGAAGCAGATATTTGAACAACGATTCTTACCTAGCGATCACTCTCAGGTTTTGTATAACCGGTATCATGACTGTGTACAGGGGAACCAAAGGGTGGATGAATATACCGAGGAGTTTTTAAGGTTGCAGGCGAGGTGTGAAAACTGTGAGAAGGAAGCCCAACAGGTTGCTCATTATCAGAGGGGCCTGAATAAAAAAATTCATTGTATGATGGGAGTAGCTGTGATTTTCACCTTGGCAGACGCTATTGAGATGGAAAAAAGGGCAGAAGAGTATGTTGATTGGCAGCCACGATAGCAGTACAACTAGAATTTCAATTACAGAAATTCTGGTTCAACAGGGATGCAGCAGTATAGAGGCAATTACAGCGGGCAGCTTTCTAAGGTTGTAAATTCTGGCAATCCTCAGAATACCATGGAAGAAAGGAGAGACAATAAGGGAAAGGCAGTCACCACTACAACAGACAAAAGAGGCAGAACCAATCCTTATCAGAAGCCAATGGGAGACATATGTTACCGCTGCAGGCAACCTAGTCATCGATCAAACAATTGTCCAGAACGTAGAGGAGTTAATACTGATCGTCGATAGGTTAATATAATTGAGCAGGTGGCTGAAACTGACGAGGAAGTGGATGACGATGATGGATCTATTACTGGTTCTGAAGATGGAGAGGTCACCTATGTGGTGAAGAAAATCTTATGCTCAACAAAACAGGAGGATGAGACGCAAAGGAGGAAGATTTTTCAGGCAAAGTATCGAGTAGGAGAGGCAATTTGCAGACTAATTATAGATAGTTGCAGTTGTGAGAATCTGATTGTAATACCTGGCTAGAATCCGGCATCAGAATTCCAATCCTCCGACGGAATCTCCGTTGGAATCCAGAATCTCGGATACCGGAACCTCTGGAAGGGTAAAATATGTTTTTACAAAATGATTTTCATGATTTTATTGTTTGGTTTTGAGTTAAGGTTTTAAATTGAAAGAAAAATGTTTTGAGGGATAAGCCCAGGTTCGGCCGCCAAACATGGTGCTGCCGCGGGAGCTCTTTCTGCCCCCGAAGGTGGTCTGGCCAGCCACCTATAAGAGGCCCCCAGTTCGAAAACGGGTGAGTTTTTCTCTCCATTTTCGGGCGAAGGTGAGTTCTTGCCCTCCCTTTGATGATTTTATGATTTTCTTTCAAATCCTTCAATGTTTTCATGAGTTTTTATCTTGTTTTTGAAGTTTTTAAGTTTAAATCGAAGTTTTGAAGTTTGGAGACCTCCGGAGACCGTTTTCTCCTAATCTCCAAGTTTGGGTCACATCTACCTTCGATCTTCAAGAGATAAGTGTAGATCTTTGCTTTTATTATGTTTTAAATAAGTTTTTAAGAGGTTTAAGGGTTTCTTTATGCATGTTTTGGTTAGATCTAAAATATTAGGGTTTATGTTAGTTTTATTATAAATGTATGCTATGTGTGGTTTTGTTGTTGTTTGTTGGGGTTTAGGTTAGTTTTATGCCCCTTATGCATGTTGGAGTGAGTATGCATGTTCTGGGAAGTTGGGAGTGAGGATTTGAGAGTTTCGGAGCTGAAATGCATGTGACAGAATTGGGTTCTGCCATTCTGGAGAACCCAGGTTCGGCCACCGAACTTGCATGGAAGGCAGCCTTTTGGCCGCCTAACATGCCCCCGAAAGCATGCACTTTCGGATCTGGAAGGGAGTTTCGGCCGCCGAACCCTCCCCCGAAAGTCCCTGACTTTCGGATCTGTGGAGGACTTTCGGCCGCCGAACCTGCCCCTGAAGGACCCTGACTTTCGGATCTGTAGAGGACCTTCAGCCGTCGAAGGTGCTGCCGAAAGTCCTCTGCCCAGCCTTCTTTTGCTTGTTTCATATGCATGCTTTATGATGTTTTAGGGGGTTTTTGGGGAGATGTTTAGAGTCCTACTAGAGTTATGTTTGGTCCCTCACTTGAGTTCATCAATGTAGGATCAGATCTGAGAGACCGAAGAGACCAGCAGTGAGTCAGCTGCTTCAGTGTTAGTCAAGCGTCAGCCAGAGGTGAGTAGAACTGAACTATATTTTTTTAAAGTAACTGTAATACCCGGCTAGACTCCGATATCGGAATCCCTACCGTCCGGTGGGATCTCGGATGTCGGAAACCTCTAGAAGGGTAAAGTCATGTTTTTATAAAATGTTTTAATGTATTTTATGTTTTAAGTTAATAAGGAAATTGAGTTTTGAATGAAAAAGACTAAGGAGACATTTCCAGGTTTGGCCGCCGAACGTGGGATGGTTTAGGGGGGCATGTTAGGCTTCCAAAAGTCTCAAAGGTTCGGCCGCCGAACCTCATGTTCGGCCGCCGAACTTGCATGAGATGTGGGGGCATGTTCGGCTGCCGAAAGGTGGTCTGCCAGCCCTATATAAGAGCTCCATGGCCGAAACGGGCGAGTTTTCTCCCCATTTTCGGCCACGGTGAGTTCATGCTCTCCTATGGTTCGTTTTTGATGTTTTTCCTCCGATCTTTCATGTTTTAACAAGCTTTGTGTTGATTTGAAGAGATTTGAACAAAAAGAGCAAGTTTTGGAAACTTGGAGACCAAAGAGCGGATCTCTCCCATCTCCGAGTTGGATCGTCTCTCCTCTCGTTCTACAAGAGGTAAGAGTAGATCCATAGTTCATTTTACGTTTTAAGTAAGTTTTATGAAGTTTCTTGGGGTAGAAATGCATGTGTAGGTTTATGTTGAGTTTTTGGTTAGATGTTATGTTTATGAGAAATGTTGGTTGTTTAATGTGTTGTAGTTGGGGTTTAGGATAGTTTGAAGCCCCTAGGAGCTTGTATGCTTGAGTATGCATGTTGTAGAATAGGAAAATGCATGTTTGGTTGTGTTGGGAGGCATTTGTGCATGTTGAGCTGAGTTTCTGCCCTTTTGGGAGAAACCAGGTTTGACAGCCGAAGGCTCTTTCGGCCGCCGAACCTGCCTGTGGTAGCATGAATCGGCTGCCGAACCCTGCCCCCGAAAGTGGACTTTCGGCTTTGGAAGGGAGTTTCGGCCGCCGAAGGTGCCGCCGAACATGCATGAGTTTCGTCTCTGGAGGGAACCTTCGGCCGCCGAAAGTGCCGCCGAAGGTGCATGACTTTCGGCTCTGGAGGGCCTTTCGGCCGCCGAACCTGCCGCCGAAAGTGCCCTGTTTAGCCCTCCTTTGCATGAATTTCTTGATTGTTTTGAGATGTTTTAGGGGGGTTTTTGGGGGATATTTTAGAGTTATGTTTATGTATGTTTGGTCCCTCATCTGAGTCCACCTGTGTAGGTTCGGACCCGAGGAACCGAGGAGGTCAACAGTGCTAGCTGCTTCAGAGTCCTTAGAGCATCAGCCAGAGGTGAGTGGAACAGAATTATGCTTTAAAAATTGAATAAAATGTTTAGCATGATCCATGCATCATAAATGCTATGTTTACGTAGGTTGTATTGCATTAGTAATCACGAATATGATGCATTGCATTTTTATTGTTGATGTGGATGGATGTTGGATGACCCACTAGCTCTCAGTATGTAACATATGAAGTCCAGGGCTGCCCATGCCACGCGTCCTGGCACCATGTCATGAAGTCCCGGGCTGCCCATGCCACGCGTTCGGGCAATTGCATTATTGTTTATGAAAATGAGAGTTATTGGCGACAAGTCCGTCCTTAATGTGAAATGTCTGTGTTATGATGCATTCCATGAAAGCATGAATAATTAAAATGTTTTATGGTTCTGCTCACTGGGCTTTTTAGCTCACCCCGTTCCCTTAACCCCCAGGTTTGCAGGTATAGGATAGAGCAGGAGGTCGGATAGAGTAAAGTTTTGGTTATGTAATAGCTAGCAGTGGACATGATGGATGTTGTAATGTAATGTTGAGTCATGTAATGTAATGACAGTATTGAGGTTTAGAAGTGTGCTTGACCCTAGCTGTGTAATCCCTTTATGAATGCATGATCTTTTATTGATGTTTATGTTTTACCAAACTTAATGCATGATTATGGCACCCCATTAGAGCATTGATGAGGACTCCATGGTAGGGTTAATGTTAATGTCTATGTTAATGCATGCACAGGTTGAGTTTGGTTCATGAATGAAAAGAAAAGTTTTAATTTTTATGTATGTTGTTGATCATGTATGGGATTACACAGGTTCACAGGATGTATGTTAGGCTTGCTACGGGTCCCGGCGGCCTTAAGCCGATCTGGATCCTAGCGCCGGTAGCGGTCCGATTTCCGGGCTGTTACAGTAACTAAATTTTTAAGCATGTTCATTGATAGAGCATATTTTAGTCCATATTATCATAATTTTATTGATGTTTATTTACACCTTTTCTACCTAATTTTGTGGTTTTAATAATGTTTTGCAGATTTTAGGTGTAAAGAGACAATCTGGAGAAAATGCTCTTAAAACTGTCAAAAAGTGTCAAATATGGAAAGTGCCAAAAAAGGAAAGTTTTCAAATAAGGAAAGTTTTCAAATAGGAAAAGTGCAGAAGAAAAAACAAATAAGGAAAGCTCAGTCAGAAGATTATTTGAAATTCAAATCGCAAATCTTTCTTTCCTTATTCAAAGATGTGCACACACTGCAGCAGTCAAATCTTCCTATTTAGGCAGCAAGATTTCAAGGAGATGCACTTGCCTCTTCTTCATTCAGCATTCAAAATTCAAACGAAGGCTCCACCTAAAAAGGAAAGATAAGACAGATTCACTTTTCTTTCTGCATTCAATGACCACGCGCCACCTGCTTTCTGCAAAGCAAGATGCGCGCCTTCCTCTTTTGAATCCTTGGTGCACGCCTCCTTCCTTCTGGAGAATTTGCAACGCGATTCTTTCCTTTTCAGCACTTTGAGCAGCCTCTTCACTAATTAGGAAGCAAGTATGACCTAGGGCAGCACTTTCAACTATAAAAAGACACATAAGGAGCCTCCACATAACTTTTACACTCCCCCTTGGAGACACCTACGGGATTGCAAGTGACACCATCTCTTCTTCTTTCTTTCTTTTATTTTCTTTTTTTGTTTCAGCCATGAGTGGCTGAAATCTTTTTTTCTAGTTGAAGATTGGTTGAAACTTTGGTTGTTTTTTGGATTGTGAGATCTGAACTGTAATACCCGGCTAGACTCCGGTATCGGAATTTCTACCGTCCGGTGGAATCTCGGATGTCGGAGACCTCTAGATGGGTAAAACCATGTTTTCATGAAATGTTTTAATGTTTTTGATGATTTTAAGTAAAGAGGAAATGAGTTTTTGAATAAAAACAACCTTGGAGGAAAGCTCAGGTTCGGCCGCCGAAACTCAAAGTTCTGCCGCCGAACATGCATGCATTTCGGGTGTGCCTTAGGCCCCTGAAGGCATAAGTGAGGGAAGTCCAGGTTCGGCCGCCGAACCTCAAGTTCGGCCGCCGAACATGGCATGCATGCGGAGGCACATTCGGCCCCCGAACGTGGACTGGACTGCCACTATAAAAGGGTCCCTTAGCCGAAAACGGGCGAGCTTTTTTTCCATCTTCGGCCAAGGTGAGCCTTTCCGCCATTCCTCACCATCCTTGAGTTCTTTCCTTCAAATCTTTCATGATTTTCACAAGTTTTCATCTTGTTTTGAAGATTTTCAAGTTTTGAGCAAGTTTTGGAGCTTTGAGGTTCAAGAACTCAAATCTCTCCCACCTCCGAGTTTAGGTCGTCTCACTCTTGATCTTCAAGAGGTAAGAGCCGATCTTAAGCTCATTTTATGTTTTAAGCAAGTTTTATGCAAGATCTATGGGGTAGAATGCATGTTTAGGTTATAGTTATGTTTATGGGTTTTTGATGAGTTTTTGAGCATTGTGGCTTGTAAATGTATGCTGATGTGTTGTAGTTGGGGTTTAAGGTAGTTTGAGACCCCTAGGAGCTTGTATGCATGTTTTGGTTGAGCTTAATGCATGATGGTTTGAGTTTGGAGGCATTTGTGCATGTTTGAACCAAGTTTCTGCCCTTTTAGGAGAAACCAGGTTCGGCCGCCGAACCATCTTGTGGAGGCAGCCTTCGGCTGCCGAAGCTTGCCCCCGAAAGGAGACTTTCGTCTCTGTCTGGGAGTTTCGGCCGCCGAAAGTGCCGCCGAACATGCATGAGTTTTGCCTCTGTCTGGGAGTTTGGCCGCCGAAGGTGCCGCCAAACCTGCCTGACTTTCGGCTCTGGAGGGACTTTCGGCCGCCGAACCTGCCCTGTCCAGCCTTCCTTTGCATGTTCTTGCATGGATGTTTTGTGATGTTTTAGGGGGTTTTTGGGGGATGTTTTTAGTGTTATGTTCTAGTATGTTGGTCCCTCATTTGAGTCCACCTGTGTAGGTTCGGACCCGAGGAACCGAGGACCTCAGCAGTGAGTCAGCTGCTTCAGTCAGTGTCAGAGCTAGCCAGAGGTGAGTGGAATGACTCTTATGCTTTTAAATAAATAAATAAATCAGTTTTGAGCATGTTCATGCATCACGGATGCCATGTGATATTCTAGGATGCTTGCATTAGAAATCATGAATATGTTGCATTGCATAATATGTTGTTGATGTGGATGAATGTTGAATGATCCATTAGCCCTCATATGTTATGACATGATGATATGATATGGAAGTCCAGGTGTGGCCTGCACTACGCCCCTGGCACTATGTAAGAGAAAGACCGGACGTGGCCTGCACTACGCCCCCGGCACTATGGATTATGTATGTTATGTTATGTTATGAATAAGATAAAGACCAGGTGTGGCCTGCACTACGCCCCTGGCATGATTGGATTATGTAGAGGGCTAAATGGTGACAAGTTCATCCTTGATATGATTAGTTGTGATGTGATGCATTTCATGTTATCATATGTTTTAAATGCTTTACTATTCTGCTCACTGGGCTCTAGTAGCTCACCCCTCTCCCAAATTCTCCAGGTTTGCAGGTACGGGTTAGACAGAGAAGTCAAGAGGAGTAAGGAAGTCTTATGTATGTAATAGTTAGAATGTGGACATGACAGATTGTATAATGATGTTTGGACATGTAATGTAATGATATTGAGGTTATAAGTGTGCTTGACCATAGTATAATGTAATCCCTTTAGAAACATGATCTTAATGTTATTGATGTCCATCTTTAGCCAACTCAACTCTTGTTATGCCACCCATTGGGGGCATTGATGAGATCCCTCAGAGGGGTCAAGTTTATGATTATGTATATGTTCAGTGCATGCACAGGTTGAGTTTGGTGGATGATAGAATGTATGAAAGAAAAGTTTTAAATTTTTTTATGTAAAATTGTTGATCATGTATGGGATTAAACAGGTTTACAGGTTACATGTCAGGCTTGCTACGGGTCCCGGCGGCCTTAAGTCGACCCGGATCCTAGCGCCGGTAGCGGTTCGATTTTCGGGTCGTTACAGAATGGTATCAGAGCCCTAGGTTCATATGGTCGAACCTAGAGTGTCGGGCTCATAGATGTTATAGAAGGTCAAGCACAGTAGGAAAGGTCATGTCCACTAGGATAGGATGTGGAGTCCTGTCTTACATGATGATGTGAAATGCTATGATATGAATGTGATGTGTGTGATGCGGGTTCATGTGTGCCCACATGAACCATATGACGCTAATGTTTATGTGATGTGAACTATTTTTCAGAAAACAGGATGAGAGGAACTCGTCGATCAGCAAGATTGACTGGAGTACCACCTGAGGATGAGGGCACGAGCGCCCGTCCTCCAGCATTGCCTAGGGCAATGTCTAGTAGGTCTAGCAGAGAAAGAGCAGTAAGAGACCCTAGAAGGTCTTTGGATCTGGGTAGAAGCAGATCAGTAAGAGGAACAGTTCAGGGAGGAGCGTCAGAGGACATGGGGGATGATATGGATGTAGAGCAGAGGAGGGATGGCAGTCTGGGAGTTAGCATATCAGAAGAAGGAATGGGAGAATCCCAAGGAGGCACTCAGGCCTCGGGATTTGTTCAGCCACCTTACTACCCACCCTTCTCACAAAACCCTGGGTATTCGATGGGAGGCACATCGGACTACCACAGCTTTAGCCCTTATCCCACACAGATGCCATACCCACCTTATTATCCACCATATTCACAATACCCAATGTATCCACCCCCACCTTACTATCCAAATCCAGCAAACCCTATCCCAGGGGATGCTGCACCTCTTCCTCCTCCAGCTGAACCAGCAGCCCCAGTTACTCAACCTTCTAGACCTAGCTCAGCCAGTGGGAGCAAGGTCAAGATGACCGACTACATGAAGTTGGGTGCTCCCCAATATGAAAAAGGGGATGACCCATTTGTGTATCTGGAGAGGGTCAAGGTGATCACAGATGAGATTGGGGCTGATGATAGTAGAGCCATTTAGATGGCTGGGTTCACACTTAAGTGCAAAAAGGCACGAGAGTGGTTCAAGAATTATGTGAACCCGAAAGTGGATAACATGTCTTGGGAGGAGTTTGCAAACGAGTTTGCGGGATGGGCTTTCCCAGATAGTTCAAGGGAGCTGAAGATGATAGAGTTTGAGCAGTTGAGGCAGATTGATGAGATGGGTGTAGAGGAGTTCACAGACAGATTTTTGGAGCTGTTGCCTTTTGCAGGGCAAAGCCTTGACTCAGACCAGAAAAGGTCAAGGAGGTATATCATGAAACTCCACTCCAGATATTCCTCCTTGATCCAGTCAGCAGATAGGGAGAGCTTCCATGCCATAGTGGATATGGCTTGGAAAATGGAGGCCAGTGCCATCGTTCAGGGGATAGTTAAACAGTCAGTGGCACAGCCTTCTGTTTCTAAGACCCCAGGCTCTTCTTCAATGAGTGCAGCAACTTCAGGTAGCAAGAAGTGGGACAGAGGTCCCAGGAAGTCTAAGAAGAACAAGTTCTGGAACAAGGTTAACTCTAGTCTGGGACTAGGAAGTGGCTCAAGCTCTGGTGCGGATAATGCAGTTTGTGCAAGGTGTGGTAAGCCACACAGAGGAGTATGTCGGTTTGGGACGACGGCCTGTTACAGATGTGGTCAGGAGAGGCATATGTCTCGAGAATGTCCAAGAGCAGCCCCGATGGCACAGTCCCAACAGACAGCTTCAGGTAGTATAGCGCAGCCAGCAGCTCCAGCCATGACGCAGGCCAGTGGCAGAGGCAGGGGGAGAGGGGCAGCCTCTTCTTTAGCGAGGTTCAGAGGTGAAGGTCCATCAGCTCCAGCACGGATCTTCACGATGACACAGCAGGAGGCAGATGCATCTAACACCGTGGTGGCAGGTAACTTAGTCATTGGTTGTTCAGATGTGTATGCCTTGATGGACCCTGGTGCATCTCATTCTTTTGTTACACCGAGAGCCGTCCAGAGGTTAGGGTTGATGATCTCTGAGTTAGAGTGTCCTCTCTGGGTCAGTGGACCCAAGTGTGATCCATCAGTGGCAGAGTCAGTCTGCCAGTGTAGTCCTGTTTTTGTTGAGGGAAGATGCTTGTCCGCCGACCTTATGGTTCTAGACTTGACAGATTTTGACGTCATTCTAGGGATGGACTGGTTATCTACCCATGGTGCTACCTTGGACTGCAGGGACAAGGTAGTCAGGTTCAGAGGTCAGGATGGGTCAGAGGTTGTCTTCAGAGGAGACAGGAGGGGTACACCTAGAGGTCTGATATCAGCTCTTAAGGCTCGTAGGTTGCTTAGGAGGGGATGTCAGGGGTATTTGGCTCATGTGAGAGAGCTTAGCAGTCAGGTTAGAGAGCCCGCCTCGGTGCCAGTGGTTAGAGAGTTTCTAGACGTCTTCCTAGACGAGTTGCCAGGTTTACCACCTGCTAGGGAGATAGAGTTCGAGATAGAATTGATGCCTGGAACCCGACCGATCTCTATCCCTCCCTACAGGATGGCTCCAGCCGAGTTGAAGGAATTGAAAGAACAGTTGCAAGAGCTGGTAGACAAGGGCTTCATCCGACCGAGTACCTCACCCTGGGGTGCTCCAGTTTTGTTTGTCAGAAAGAAGGATGGATCCCTCAGACTTTGTATCGACTACCGGCAGTTGAACAAAGTCACTACCAAGAACAAGTACCCTTTGCCAAGGATCGACGATCTATTCGACTAGCTAGCAGGAGCGGGTTGTTTCTCCAAAACAGATCTGAGATCTGGGTACCATCAGCTGAGGATCAGAGATGAGGATGTGCCAAAGACGGCTTTCAGGACCAGATATGGGCATTTTGAGTTCCTTGTAATGCCGTTCGGGTTAACTAACGCCCCTGCAGCATTCATGGACCTCATGAACAGAGTGTTTAGTCAGTACCTGGATCACTTTGTTATTGTCTTCATAGATGATATCTTGGTGTATTCCAGGAATGCAGAGGAGCATGCCCATCATCTGCGGTTGGTTTTGCAGACCTTGAGGGAACATGGCTTATATGCCAAGTTCTCTAAGTGTGAGTTCTGGCTGAGGAGCATTTCGTTCTTGGGGCATGTAGTGTCAGAGAATGGGATAGAGGTGGACCCCAAGAAGACAGAAACTGTGGCTAACTGGCCTAGACCCACTTCAGTGACGGAGATCAGGAGTTTCTTGGGTTTGGCAGGTTACTACAGGAGGTTCGTTCAGGACTTCTCAAAAATAGCAGCTCCTCTGACCAGACTAACCAGGAAGAATCAGAAGTTTTTGTGGACCGACCAGTGCGAAGAGAGTTTCGAAGAGCTTAAGAAGAGGTTGACTTCAGCACCAGTTTTAGCTCTGCCATCTAGTGATGAGGACTTTACAGTCTTTTGTGATGCGTCCCGTGTGGGACTGGGTTGTGTACTAATGTAGAACGAGAGGGTGATTGCTTATGCTTCTAGGCAGCTAAAGAAGCATGAGTTGAATTACCCCACACATGACCTTGAGATGGCAGCAGTAATCTTTGCACTCAAGATGTGGAGGCACTACCTCTATGGGGTAAAGTGTGAGATCTTCACAGATCATAAAAGCCTACAGCACATCCTGAGTCAAAGAGACTTGAACTTGAGACAGAGGAGATGGGTGGAGCTGCTGAGTGACTATGATTGCAAGATTCAGTATCATCCGGGTAAGGCGAATGTCGTGGCAGACGCCCTAAGCCGGAAGTCACTAGGCAGTCTATCCCACATCACGGCAGAGAGGAGACCAGTGGTGAAGGAGTTTTACAAGCTCATTGATGAAGGTCTACAGTTGGAGTTGTCTAGTACAGGTGCTTTAGTGGCCCAGATGAGAGTGACACCTGTGTTTCTGGAGCAGGTGGCTCAGAAACAGCATGAGGATTCAGAGTTAGTAACGATTGCCAGGACTGTTCAGTCAGGCAAAGCTAGTGAGTTCAGATTTGACAGTAAGGGGATCCTCCGCTATGGGAGTCGTTTGTGCGTACCAGATGACATAGGGCTAAAAGAAGACATTATGAGGGAGGCTCATAATGCAAGATACAGCGTTCACCCCGGAGCCACCAAGATGTATCAAGACTTGAAGAAAGTTTATTGGTGACCAGCGATGAAGAAAGAAGTGGCACAGTTTGTGTCAGCCTGCGAAGTGTGTCAGAGGGTGAAGCTGGAACATCAGAAGCCGGCTGGAATGCTTAACCCGCTACCTATTCCAGAGTGGAAATGGGAGAATATAGCTATGGACTTCGTAGTGGGGTTACCGGCAGCGTCCAACAGATTGGACTCCATATGGGTGATTGTGGACAGACTCACCAAATCTGCTCACTTCATCCCTGTCAGGAGTGGCTACTCTGTGGACAAGTTGGCACAGGTATATGTGGATGAGATCGTCAGGCTGCATGGGGTTCCGGTTTCGATAGTGTCGGATAGAGGGCCCCAGTTCACCTCCAGGTTTTGGCGGAGTCTGCAGAATGCCATGGGTACTAGATTGGATTTCAGTACTGCCTTCCACCCCCAGACGGACGGACAGTCCGAAAGGACCATCCAGACTATCGAGGATATGCTCAGAATGTGTGTGCTGGACTTTGGCGGTTCTTGGAGGCAACATCTACCTTTGGTGGAGTTTGCCTACAATAACAGCCATCATGCTAGCATTGGGATGGCTCCATATGAAGCTTTATATGGGAGGAAGTGCAAGTCACCTGTTTGCTGGGAGGAAGTTGGAGAAAAGGCCTTGGCAGGGCCTGAGCTAGTAGAGATCACTAGCAGGGAGGTACCCATAATCAGAGAGAGAATCAAGACTGCTGCAAGCAGACAGAAGAGTTATGCGGACATCCGCAGAAGACAGGTAGAGTTTCAGGAGGGAGATCTGGTATTGCTCAAGGTGTCTCCAATGAAAGGAGTGGTTCGCTTTGGGAAGAAAGGTAAACTAGCTCCGCGATACATCGGACCCTTTGAAATCTTACAGAAGATTGGGAATGTGTCGTACAAGCTAGATTTGCCTGCTTCAATGGCAAGAATCCATCCGGTTTTCCATGTTTCAATGTTGAGGAAATTTATGTCAGATCCGGACAAGGTTCTTAGTGAGCCTGATGTGGGGATCCAAGAGGATCTCACCTATGTCGAGCAGCCAGTGCGGATCATAGACACCCAGATCAGAAAGCTGAGAAACAAGGAAATCCCGATGGTGAAAGTCCTATGGAACCACCACAATATGGAAGAGTGCACCTGGGAGACACGGGAGTCCATGCTCCAGCAATACCCTTATCTTTTCTAAGGTTAGTTTCTTATATGTTTCATGCGTTTTATGTGTATGATATGTGTATGCCATGCTATGTGTTAGTTGAGGAACATTCGGGGACGAATGTTCTTAAGGGGGGGGAGAATGTAATACCCGGCTAGACTCCGGTATCGGAATTTCTACCGTCCGGTGGAATCTCGGATGTCGGAGACCTCTAGATGGGTAAAACCATGTTTTCATGAAATGTTTTAACGTTTTTTATGATTTTAAGTAAAGAGGAAATGAGTTTTTGAATAAAAACAACCTTGGAGGAAAGCTCAGGTTCGGCCGCCGAAACTCAAAGTTCGGGTGTGCCTTAGGCCCCCGAAGGCATAAGTGAGGGAAGTCCAGGTTCGGCCGCCGAACCTCAAGTTCGGCCGCCGAACCTCAAGTTCGGCCACCGAACATGGCATGCATGCGGAGGCACATTCGGCCCCCGAACGTGGACTGGACTGCCACTATAAAAGGGTCCCTTAGCCGAAAACGGGCGAGCTTTTTTTCCATCTTCGGCAAGGTGAGCCTTTCCGCCATTCCTCACCATCCTTGAGTTCTTTCCTTCAAATCTCTCATGATTTTCACAAGTTTTCATCTTGTTTTGAAGATTTTCAAGTTTTGAGCAAGTTTTGGAGCTTTGAGGTTCAAGAACTCAAATCTCTCCCACCTCCGAGTTTAGGTCGTCTCACTCTCGATCTTCAAGAGGTAAGAGCCGATCTTAAGCTCATTTTATGTTTTAAGCAAGTTTTATGCAAGATCTATGGGGTAGAATGCATGTTTAGGTTATAGTTATGTTTATGGGTTTTTGATGAGTTTTTGAGCATTGTGGCTTGTAAATGTATGCTGATGTGTTGTAGTTGGGGTTTAAGGTAGTTTGAGACCCCTAGGAGCTTGTATGCATGTTTTGGTTGAGCTTAATGCATGATGGTTTGAGTTTGGAGGCATTTGTGCATGTTTGAACCAAGTTTCTGCCCTTTTGGGAGAAACCAGGTTCGGCAGCCGAAGGAACTTTCGGCCGCCGAACCATCTTGTGGAGGCAGCCTTCGGCTGCCGAAGCTTGCCCCCGAAAGGAGACTTTCGTCTCTGTCTGGGAGTTTCGGCCGCCGAAAGTGCCGCCGAACATGCATGAGTTTCGCCTCTGTCTGGGAGTTTCGGCCGCCGAAGGTGCCGCCGAACCTGCCTGACTTTCGGCTCTGGAGGGACTTTCGGCCGCCGAAAGTGCCCTGTCCAGCCTTCCTTTGCATGTTCTTGCATGGATGTTTTGTGATGTTTTAGGGGGTTTTTGGGGGATGTTTTTAGAGTTATGTTCTAGTATGTTGGTCCCTCATTTGAGTCCACCTGTGTAGGTTCGGACCCGAGGAACCGAGGACCTCAGCAGTGAGTCAGCTGCTTCAGTCAGTGTCAGAGCTAGCCAGAGGTGAGTGGAATGACTCTTATGCTTTTAAATAAATAAATAAATCAGTTTTGAGCATGTTCATGCATCATGGATGCCATGTGATATTCTAGGATGCTTGCATTAGAAATCACGAATATGTTGCATTGCATAATATGTTGTTGATGTGGATGGATGTTGAATGATCCATTAGCCCTCATATGTTATGACATGATGATATGATATGGAAGTCCAGGTGTGGCCTGCACTACGCCCCTGGCACTATGTAAGAGAAAGACCGGACGTGGCCTGCACTACGCCCCCGGCACTATGGATTATGTATGTTATGTTATGTTATGAATAAGAGAAAGACCAGGTGTGGCCTGCACTACGCCCCTGGCATGATTGGATTATGTAGAGGGCTAAATGGTGACAAGTTCATCCTTGATATGATTAGTTGTGATGTGATGCATTTCATGTTATCATATGTTTTAAATGCTTTACTATTCTGCTCACTGGGCTCTAGTAGCTCACCCCTCTCCCAAATTCCCCAGGTTTGCAGGTACGGGTTAGACAGAGAAGTCAAGAGGAGTAAGGAAGTCTTATGTATGTAATAGTTAGAATGTGGACATGACAGATTGTATAATGATGTTTGGACATGTAATGTAATGATATTGAGGTTATAAGTGTGCTTGACCATAGTATAATGTAATCCCTTTTGAAACATGATCTTAATGTTATTGATGTTCATGTTTAGCCAACTCAACTCTTGTTATGCCACCCATTGGGGGCATTGATGAGATCCCTCAGAGGGGTCAAGTTTATGATTATGTATATGTTCAGTGCATGCACAGGTTGAGTTTGGTGGATGATAGAATGTATGAAAGAAAAGTTTTAAATTTTTTTATGTAAAATTGTTGATCATGTATGGGATTAAACAGGTTTACAGGTTACATGTCAGGCTTGCTACGGGTCCCGGCGGCCTTAAGTCGACCCGGATCCTAGCGCCGGTAGCGGTCCGATTTTCGGGTCGTTACATGAACATAAGTTGTTTATCTTTTGTTTTTTCAATATTTGTGCAATTTCATGCTTGATTCCATTATTGCTTCGTTATTTTGATCAATGTGGCCAATTGATTATTGATTGTAAGGTAATATATTATTAGTTTGAATTATTTTAAGTCCGTAATTGCTTGGATCGTTCAAACATAAGAACACTTGGTGTAAAAACCAAGGAAATTGTATGATCTAGCAACATCTCATGCGTTTGAGTAGTTAGGATTTGATCTCTCTCTTTCTTCATGCAATTAACAATTGTTTGATGCCTAAGGCCCAAGGACGTTCCTTGGCAATTTGTTAATTAGTAATTAATTAGAGGACGTTCCCTAATTGGTTTAATCATAAGGAGAGACATAGTGGTGAGAAGCGTCTTCCATCTCCATAACTAATCTATTGAATCAATCAAAAGAAACTAAGTGTCGATGATCAATTCCAACAACTGAAGTGGATCCAATTCTTCAACTAGAGCTTTCTTATTATTTATTTCTCTTTTATTTTATTATTCGCTTATTTTAATTGCTTTCAGTAGTTTGTTAATCAAATCAATCTCAAACCCCCCATTTTACTTTTACTGCAATTTATTTTTATTCCGCTTTCAGTTTATCTCGTTTTCAATTTTATCTTGTTTCAGTTTATTTTGCTTTCCGTTTATTTTTCTTTCAGTTTTATCTCGTTTCAGTTTATCTCGTTTTCAGTTTTCTTCTTTTTCAGTTTATTTTTGTTTCAGTTTATTTTATTGGTCTTGATAAGGAAAATAGGTAAGTTCTCAATTCCCTGTGGATTCGATCCTTTCACCACTATCTGCAGTTGTAAATTGTTGATAACCAGAAAGGTTATTTTTGACCGGCTTCGACGACCGCGAGTCAAAAATTGGCGTCGTTGCCGGGGAATTGATTTAACTAATTTATTTTTCTTTCAGGACCTGATGTGTAACCCGAAAAACACCATATCGCAGATCTAAAAAAAAAAAAAAAGAGTGAAGACCATCTTTGCGCAGGAGCACCTTCTGCAACACATTCGGCCGCCGAACTTCATCAACCTTCGGCTGCCGAACCTCATCCTCATTCGGCCGCCGAACATCTCACCAAAAGGCACAGTCACCATCGCAGATCTGAATCATGGATGAGGTAAGTAGATCTGATCTTTCTTTTCTGACATCTTTTATGAAAGATTTTGCCATAGGACTAGTTCAACAGGTTCAAGCACCCCAGCCACCAAAGCCATGTAGGATCTATGGATATGTGGGACACCCAACTGATCAATGTCCTACACTTTATGGGAATAGTCAGCCTAGACATACATTTGAAGGATTCAATGACCAACCAGTTCATGCATTTGGAGGATACTATAAACAGCCAAGACATGATCCATACTATAACACATACAATCCAGGTTGGGGAGACCCTCCGAACTTCAGTTATGCATGGGATAACAACTACCAGGATTATCAAGGAAATCAAGCCCAAGAAGAACCTCCAAGTTCCAACCAACACCTTGAAGAGAAGATTAGGACATTGGCGATTTCTGTGCAAACTCTCCAACAGCAGGTGGAACAATTGACCGCCTCAATGAGTGCAGGTATTTCAGTAGTCAGAAGTACTTAAATATTTTTTACTAGATGCCTTCTTTGAAACGGTGGAAAAAAAGGTATTTTTTTATCCTCTGTCATCGTACTCCCGGGGGTTTTGGGTGCCTTCAGACTAGCTAGCACTATTGGGTGGAGCTGAAAAATAACGGGGTCCGCCCGAGGAGAGAGGAGGAAGGGGCTTTGGCTTTCCCTATAGTGATGGCTAAAGCCTTAAGGAATATTAACATTACTCAGGAGGCAAGAAATGTCGTCTTGTCATGGCAGAGCCATATGTCGACAAGCCAGGCCCGCGCTCCTCGCCTGCCCAGCCTTTTCAAAAGCGTACCCCTTCCTCAGGATTATGATACTTCCCTTTTCAACCTTTTTATTTTCTGAACTGACTATCTTACTTACTTTTTCTTTTGTTTGCAGATATGGCTGAGTCAAGTAGATTCGCAGAAGTGGTATGTGCTGCTCAAAAGGGCAAAGATGTTACCATTAAAATTACCAACCTTCCTGCTAAGTGTGCTCACCCTTCGAAGGATGTGATTGTACTTCCCCCTCCTTCTTCCCAACCTACGACCAAGGAACTGGCATGTAATACCCGACTAGACTCCAGTATCGGAATTCCTACCGTCCGGTGGAATCTCGAATGTCGGAAACCTCTAGAAGGGTAAAATCATGTTTTCATAAAATGTTTTAATGTATTTTATAGTTTTAAGCAAGAAAGAAATTAAGTTTTGAATGAAAATAGTCTTGAGAAGAAGACTCAGGTTCGGCCGCCGAACCTCAAGTTCGGCCGCCGAACATGCTTGCACTTCAGGTGTGCTTTAGGCCCCTGAAGGCATAAGTGAGGGAAGTCCAGGTTTGGCCGCCGAACCTCAAGTTCGGCCGCCGAACATGGCATGCATGCGGAGGCACGTTAGGCCCCTAAAAGTGGCCTGGCCAGCCACCTATAAAAGGGTCCCCTTGTCCGAATGGGCGAGCTTTTCTCCCCATTTTCGGCCAAGGTGAGTTCTCCGCCATCCCTCGCTGATTTTGAGTCCTTTTCTTCAAATCTTTCATGATTTTCATGAGTTTTTACTTTGTTTTGAAGATTTTGAGCATTTAAGCAAGTTTTGAGGCTTGGAAGACTCAGGAGCTCTTTTTCTTGGTTCTCCAAGTTTAGGTCGTCTCTCTCTCGATCTTCAAGAGGTAAGAGCCGATCTTGAGCTTATAGTATGTTTTAAACAATTTTTAAGTTGATTCATGGGGTAGAAATGCATGTTTAGGTTAGTTGAGCTTTGTTAGGTTTTATGTGATTATATGGACAATGTGTGTTGGATATGCATGTTTGATGTGTTGTAGTTGGGGTTTAGGATAGTTTGAGACCCCTAGGTGTTGTTGTATGTGTGTATGCATGCTTTAAGAGAGTGGGATGCTTGATTGGAAGGTTTGGGAGGAAAATGTGCAGTGAAGAGCTGAGTTTCTGCACTTTGGGAGAAACCAGGTTCGGCAGCCGAAAGGATTTTCGGCCGCCGAACCTGTCTATGAGGCAAGCCTTTCGGCTGCCGAAGCCTGCCCCCGAAAATGGACTTTCGTCTCTAGAGGGCACTTTCGGCCGCCGAAGGTGCCGCTGAACCTGCATGACTTTCGGCTCTGGAGGGCCTTTCGGCTGCCGAACCTGCCGCCGAAAGTGCCCTGTTCAGCCCTCCTTTGCATAATTTATGTGATTTTTTTAAGGTGTTTTAGGGAGTTTTTGGGGAATATTTTTAGAGTCATGTTTATGTATGTTAGGTCCCTCATTTAAGTCCACCTGTGTAAGTTCGGACCCGAGGAACCGAGGACCCCAGCAGTGAGTTCAGCTGCTTCTGTGTCTGTCAGAGCTAGCCAGAGGTGAGTGGAATAACTCCCTATGTTTTCAAAGTAATTAATGAACGTTTTAGCATGATTCACACATCATGAATGCCATGAGATATATTAGGGTGCTTGCATTAGAATTTCACAAATATGTTGTATTGCATATTATGTTGTTGATGTGGATGAATGTTGAATGATCCATTAGCCCTTATATAGTATGATATGACAAACTATGGAAGTCCGGGTGAGCCTGCACTACGCCCCCGGCATGATTGGATATGTATGTTATGCTATGGAAGTCCAGGTGTGCCTGCACTACGCCCCTGGCATGATTAGACTGTATGGAGGGCTAAGTGGTGACAAGTTCATCCTTGATGTGAAATGTTTGTGCTGTGATGCATTCCATGATATCACATGTTTTAAATGCTATGTTTTATTATTCTGCTCACTGGGCTCTAGTAGCTCACCCCACTCCCTTAACCCCAGGTTTGCAGGTACGGGTTAGACCAGGAGGTCAAGAAGAGTAAAGTTATGGTCATGTAATAGCTAGTGTGGACATGAAAAATGTTGTTAAATAATGTTTAGTACAGTTATGTAATGTAATGATGTTTATGGAAGTTTAGAGTTGTGCTTGACTATAGTGTAATGTTATTAATCCCTTGGAGTACATGATCTTTTGATGCTTATGTAAACCAAACTCAATGTATGTTATGTCACCCCATTGCAGCATTGATGAGGACTCCAAGGAGGGGTTAATGTTTATGATTATGTTTATGTATAGTGCCTGCAGGTTGAGTTTGGTGATTGAATGAAAGAATGAATGAATGTAAGGAAAAGTTCGAATTTTTATGTATGTTGTTGATCATGTATGGGATTAAACAGGTTCACAGGATGAATGTTTGGCTTGCTACGGGTCCCGGCGGCCTTAAGCCGATCTGGATCCTAGCGCCGGTAGCGGTCCGATTTTCGGGTCGTTACAGAATGGTATCAGAGCCCTAGGTTCATATGGTCAGACCTAGAGTGTCGGGCTCATAGATGTTCTAGAAGGTCAAGCACAATAGGAAAAATCATGTCCACTAGGATAGGATGTAGAGTCCTGTCTTGAATGCTGATGTGAAATGCCATGATTATATGCATGTGCATTAATGATATGCTATGTATGTGATGTATGTGATGCGGGTTCATGTGTCTGCACATGAACCATTTGATGCTAATGTTCTATGTGATGTGTGCTGTTTTTCAGTAAACAGGATGAGAGGAACTCGTCGATCGGCACGATTGACTGGAGTAACACCCCAGGACGAGGGCACTGATGCCCGTCCTCCTGCATTGCCAAGGGCAATGTCTAGCAGGTCTAGCAGGGAAAGAGCAGTAAGAGACCCTAGAAGGTCTTTGGACCTGGGTAGAAGCAGATCAGTGAGGGGAACAGTGCAAGGGGATATGTCAGAGGATGTGGGGGATCAGATGGATGTGGATCAGAGGAGGGATGGCAGTCTCGGAGTAAATATGTCGGAAGAGGGAATGGGAGAGTCCTAAGGAGGCACTCAGGCCTCGGGATTTGTTCAGCCACCTTATTACCCACCCTTTTCACATAATCCCGGGTATTCGATGGGAGGTACATCGGATTACCCCAGTTTTAACCCTTATCACTCTCAGATGCCATACCCACCTTTCTACCCATCGTACCCACAGTACCCCATGTACCCACCCCCATCTTTCTATCCAGGTACAGCAAACCCTACCCCAGGGGATGCTGCACCTCCTCCACCACCACCAGCACCTACTGTCCCAGAAACCCAAATGCCTAAACCTAGCTCATCTGGAGGGAGCAAGGTCAAGATGACCGACTACATGAAGTTGGGTGCTCCCCAGTTTGAAACCGGTGATGACCCGTTTGTGTACCTTGAGAGGGTCAAGACAATTACAGATGAGATAGGAGCTGATGACAGTAGAGCCATTCAGATGGCTGGGTTCACATTAAAATGCAAGAAGGCCCGAGAATGATTTAAGAATTATGTGAACCCGAGGTTGGATAGTCTATCCTGGGAGGAGTTTGCCAATGAGTTTGCAGGATGGGCTTTCCCTGACAGTTCCAAGGAGCTGAAAATGATTGAGTTTGAGTAGTTGAGGCGGACAGATGAGATGAGCGTGGATGAGTATACAGACAGATTCTTGGAGCTGTTGCCGTATGCTAGGCAGAATCTGGACACAGATCAGAGGAAGTCAAGGAGGTATATCATGAGGCTCCATTCCAGATATTCCTCCTTGATTCAGTCAGCAGAGAGGGAGAGTTTCCATGCCATTGTGGATATGGCTCGGAGAATGGAGGCTAGTGCAATCATCGAGGGGAAAGTTAAGCAGTCAGTGGCACAACCTTCTGGTTCCAAGACCCCAGGTGGGGGAAGGTTAGACCCTTCTTCTCTGAGTTCAGGCAGTAAGAAGTGGGACAGAGGCTCCCGGAAGTCCAAGAAGAACAAGTTCTGGAGCAAGATCAAGTCAGGTCTGGGATTAGGAAGTGGCTCGAGCTCGGGTGCAGGAATTACAACATGTATGAAGTGTGGGAAGCCGCACAAGGGAGTATGTCTGGTTGGGACGACAGCCTGCTTCAGATGTGGGCAGGAGGGACACATGGCACGGGAGTGTCTTAGAGTAGCTTCTGTGGCACAGTCTCAGCAGACAACTTCTGGTAGTGTGGCTCAGCCAGTGGCTCCAGTCGCGACTCAGGCTAGTGGCAGAGGCTGAGGGAGAGGGGTAGCCTCTTCTTCAGTGGGTTTCAGAGGTGAAGGTCCATCAGCTCCAGCGCGGATCTTCACAATGACTCAGTAGGAGGCAAACACATCTAACACCGTGGTGTCGGGTAATCTCATCATTGGTTGTTCTGATGTGTATGCATTATTGGACCCTGGTGCATCTCATTCTTTCATTGCTCCGAGGGCCATCGAGAGGTTGGGATTGATGATCTCTGGGTTAGAGTGTCCCCTATGGGTCAGTGGACCCAAGTGTGACCCGTCAGTGGCAGAGTCAGTCTGCCAGTGTAGTCCAGTTTTTGTGGAGGGAAGATGCCTGTCCGCCGACCTTGTGGTTCTAGATTTGACAGATTTTGACGTCATTCTAGGGATGGATTGGCTATCTACCCATGGTGCTACCTTGGATTGCAGAGACAAGGTAGTCAGGTTCAGATGTCAGGATGGGTCAGAGGTTGTCTTCAGAGGAGACAGGGGGAGTACACCTAGAGGTTTGATATCAGCCCTACAGGCTCGTAGGCTACTCAGGAGGGGTTGTCAGGGTTTTCTAGCTCATGTGAGAGAGCTAGATAGTTATGTCAGAGAGCCCGCCTCAGTGCCAGTGGTCAGAGAGTTCTTAGATATTTTCCTAGACGAGCTGCCAGGTTTACCACCTACTAGGGAGATAGAGTTTGAAATTGAACTGATGCATGGAACCAGACCGATCTCTATTCCTCCCTACAGGATGGCACCAGCAGAATTGAAAGAGCTTAAGGAGCAGTTGCAAGAGTTGGTAGATAGAGGATTCATCCGACCGAGTACCTCACCTTGGGGTGCTCCAGTGCTATTTATGAAAAAGAAGGATGGATCTCTCAGACTTTGTATCGACTACAGGCAGTTGAACAAGGTCACTACCAAGAATAAGCACCCGTTGCCAAGGATCGACGATCTATTCGACCAGCTAGCAGGAGCAGGTTGTTTCTCCAAAATAGATCTGAGATCGGGGTACTATCAGCTAAGGATAAGAGAAGAGGATGTACTGAAGACAACATTGAGGACCAGATATGGGCATTATGAGTTCCTTGTGATGCCGTTTGGGTTAACCAATGCCCCTGCAGCATTCATGGATCTCATGAACAGAGTGTTTAGTCAATACCTGGATCACTTTGTTATTGTCTTCATAGATGATATCCTAGTGTATTCCAGGAATGTAAAGGAGCATGCCTGTAATACCCGGCTAGACTCCGGTATCGGAATTCCTACCGTCCGGTGGAATCTCGGATGTCGGAAACCTCTAGAAGGGTAAAAGTATGTTTTTATGATATGTTTTCATGTTCTTAATAATTTTAAGTATGTTTTTACATGAGTTTTGTATGAAAAGTCTTTGGAGGAAAACCCAGGTTCGGCCGCCGAAAGTCAAGTTCGGCCGCCGAACATGCATGCGTTTTGGAGGCACGTTAGGCCCCTGAAAGCATGAAAAAAGGGGAGTCCAGGTTCGGCCGCCGAAACTCAAGTTCGGCCGCCGAACATGGCATGCATGCGGAGGCACATTCGGCCCCCGAACGTGGCCTGGCCAGCCACCTATAAAAGGGGCACTTAGCCGAAATGGGGGAGCTTTCTCCCATTTTCGGCCACAGCTAGCTTCCGACCTCCCTCTCCCCAAATCTTGTGTTCTTTCTTCAAATCTCCTCCATTTTTCATGAGTTTTAACCTCACATTGCAAGTTTTGAGCATTTTAAACAAGTTTGGAGCTTTGGAAACTCAGGAGCTCATTTGCTTGGATCTCCGAGTTTTGGTCGTCTCTTTCTCGATCTTCAAGAGGTAAGAGCCGATCTTAAGCTCAATGTATGTTTTAAACAAGCTTTATGAAGTTTTATGGGGTAGAAATGCATGTTTAAGTTAGTTGAGCTATGTTAGGTTTTATGTGATTTATGGACAATGTATGTTGTTGATGTGTGTTTGAAGTGTTGTAGTTGGGGTATATGCTAGTTTGAGACCCCTAGGTGTAATGTATGATATGTATGCATGTTTTAGAACAAGTTTATGCATGATTTGAGGCTTGGGGAGGCAAGAGGCTCGTTTGAGCCGAGTTTCTGCCCATTTGGGAGAAACCAGGTTCGGCAGCCGAAGGAACTTTCGGCCGCCGAACCCCCCCCTTGTGGAGGCAGCATTCGGCTGCCGAAGCTTGCCCCCGAAAGAGGACTTTCGGATCTGTCTGGGACTTTCGGCCGCCGAAGGTGCCGCCGAAAGTGCCTGACTTTCGGATCTGTCTGGGACTTTCGGCCGCCGAAGGTGCCGCCGAAAGTGCCCTGTTCAGCCATTTCATGCATGTTCTTCTATGGATGTTTCATGATGTTTTAGGGGGTTTTTGGGGAATATATTAGAGTTATGATTATGTATGTTTGGTCCCTCATTGGAGTCCACCTGTGTAGGTTCAGACCCGAGGAACCGAGGACCCCAGCAGTGAGCCAGCTGCTACAGAGTTGTCAGAGCTAGCCAGAGGTGAGTGGAATAAACCTTAAGTTTTTAAATAAATGAAATATAGCTTTTTGAGCATGTTCATGCATCATATATGCCATGTGATATTATAGGGTGTTTGCATTAGTAATCACGAATGTGTTGCATTGCATAATATGATGTGGATGTGGATTGGTTATTGGATGATCCTCTAGTCCTCTTATGTTATGATATGATGATGTCATGGTAGAGGAAGACCAGTGAGGCCCATTCTACGCCCCTGGCACAGAGTAAGAGAAAGACCAGTGAGGCCCATTCTATGCCCCTAACATATTGGAATGTTATGTTACGTTATGTTATGTAAGAGAAAGACCAGTGAGGCCCATTCTACGCCCCTGGCACGTTTGGACTATGTTGAGGACTACAGGTGACAATACCATCCTTATGTGATATGTTTGTGATGTGTTGCATTTCATGAAAGCATGAAATTTTAGTATATGTTTTCTTTATTCTACTCACTGGGCTTTGTAGCTCACCCCTCTCCCCTAACCCCAGATGTGCAGGTACAGGGTAGATCAAGAGGTTAGCCAGAGTTTGAAGTATGATTGTGTAATAGATAGTTTGTGGACATGACATTTGTATTATGATGTAATGTAAGAGATTATAGTATGTTATGTAATTTGGATATTGAGGATAGAGTTGTGCTTGACCAATATATGTTGTTATCCCACTTTTATATACATGATCCAGAGATATGTTTATGATGTTATGATTCAACCAAGCTTTATGTTATGATGAGATACCCCATTGGAGCTTTGGATGAGGGCTCCAGTGGTGGTTTATGTTTATGATAATGTAATGTACAGGTTGAGTTTGGTCGACATATGAGAATGTTTACAGAATTCTTTTGAGATTGTTTGATCATGTATGGGATTTACAGGTTTACAGGTTATATGTCAGGCTTACTACGAGTCCCGGCGGCCTTACGCCGATCTGGATCCTAGCGCCGGTAGCGGTCCGGATTTCCGGGCTGTTACAGAATGGTATCAGAGCCCTAGGTTCATATGGTCGGACCTAGAGTGTCGGGCTCATAGATGTTATAGAAGGTCAAGCACAATAGGAAGATCATGTCCACTAGGATAGGATGTGGAGTCCTGTCTTGCATGATGATGTGAAATGCCATGATTATATGCATGTGCATTAATGATATGTGATGAGGGTTCATGTGTGCCCACATGAACCATATGATGCTTATGTTTGCTTGTTATGTGCTGTTTTTCAGAGAACAGGATGAGAGGAACTCGTCGATCTGCACGATTGACTGGAGTGCCACCTGAGGATGAGGGCATGAGCGCCCGTCCTCCTACATTGCCTAGGGCAATGTCAAGCAGGTCCAACAGGGACAGAACAGTAAGAGACCCTAGAAGGTCTCTGGATCTGGGTAGGAGCAGATCAGTCAGAGGAACAGTTCAGGGAGGAGCGTCAGAGGACATGGGGGACGATATGGATGTAGAGCAGAGAAGGGATGGCAGTTTGGGAGCTAGTATGTCAGAAGAGGGAATGGGAGAGTCCCAAGGAGGCATTCAGGCCTCGGAATTTGTTCAGCCACCCCACTACCCCCACTTCTCACAAAATCCCGGGTATTCGATGGGAGGTACATCGGATTACCCTAGCTTCACCCCTTATCCCACACAGATGCCATACCCGCCCTACTATCCACCATACCCACAGTATCCAATGTATCCACCCCCACCTTACTATCCAAATCCAGCAAATCCTACCTCAGAAAATGTTGCACCACCTCCACCACCTACAGAACCAGCAGCCCCAGCTACCCAACCTTTTAGACCTAGCTCAGCCAGTGGGAGTAAGGTCAAGATGACCGACTACATGAAGTTGGGTGCACCACAGTTTGAAAGCGGTGATGACCCGTTTGTATACCTTGAGAGAGTCAAGGTGATAACAGATGAGATAGGGGCGGATGACAGTAGAGCCATTCAGATGGCTGGGTTCACACTAAAATGTAAGAAGGCCTGTGAATGGTTCAAGAACTATGTGAACCCGAGAGTGGACAACATGTCTTGGGAGGAGTTTGCAAACGAGTTTGCAGGATGGGCTTTCCCAGATAGTTCAAGGGAGCTGAAGATGATAGAGTTCGAGCAGTTGAGACAAACTGATGATATGAGTGTAGATGAATACACTGACAAGTTTATGGAATTGCTGCCATTTGCTGGGCAGAACTTGGACACAGACCAGAAGAAGTCAAGGAGGTATATCATGAGGCTCCATTCCATGTATTCCTCCTTGATACAGTCCGCAGATAGAGAGAGTTTCCACGCCATAGTGGATATGGCCAGGAGGATGGAGGCTAGTGCTATCATCGAGGGAAAAGTCAAGCAGTCAGTGGCACAGCCTTCTGATTCCAAGACCCCAGGTAAGGGAAAAGTGGATCCTTCTTCCTTAAGTTCAGGAAGTAAGAGGTGGAACAGTACCACCAAGAAATTAAAGAAGAACAAGTTCTGGAACAAGATCAAGTCAGGTCTGGGACTAGGAAGTGGTTCGAGCTCTGGTGCAGATAATGTTGTGTGTGCTAAGTGTGGAAAGCCACACTGGGGAGTGTGCCGGTTTGGGACAACAGCCTGCTACAGATGTGGGCAAGAGGGACACCTGTCACGGGAGTGTCCTAAGGCAGTCCATGCAGCACCGCCTCAGCAGACAGCATCAGGTAGTGTAGCACAGCCAGTAGCTCCAGCTGTTACACAGGCAAGTGGCAGAGGCAGAGGGAGAGGGTCAGCCTCTTCTTCAGCAGGGTTCAGAGGTGAGGGTCCGTCAGCTCCAGCAAGGATCTTCACCATGACACAGCAGGAGGCTAACACATCCAACACCGTGGTGTCAGGTAAACTCATCATTGGGTGTTCTGATGTGTATGCATTAATGGACCCGGGTGCATCTCATTCTTTTATTGCACCGAGAGCCGTTCAGAGGTTAGGGTTGATGGTCTCTGGGTTAGAGTGTCCCCTATGGGTCAGTGGACCCAAGTGTGACCCGTCAGTTGCAGAGTCAGTCTGCCAGTATAGTCCAGTTTTCATAGAGGGAAGATGCATGTCCGCCGACCTTGTGGTTCTAGATTTGACAGATTTTGACGTCATTCTAGGGATGGACTGGTTATCTACCCATGGTGCTACCTTGGACTGCAGGGACAAGGTAGTCAGGTTCAGAGATCAGGACGGGTCAGAGGTCGTCTTCAGAGGAGACAAGAGGGGTACGCCTAGAGGTCTGATATCGGCCCTATAGGCTCGTAGGTTGCTTAGGAGGGGATGTCAGGGGTTTTTAGCTCATGTGAGAAAGCTAGACAGTCAGGTTAGAGAGCCCGCCTCAGTGCCAGTAGTCAGAGAGTTTTTGGATGTCTTCCCAGACGAGCTACCAGGATTACCACCTGCTAGGGAGATAGAGTTTGAAATAAAGCTGATGCCTGGAACTAGGCCTATCTCTATCCCTCCCTACAGGATGGCACCAGCAGAACTGAAGGAGCTAAAGGAACAGTTGCAAGAGTTGGTGGACAAGGGTTTCATTCGACCGAGTATGTAACAGCCCGGAAACCGAACTGCCACCGGCACTAGGATCCAGATCGACTTAAGGTCGCCGGGACCCGTAGTAAGCCTGCTATCCTGTCTGTATACCTGGGAAATCCCATACATGATCATACATTGGCTGTAAAAACATAAAACTTTTCTTCATTCCAAGGCTTAACCTGTGCATGCAATCTTTCTATTCTCTACTAATCCCTACTAGAGCTCCTCATGGCCCTAGGCGGATCAAACTCATCATGTTAAGCCTGGTTTTGCTCATAAACATACAACAATAAAGAAACATACATAAACTGATCATGTGACTCCACAATGGGATTACAAGTCTTATCAATCAAGCACCATTCTATACACTGTACATATACATTATCTCTATACATTTACATGTCCACACTAGCTATTACACCACTCTGTACTCTTCCTGTACTCTGCTGAGTTCTCTCTGACCTCTGAACCTGCACCACTGGAGTTAGGGGAGAGGGATGAGCTACGATAGCCCAGTGAGTAGAATAGGCAAATAATAGGTGATAAAACATGCTCTCATGGAATGCAACATATAAGCACATCACCTCGGCCGGACGGATCAAAACTCCCTCTATCTCATCTGGGGTACTGAAGTACCATGTGCCTGGTCCCCGTAGGGCTGTTCCAGGTCTGTGTGTTGTGCCTGGTCCCCGTAGGGCTGTTCCAGGTCTTCCTCTGAGGGCTAATGAATCCTCACGAAGTCCGTGCCGTCTCACATAAGCAATGTACAAGGAGCAATGCCAAGTACAAGGATAAATGCAATGCATCATCTTTGTGTACACTAATGCACTCACCCTAGAGCATATTCATGATGCATGAAGCATGATAAAAGATTCAGTTCTCAGATTAAAACATAAGTTAAATTCCACTCACCTCTGGTTATCTCTGCACTGACACTGCAGGTTCTGACACTGGACTCACTGCTGATTTCCCTGATTCCTCTGGTCCGTACCTACACAGGTGGACTCAAATGAGAGACTAAACTCACTCAAGAACATCTCTAAGAAACTCCCCAAAACCCCTCTAAACAAACCAAAAACCATCACATAAAACATGCAAAAGAAAGCTGGACAGGGCACTTTCGGCGGCAGGTTCGGCGGCCGAAACCCCACTCCAGAGACGAAACTCATGCATGTTCGGCGGCACCTTCGGCGGCCGAAGGTCTCGTCCAGAGACGAAACTCACACACTTTCGGCGGCCGAACGACCTCTTTCGGCGGCCGAAAGGCTCTTTCTAAACCGAAAGCCTAGCTTTCGGGGGCAACCTTTGGCAGCCGAAACTGCCTCCACAAGGGATTCGGCGGCCGAACCTTCCTTCGACGGCCGAACCTGGTTTTGCCCGAAGGACAGAACCCTGCTCTGTTTCATGCAAACTTTGCCCAAAAACCTACAAACATGCATAGCAACTACTCCCAACTAGCATATACACATATATATGCACAAAGGGGTCTAAAACTACCCTAAAACCCCAAACAAACATAGCACATAACACTTAAACATGCTGGAACACCACAAATCACCAAAACCTCACCTAAACCTAAACATGCATACTACCCATACAAACTTCATAAAACCTTTCAAAATCATCAAAGAAGCTCAGGATCTTCACTTACCTCTTAAAGAACTTGAGGATGAAGGATCCTAACGTGGAGATATGAAGAAAAGCTCTTCCAAAGCTCCAAGTTTCAAACCTTGGTTCTTTTGCTCAAAACCTTCATAAATCACCAAAACTCTTAAAACTCTTGAAAGATGTGATGAAAATCATGGAAAACATGAAAGTCAACGTAGGAGAGGCTGGAACTCACCTCTGGCTGCAAGTGGAGGAGAAAATACCCTCCTCTCACCGACCTTTGGCCCTTTTATAGGTGGCTGGCCAGACCACCTTCGGCAGCCGAACGTGAAGCCGCAACCATGCAATGTTCGGCGGCCGAAAGTGACCTTCGGCGGCCGAACCTTTGCATTTCTCCCTTGTTGCTTTTCTTTCAGTATCATACTTCAAAACATGAAAACAAGTGAAAATACCTTGGAAAACATATGCATTACCCTTCTCGAGGGTTCCGACACCCGAGATTCCACCGGACTACAGGAATTCCGATGCCGGACTCGAGCCGGGTATTACATTCTCCCCCCCTTAAGAACATTCGTCCCCGAATGTCCCTAACACAACATAAACACATAGAAAAGGGGAAAAACTAACCTTAAAACAGATATGGGTATTGCTGGAGTATGGACTCCTGAGTCTCCCAAGTGCACTCTTCTAGGTTGTGGTGGTTCCACAGAACTTTCACCATTGGTATCTCCTTGTTTCTCAGCTTTCTGATCTGGGTGTCAAGGATCCGCACTGGCTGCTCTACATAGGTGAGATCATTGAAGATTTCCACCTCAGGTTCACTAAGAACCTTCTCTGGATCTGACACAAATTTTCTCAACATAGAAACATGGAATACCGGGTGAATTCTTTCCATAGAAGCCGGTAAATCTAGCTTATACGATACAGGCCCGATCTTCTGCAAGATCTCAAAGGGACCAATGTACCGTGGGGCCAGTTTACCCTTCTTTCCAAACCGAACCACTCCTTTCATCGGAGACACCTTAAGCAATACCATATCCCCCTCCTGGAACTCTATCTGCTTCCTACGGATGTCTGCATAGCTTTTCTGTCTGCTTACAGCTGTTCTGATCCTCTCTCTGATGATAGGCACTAACTTGCTGGTTATCTCAACTAACTCTGGCCCTGCAAGAGTTTTCTCTCCTACCTCTTCCCAGCAAACAGGTGTTCGGCACTTCCTCCCATACAAAGCTTCATAAGGAGCCATCCCTATGCTAGCATGATGGCTGTTGTTGTAGGCAAACTCCACCAGAGGTAGATGCTGCCTCTAAGAACCGCCAAAGTCTAACACACACATTCTCAGCATATCTTCAATGGTCTGGATGGTCCTCTCTGACTGACCGTCTGTCTGTGGATGGAAAGCAGTGCTGAAATCCAACCTTGTGCCCATTTCCGTCTGCAGACTCCGCCAAAACCTGGAGGTGAACTGAGGTCCTCGATCTGATACGATCGACACTGGAACTCCATGTAACCTTACTATCTCGTCTACATACACCTGCGCCAACTTGTCTACAGAGTAGTTACTCCTGACTGGAATGAAGTGAGCAGATTTAGTGAGTCTATCCACAATCACCCATATGGAGTCTAGTCTGTTAGACGTCGCCGGTAACCCCACTACAAAATCCATAGCTGTGTTCTCCCATTTCCATTCTGGAATCGGCAGTGGGTTAAGCATTCCAGCCGGTTTCTGGTGCTCTAGCTTCACCCTTTGACATGTCTCGCAGGCTGACACGAACTGTGCCACTTCTCTCTTCATTGCTGGCCACCAATACACCCTTCTCAGATCTTGATACATCTTGGTGGCTCCCGGGTGAATACTATACCGCTTATTATGAGCTTCCCTCATAATATCGGCCTTCAAACTGCTATCATCTGGTACACATAACCTCTTACCGTGCCGAAGAATCCCCTCTCCGTCAAATCTAAACTCTGCACTGTTGCCCGACTGAACAGGCCTGACAATCTTTACTAACTCGGGGTCTTCGTGCTGTTTCAGAGCCACTTGCTCTAGAAACACTGGTGTCACTCTCATCTGTGCGAGCAAAGCACCTGTACCAGATAACTGCAACTGTAACCCTTCGTCCATGAGCTTGTAGAAATCCTTCACCACCGGTCTTCTCTCTCCTGTAATGTGGGATAAACTGCCAAGTGATTTTCGGCTTAAGGCATCAGCTACAACATTCGCCTTGCCCGGATGATACTGGATCTTACAATCATAATCACTGAGCAATTCTACCCACCGTCTCTGCCTCAAGTTTAACTCTCTCTGACTTAAGATGTGCTGCAGGCTCTTATGATCCGTATAGATCTCACATTTAACCCCATAGAGGTAATGCCTCCACATCTTAAGTGCAAAGATAACAGCTGCCATCTCAAGATCGTGTGTCGGGTAATTCAGCTCGTGCTTCTTCAGCTGTCTAGAAGCATAAGCTATCACTCGGTCATTCTGCATCAACACACAACCTAATCCCACTCGGGATGCATCACAGAACACTGTGAAATCTTCATCACTGATCGGCAGAGCTAACACCGGTGCTGAAGTTAACCGTCTCTTCAACGCTGCAAAACTCTCATCACATTCCTCTGACCACACAAACTTCTGATTCTTTCTGGTCAGTCTGGTCATAGGAGCAGCTATCTTCGAGAAGTCCTGAACGAACCTCCGATAGTAGCCTGCCAAACCCAGAAAACTCTTGATCTCTGTCACTGTAGTGGGTGTAGGCCAGTTGGCTACTGCCTCTACCTTTTTGGGATCTACTGATATACCGTCCTCTGCTACAACATGTCCCAAAAAGGAAATGCTCCTTAGCCAGAACTCGCACTTGGAGAACTTGGCATACAAGCCATGCTCTCTCAAGGTTTGCAGCACGATCCGCAGATGCTGGGCATGGTCCTCTGCATTCCTGGAGTACACCAAGATATCATCAATAAAGACGATCACAAAACGATCCAAGTACTCCCTGAAAACTCTGTTCATGAGATCCATGAATGCTGCAGGGGCGTTAGTCAACCCGAACGGCATCACAAGGAACTCATAATGCCCATATCTGGTTCTGAACGCAGTCTTGGATACATCTCCTTCCCTGATCTTCAACTGATGGTATCCAGATCTCAGATCTATTTTTGAAAAACAACCTGCTCCTGCCAGCTGGTCGAATAGATCATCGATCCTGGGTAATGGATACTTATTTTTGATCGTGACTTTGTTCAACTGTCTGTAGTCGACACAAAGTCTAAGAGGTCCATCCTTCTTTCTGACAAATAATACTGGAGCACCCCAGGGTGAGGTACTCGGGCGGATGAAACCCTTAGCTACCAAATCCTGTAACTGCTTTTTCAACTCTCGCAACTCTGCTGGTGCCATCCTGTAGGGAGGAATAGAGATCGGCCTGGCATTGGGCATCAACTCAATCTCGAACTCTATTTCCCTATCCGGTGGTAATCCTGGAAGCTCTTCAGGAAACAAATCTGGGAAGTCTCTCACAACTGGTACTGAGGATGGTTCCCTAACCTGACTGTCTAGCTCTCTCACATAAGCTAGGAACCCCTGACACCCCTTCCTTAACATTCTACGAGCCTGGAGGGCTGATATCAAACCCCTAGGTGTCCCTCTCCTGTCTCCTCTGAAGACACACTCTGACCCATCCTGGTCTCTGACACTGACTACCTTGTCTCTACAGTTCAGGGTAGCATCATACGTAGATAACCAGTCCATCCCTAGAATGACATCAAAATCTGTCAACTCTAGAACCACCAGGTCAGCTGGAAGGTATCTACCCTCTATGCACACTGGACTGAACCGACAGACTGACTCTGCCAAAGATGGATCACATTTGGGTCCACTGACCCATAGAGGACACTCTAACTCAGACACTATCAGACCCAACCTCTCTGCAGCTCTAGAAGAAATGAAAGAGTGAGAAGCACCGGGGTCCATTAAAGCATACACCTCAGAACACCCAATGATGAGATTACCTGACACCACCGTGTTCGACGTGTCTGCCTCCTGCTGAGTCAGGGTGAAAATCCGTGCTGGGGCTGACGGACCTGCACCTCGGGAACCCATCCCTGATGAAGAGGCTGCCCCTCTTCCTCTTCCTCTGCCACTGCTTGATGGTATGGCTGAAGCTACGGGCTGGACTACACTGCCCGTACTCATCTGCTGGGATGGTGCAACCAAAGTCGCCTGAGGACATTCTCGTGCATAATGTCCCTCCTGCCCACATCTATAGCAGGCTGTGGATCCCAACTGACAAGCTCCTCTATGCTGTTTGCCACACCTCTTGCACACTGGAAAATCTGCGCCAGAACTGGAGCCACTACTCATTCCCAGACCCGACTTAAGCCTGTTCCAGAACTTGCCTCTCTTTCCTCTGAATTTCTCCCATCTCTTCTTACTTGCACTTACTGTACCCTGTGCGGAGGAACCTGGTTTAACACCAGAAGACTGTGCCTTGACTACACCTTGACTTATGGCACTAGCCTCCATCTTTCTAGCAGCATCCACAATAGAGTGGAAACTTTCCTTCTCCGCATGAAGAATCAAAGAGAAATACCTGGGATGAAGCCTTGTGGCATATCTCTTTGCCTTCTTCTGATCTGTATCATATGCCTGACCGACATATGGCAACAATTCCAGGAACTTATCTGTATAAGCATCAACGCTCATCTCCTCCGTCTGTCGCAACTGCTCAAACTCCACAACCTTTAGTTCCCTAGAACTGTCAGGAAAAGCCCATCCAGCAAATTCGTTGGCGAACTCTTCCCATGTCATACTCTCCAATCTCGGGTCCACATAGTTCTTGAACCATTCTCTCGCTTTCTTACACTTTAACGTGAACCCTGCCATCTCAATGGCTCTACCATCATCAGCTCCCAACTCACTTGTTATCATTCTGACTGCACTGAGATACTCAAAGGGATCATCTCCTGTATTGAATTTAGGAGCATCCAACTTTAAGTACTCAGTCATCTTCACCTTACTTCCCCCTGAAGAACTGGGTTGCTGTGCTTCCACAACAGGGGCTACTGGTTCAGGTGGTGGTGGTGGAGGAACTGGTTCCCTCACTTCAGGCTGTCCTGGACTTGGATGAACAGGTGGGGGTGGATACATGTGATATGGTGGATAAAAGGAAGGATAGGGCATATATGGCATGTAGGGTGGATATGGGGCAAAGCTGGAGTAATCCGACGTGCCTCCCATCGGATACTCTGGGCCCTGTGGAAAGGGTGGATAGCCAAACCCCGAGGCCTGCCTGCCTCCCTGGGATTCCCCCATACCTTCTTCTGACCTTCCTACACCCATGCTTACATCTCTACTCTGACCCTCTTCCATCACACCTCTTTCTTCTACTGACCTTCCCCCTCTGTTTACTCCTCTCCTGCTCTCGTCAGAAGACCTTCTAGGGTCTCGTGACGTTCCTTCCCTGCTTGACCTATGAGATCTTGCCCTTGGCAAGGCAGGTGGACGAGCAGCTGTACCCTCACTTACAGGTGGGACTCCAGTCAATCTCGCAGATCGACGAGTTCCTCGCATCTTCACTCTCTGGAAAACAACAAATCACATAACACATCAGCAACACATCAAAACATGCACATGCATAACTCAGGGCATGGCACATCAGCATATAGACAGGACTAACATCCTATCCTAATGGACATGTTTTTCCTATGGTGCTTGACCTACTAAACCTCTCTATGAGCCCAACTCTCTCTCTATAGGTCCGACCATGTGAACCTAGGGCTCTGATACCAATCTGTAACAGCCCGGAATCAAAACATGAAAACAAGTGAAAATACCTTGGAAAACATATGCATTACCCTTCTCGAGGGTTCCGACACCCGAGATTCCACCGGACTACAGGAATTCCGATGCCGGACTCGAGCCGGGTATGACAGAGTACCTCACCTTGGGGTGCTCCAGTGCTTTTTGTGAAGAAGAAGGATGGATCCCTCAGGCTTTGTATCGACTACAGGCAGTTGAACAAAGTCACCACCAAGAACAAGTACCCGTTGCCAAGGATCGACGATCTATTTGACCAGCTAGCCGAAGCAGGTTGTTTCTCCAAAATAGATCTAAGATCGGGGTACCATCAGCTGAGGATCAGAGAAGAGGACATACCGAAGACAGCTTTCAGGACCAGATATGGGCACTATGAGTTCCTTGTAATGCCGTTCAGGTTAACCAACGCTCCTGCAGCATTCATGGATCTCATGAACAGAGTGTTTAGACAGTACCTGGATCACTTTGTTATTGTCTTCATAGATGATATCTTAGTGTATTCCAGGAATGCAGAGGAGCATGCCCATCATCTGAGGATAGTTCTACAGACCTTGAGGGAACATGGCTTGTATGCCAAGTTCTCCAAGTGTGAGTTCTGGTTAAGGAGCATCTCATTCTTGGGGCATGTAGTGTCAGAGAATGGAATAGAGGTAGACCCCAAGAAAGTAGAGGCCGTGACTAACTGGCCTAGACCCACCTCAGTGACTGAGATCAGAAGTTTCTTGGGTTTGGCTGGTTATTACAGGAGGTTCGTTCAGGACTTCTCCAAAATTGCAGCTCCTCTAACCAGATTGACCAGAAAGAATCAGAGGTTCGAGTGGACCGATCAGTGTGAAGGAAGCTTTGAGGAGCTCAAGAAAAGGTTGACTTCAGCACTAGTGTTAGCTCTGCCAGCTAGCAATGAGGATTTCACAGTGTTCTGTGATGCATCCAGAGTAGGTTTGGGTTGTGTGTTGATGCAGAATGGTAGGGTGATCGCTTATGCTTCCAGACAGCTGAAGAGGCATGAGATGAATTACCCCACACACGATCTTGAGATGGGAGCAGTTATCTTTGCACTCAAGATGTGGAGGCACTACCTCTATGGGGTAAAATGTGAGATCTTTACAGATCATAAGAGCCTGCAGCACATCTTGAGCCAGAGAGAGCTGAATTTGAGGCAGAGGAGATGGGTAGAGCTGCTCAGTGACTATGATTGCAAGATCCAGTACCATCCGGGTAAGGCTAATGTAGTGGCGGACGCCTTAAGCCGGAAATCACTTGGCAGTCTATCCCACATTACGACAGAGAGGAGACCGGTGGTGAAGGAGTTTTATAAGCTCATGAATGAAGGTCTACAGTTGGAGTTGTCTGGTACAGGTGCTTTGATTGCACAGATGAGAGTGGCACCCGTGTTTCTGGAGCAGGTAGCTCAGAAACAGCATGAGGACCCAGAGTTAGTGAAGATTGCCAGGACTGTTCAGTCAGGCAAAGACAGTGAGTTCAGATTTGACAGTAAAGGGATCCTCCACTATGGGAACCGTTTATGTGTACCAGATGACATAGGGCTAAAGGGAGGCATTATGAGAGAGGCTCATAATGCCAGGTACAGCATTCACCCAGGAGCCACCAAGATGTATCAAGATCTAAAAAGAGTGTATTGGTGGCCAGCTATGAAAAGAGAGGTGGCACAGTTTGTGTCAGCCTGCGAAGTATGTCAGAGGGTGAAGCTGGAACATCAGAAGCCGGCTGGTATGTTGAACCCACTTCCGATTCTAGAGTGGAAATGGGAGAATATAGCTATGGACTTCGTAGTGGGGTTACCGGCAACATCCAACAGATTAGACTCCATATGGGTGATTGTGGACAGACTCACTAAATCTGCTCACTTCATCCCTGTTAGAAGCAACTACTCTGTGGATAAGTTGGCGCAAGTGTACGTTGATGAGGTTGTCAGGCTGCATGGGGTCCCAATGTCTATAGTGTCAGATAGAGGGCCCCAGTTCACCTCCAGGTTTTGGCGGAGTCTGCAGAGTGCTATGGGTACCAGGTTAGATTTCAGTACTGCCTTCCATCCCCAGACTGATGGACAGTCAGAGAGGACCATCCAGACTATAGAGGATATGCTCAGAATGTGTGTGCTAGATTTTGGCGGTTCTTGGAGGCAACATCTACCCTTGGTGGAGTTTGCCTACAATAACAGCTATCATGCTAGCATCGGGATGGCTCCATATGAAGCTTTGTATGGGAGGAAGTGCAGATCACCCGTCTGTTGGGAAGAAGTAGGAGAGAAGGCCCTGGCAGGGCCTGAGTTAGTAGAGATCACCAGCAGGGTGGTGCCCATTATCAGAGAGAGAATCAAGACTGCTACAAGCAGGCAGAAGAGTTATGCAGACATCCGCAGGAAACAGGTAGAGTTTCAGGAGGGGGATCTAGTATTGCTTAAGGTGTCTCCAATGAAAGGGGTGGTTCGGTTCGGGAAGAAAGGTAAGCTAGCTCCACGATACATCGGACCCTTCGAAATCTTGCAAAAGGTCGGGAATGTGTCGTACAAGCTGGATTTACCTGCTTCAATGCAAAGAATCCATCCGGTTTTCCATGTTTCCATGTTGAGGAAGTTTGTGTCAGATCCGGGCAAGGTTCTTAGCGAGCCTGATGTAGAGATCCAAGAGGATCTCACCTATGTAGAACAGCCAGTACGGATTCTTGACACTCAGATCAGAAAGCTAAAGAACAAGGAAATCCCGATGGTGAAAGTCCTTTGGAACCACCACAATATAGAAGAATGCACCTGAGAGACACGGGAGTCCATGCTCCAGCAATATCCCCATCTCTTTTAGAGGTTAGTATCCTTGTGTGCTATGTGTTATGTATGTATGTTATGTTGTTTTGCTATGCATGTACTAGTTGAGGAACATTCGGGGACGAATGTTCTTAAGGGGGGGAGAATGTAATACCCGGCTAGACTCCGGTATCGGAATTCCTACCGTCCGGTGGACTCTCGGATGTCGGAAACCTCTAGAAGGGTAAAAGTATGTTTTTATGATATGTTTTCATGTTCTTAATAATTTTAAGTATGTTTTTACATGAGTTTTGTATGAAAAGTCTTTGGAGGAAAACCCAGGTTCGGCCGCCGAAAGTCAAGTTCGGCCGCCGAACATGCATGCGTTTTGGAGGCACGTTAGGCCCCCGAAAGCATGAAAAAAGGGGAGTCCAGGTTCGGCCGCCGAAACTCAAGTTCGGCCGCCGAACATGGCATGCATGCGGAGGCACATTCGGCCCCCGAACGTGGCCTGGCCAGCCACCTATAAAAGGGGCACTTAGCCGAAATGGGGGAGCTTTCTCCCATTTTCGGCCACAGCTAGCTTCCGACCTCCCTCTCCCCAAATCTTGTGTTCTTTCTTCAAATCTCCTCCATTTTTCTTGAGTTTTAACCTCACATTGCAAGTTTTGAGCATTTTAAACAAGTTTGGAGCTTTGGAAACTCAGGAGCTCATTTGCTTGGATCTCCGAGTTTTGGTCGTCTCTTTCTCGATCTTCAAGAGGTAAGAGCCGATCTTAAGCTCAATGTATGTTTTAAACAAGCTTTATGAAGTTTTATGGGGTAGAAATGCATGTTTAAGTTAGTTGAGCTATGTTAGGTTTTATGTGATTTATGGACAATGTATGTTGTTGATGTGTGTTTGAAGTGTTGTAGTTGGGGTATATGCTAGTTTGAGACCCCTAGGTGTAATGTATGATATGTATGCATGTTTTAGAACAAGTTTATGCATGATTTGAGGCTTAGGGAGGCAAGAGGCTCGTTTGAGCCGAGTTTCTGCCCATTTGGGAGAAACCAGGTTCGGCAGCCGAAGGAACTTTCGGCCGCCGAACCCCCCCCTTGTGGAGGCAGCATTCGGCTGCCGAAGCTTGCCCCCGAAAGAGGACTTTCGGATCTGTCTGGGACTTTCGGCCGCCGAAGGTGCCGCCGAAAGTGCCTGACTTTCGGATCTGTCTGGGACTTTCGGCCGCCGAAGGTGCCGCCGAAAGTGCCCTGTTCAGCCATTTCATGCATGTTCTTCTATGGATGTTTCATGATGTTTTAGGGGGTTTTGGGGGAATATATTAGAGTTATGATTATGTATGTTTGGTCCCTCATTGGAGTCCACCTGTGTAGGTTCGGACCCGAGGAATCGAGGACCCCAGCAGTGAGCCAGCTGCTACAGAGTTGTCAGAGCTAGCCAGAGGTGAGTGGAATAAACCTTAAGTTTTTAAATAAATGAAATATAGCTTTTTGAGCATGTTCATGCATCATATATGCCATGTGATATTATAGGGTGTTTGCATTAGTAATCACGAATGTGTTGCATTGCATAATATGATGTGGATGTGGATTGGTTATTGGATGATCCTCTAGTCCTCTTATGTTATGATATGATGATGTCATGGTAGAGGAAGACCAGTGAGGCCCATTCTACGCCCCTGGCACAGAGTAAGAGAAAGACCAGTGAGGCCCATTCTACGCCCCTGGCATATTGGAATGTTATGTTACGTTATGTTATGTAAGAGAAAGACCAGTGAGGCCCATTCTACGCCCCTGGCACGTTTGGACTATGTTGAGGACTACAGGTGACAATACCATCCTTATGTGATATGTTTGTGATGTGTTGCATTTCATGAAAGCATGAAATTTTAGTATATGTTTTCTTTATTCTGCTCACTGGGCTTTGTAGCTCACCCCTCTCCCCTAACCCCAGATGTGCAGGTACAGGGTAGATCAGGAGGTTAGCCAGAGTTTGAAGTATGATTGTGTAATAGCTAGTTTGTGGACATGACATTTGTATTATGATGTAATGTAAGAGATTATAGTATGTTATGTAATTTGGATATTGAGGATAGAGTTGTGCTTGACCAATATATGTTGTTATCCCACTTTTATATACATGATCCAGAGATATGTTTATGATGTTATGATTCAACCAAGCTTTATGTTATGATGAGATACCCCATTGGAGCTTTGGATGAGGGCTCCAGTGGTGGTTTATGTTTATGATAATGTAATGTACAGGTTGAGTTTGGTTGACATATGAGAATGTTTACAGAATTCTTTTGAGATTGTTTGATCATGTATGGGATTTACAGGTTTACAGGTTTACAGGTTATATGTCAGGCTTACTACGGGTCCCGGCGGCCTTACGCCGATCTGGATCCTAGCACCGGTAGCGGTCCGGATTTCCGGGCTGTTACAATGCCCATCATCTGAGGTTGGTTTTACAGACCTTGAGGGAACATGGCTTGTATGCCAAGTTCTCCGAGTGTGAGTTCTGGCTGAGGAGCATCTCCTTCTTGGGGCATGTGGTGTCAGAAAATGGAATCGAGGTAGACCCCAAGAAAGTAGAAGCTGTAGCTAACTGGCCTAGACCCACTATAGTGACAGAGATCAAGAGCTTTTTGGGTTTAGCAGGTTACTATAGGAGGTTCGTTCAGGACTTCTCTAAGATTGCAGCTCCCATGACCAGACTGACTAAGAAGAACTAGAGGTTTGTGTGGACCGACCAGTGTGAAGAGAGCTTTGAGGAGTTAAAGAAGAGGTTGACTTCAGCACCAGTGTTAGCTCTGCCATCTAGTAATGAAGACTTCTCAGTCTATTGTGATGCGTCCCGTGTGGGACTGGATTGTGTGCTAATGCAGAATGAAAGGGTGATTGCTTATGCTTCTAGACAGCTGAAGAAGCACGAGTTGAATTACCCTACACATGACCTAGAGATGGCAGCGGTAATCTTTGCACGCAAGATGTGGAGGCATTACCTCTATGGGGTTAAATGTGAGATCTTCACCGATCATAAGAGTCTGCAGTACATCTTGAGTCAGAGGGATCTGAATCTGAGGTAGAGGAGATGGGTAGAACTGCTCAGTGACTATGATTGCAAGATCCAGTACCATCCGGAAATCACTTGGCAGTTTGTCCCATATTTCAGCAGAGAGGAGGCCAGTAGTGAGGGAGTTCTTCGAGCTCATCAATGAGGGTTTGCAGTTGGAGTTGTCTGGTACAGGTGCTTTAGTTGCCCAGATGAGAGTGGCACCCGTGTTTCTGGAGCAGGTGGCTCAAAAACAGCATGAAAGAGTTAGTGAAGATTGCCAGGACTGTTCAGTCAGGCAAGGATAGTGAGTTCAGATTTGACAGTAAGGGGATCCTCCGCTATGGAAACAGATTGTGTGTACCAGATGACGTAGGGCTGAAAGGAGACATTATGAGAGAGGCTCATAATGCCAGATATAGCGTTCACCCCGGAGCCACCAAAATGTATCAAGATCTGAAGAAGGTTTATTGGTGGCCAGCTATGAATAAGGAAGTGGCACAGTTTGTGTCAGCCTGCGAAGTGTGTCAGAGGGTGAAGCTGGAACATCAGAAGCCGGCTGGAGTGCTTAACCCACTACCTATTACAGAGTGGAAATGAGAGAATATAGCTATGGACTTCGTGGTGGGGCTACCGGCGGCGTCCAATAGATTGGACTCCATATAGGTGATTGTGGACAGACTCACCAAATCTGCTCACTTCATCCCTATCAGGAGTGGCTATTCTGTGGACAAGTTGGCGCAGGTGTATGTTGATGAGATCGTCAGACTGCATGGGGTTCCTGTTTCAATAGTATCTGATAGAGGGCCCCAGTTCACCTCCAGGTTTTGGTGGAGTCTGCAGAACGCTATGGGTACCAGGTTGGATTTTAGCACTGCTTTCCATCCACAAACGGATGGACAATCAGAGAGGACCATCCAGACAATAGAGGATATGCTTAGAATGTGTGTGCTGGATTTTGGCAGTTCTTGGAGGCAACATCTACCTTTAGTGGAGTTTGCCTACAATAACAGCCATCATGCCAGCATAGGGATGGCCCCATATGAAGCTTTGTACGGAAGGAAGTGCAGGTCACCTATCTGTTGGGAAGAAGTGGGAGAAAAGGCCTTGGCAGGGCTTGAACTAGTAGAGATCACCAGCAGGGTGGTGCCCATAATCAGAGAGAGGATCAAGACTGCTGCAAGCAGGCAGAAGAGTTATACAGATATCCGTAGAAGGCAAGTAGAGTTTCAGGAGGGGGATTTGGTATTGCTCAAGGTGTCTCCAATGAAAGGGGTGATTCGGTTCGGAAAGAAAGGTAAGCTAGCTCCACGGTACATCGGACCCTTCGAAGTCTTGCAAAAGATTGGGGATGTATCGTACAAGCTGGACTTGCCTGCTTCAATGGAAAGAATCCATCCGATTTTCCATATTTCTATGTTGAGGAAATTCGTGTCAGATCCGGGCAAGTTCTTAGTGAGCCTGATGTGGAGATCCAAGAGGATCTCACCTATGTTGAACAGCCAGTACAGATCCTAGACACCCAGATTAGAAAGCTAAGGAACAAGGAAATCCCGATGGTGAAAGTCCTTTGGAATCACCACAACATCGAAGAGTGTACCTGGGAGACACGGGAGTCTATGCTCCGGCAATATCCTCATCTCTTTTAAGGTGAGTGTTATGTGTTGTTTATATGTTGATGTTTCATGCTTTGTATGATCATGTTTGATGCCATGCTATGTTTGTTTGGTGAACATTCGGGGACGAATGTTCTTAAGGGGGGAAGAATGTAATACCCGGTTAGACTCTGGTATCAGAATTCCTACCGTCCGGTGGAATCTCGGATGTCGGAAACCTCTAGAAGGGTAAAATCATGTTTTCATAAAATGTTTTAATGCATTTTATAGTTTTAAGCAAGAAAGAAATTAAGTTTTGAATGAAAATAGTCTTGAGAAGAAGACTCAGGTTCGGCCGCCGAACCTCAAGTTCAGCCGCCGAACATGCTTGCACTTCGGGTGTGCTTTAGGCCCCCGAAGGCATAAGTGAGGGAAGTCCAGGTTCGGCCGCCGAACCTCAAGTTCGGCCGCCGAACATGGCATGCATGCGGAGGCACATTAGGCCCCCGAAAGTGGCCTGGCCAGCCACCTATAAAAGGGTCCCCTTGTCCGAATGGGCGAGCTTTTCTCTCCATTTTTGGCCAAGGTGAGTTCTCCGGCATCCCTCGCCGATTTTGAGTCCTTTTCTTCAAATCTTTCATGATTTTCATGAGTTTTTACTTTGTTTTGAAGATTTTGAGCATTTAAGCAAGTTTTGAGGCTTGGAAGACTCAGGAGCTCTTTTCCTTGGTTCTCCAAGTTTAGGTCGTCTCTCTCTCGATCTTTAAGATGTAAGAGCCGATATTGAGCTTATAGTATGTTTTAAACAAGTTTTAAGTTGATTCATGGGGTAGAAATGCATGTTTAGGTTAGTTGAGCTTTGTTAGGTTTTATGTGATTATATGGACAATGTGTGTTGGATATGCATGTTTGATGTGTTGTAGTTGGGGTTTAGGATATTTTGAGACCCCTAGGTGTTGTGGTATGTGTGTATGCATGCTTTGAGAGAGTGGGATGCTTGATTGGAAGGTTTGGGAGGAAAGTGTGCAGTGAAGAGCTGAGTTTCTGCCCTTTGGGAGAAACCAGGTACGGCAGCCGAAAGGATTTTCAGCCGCCGAACCTGTCTGTGAGGCAAGCCTTTCGGCTGCCGAAGCCTGCCCCCGAAAATGGACTTTCGTCTCTGGAGGGCACTTTCGGCTGCCGAAGGTGCCGCCGAACCTGCATGACTTTCGGCTCTGGAGGGCCTTTCGGCCGCCGAACCTGCCGCCGAAAGTGCCCTGTTCAGCCCTCCTTTGCATGATTTATGTGATTGTTTTAAGGTGTTTTAGGGGATTTTTGGGGAATATTTTTAGAGTCATGTTTATGTATGTTAGGTCCCTCATTTAAGTCCACCTGTGTAGGTTCGGACCCGAGGAACCGAGGACCCCAGCAGTGAGTTCAGCTGCTTCTGTGTCTGTCAGAGCTAGCCAGAGGTGAGTGGAATAACTCCCTATGTTTTCAAAGTAATTAATGAACGTTTTAGCATGATTCACGCATCATGAATGCCATGAGATATATTAGGGTGCTTGCATTAGAATTTCACGAATATGTTGCATTGCATATTATGTTGTTGATGTGGATGAATGTTGAATGATCCATTAGCCCTTATATAGTATGATATGACAGACTATGGAAGTCCGGGTGAGCCTGCACTACGCCCCTGGCATAATTGGATATGTATGTTATGCTATGAAAGTCCAGGTGTGCCTGCACTACGCCCCTGGCATGATTAGACTGTATGGAGGGCTAAGTGGTGACAAGTTCATTCTTGATGTGAAATGTTTGTGCTGTGATGCATTCCATGATATCACATGTTTTAAATGCTATGTTTTATTATTCTGCTCACTGGGCTCTAGTAGCTCACCCCACTCCCTTAACCCCAGGTTTGCAGGTACGGGTTAGACCAGGAGGTCAATAAGAGTAAAGTTATGATCATGTAATAGCTAGTGTGGACATGAAAAATGTTGTTAAATAATGTTTAGTACAGTTATGTAATGTAATGATGTTTATGGAAGTTTAGAGTTGTGCTTGACTATAGTGTAATGTTATTAATCCCTTGGAGTACATGATCTTTTGATGTTTATGTAAACCAAACTCAATGTATGTTATGTCACCCCATTGGAGCATTGATGAGGACTCCAAGGAGGGGTTAATGTTTATGATTATGTTTATGTATAGTGCCTGCAGGTTGAGTTTGGTGATTGAATGAAAGAATGAATGAATGTAAGGAAAAGTTCAAATTTTTATGTATGTTGTTGATCATGTATGGGATTAAACAGGTTCACAGGATGAATGTTTGGCTTGCTACGGGTCCCAGCGGCCTTAAGCCGATCTGGATCCTAGCGCCGGTAGCGGTCCGATTTTTGGGTCGTTACATGGCACCTACTCAACCTGATTCTTTGGCCCCAGGCACCTCTCCTTTTGGCTCAGACCCTGTGCTTCTTACTGATGCTTCGTCTTCTTCTGCTCCTGTGAATGTTGAGTCCTCTTAGCCTGCGAGCATTCAACGTTCCTTCTCTCCTTGATGACCTTTCTCTGGGTTTTCTGCTAATCAAGAGTGCCTTGAGGCTCGCAGATTGACGTCAATTAAATGAGATCGAGACGGACGAGCTATTTATAAATGCTATTCATTCTACACTGGAGGGTGTCCTTTGCGCCTATGTGGTCAAGGAGCATTTAGAACCTTAAGATGGGAATTTGGTGCAAATGAGATGCATAAGGAGCTTTTGGGCGAAGAATGTTCAACCTTGAAGACCCGGGTGGCTGAAGTTGAGGGTACGATGAAGGAGATTCTAGAATCTGTGGACAAGCTCTAGGCTAATCTTAATGAGGCTCGTGTTTCTACCTTGGGCCTTGAGGGTTGGGCTAAATCTGTTGAGGATCAAATGGCCTTATTGCAATGCCAGGTTTCAGAGTTGCAGGCTTAGGTGGAGGAGGCTCGGACCACCTCTATCAGGGTAGCCGAGCTTGAGGCAAAACTCTAGGAGACAATGGCCTAAGGCGGGAAGATGTTTGTTCAAGGGCCAGAATTCCGTGAAGAAGGAGCTGATGAAGCATTTTCCTTCTGAGGATTACTCTAGGATAGATGATATCCTCCTCGAGGAGGATAGTGAGGGTGGAGGGGAGTGTGCCAAGGATACTCCTTTTGAGGACGGGCGTGATGAAGATGCACCCTCCAGCCAGGTTTCTCCTGCCAAAAATATCAATATAATTGAGACTCAGATGGATAAGGTTGATGATCTTGCCCCTTTGTAATCTTTTTATTGAATGAGAATGTTCCTTTTGTTTGTTGTTTATATTTTCTGCATATCATTTTTTCCTTAAGGAAAAAGGTTTGCTCATGTGGCTACCACTTATTTATGACGTCTAGTCACTGACGCTTGTTGGGTTTATGAAATAAGGGACTTGGTGAATTTTCAGCGACCAACCATAAGGTATGGCGAATGCTTGCCTTGTCATTATAAGTTGTGATCTAATGGGAACCGCCTTGTGACTTGTCCTAGCAAAAATTGTCTTATGGCTATAATTCAACGCCCAAGTGGTTTAGCAGGGACCACCTTGCGATTTGGCTTAGCAAAAATAGTCTTATTCGTGAACCAATGCCCATGTGATCTAGCGAGAACCATATCGTGACTTAGCCTGCTAAAATTGCCTTATGGCCTTAATTCGTGGGACCAACGCTCAAGTGGTGTGGCAGGGACTGCCTTGTGACCTAGCCTGGCTAAAATTGCCTTATGGTCTTGATTCGTGGGACCAATGCCCAAGTGGTCTGGCGAGGACAGCCTCGTGACTTGGCTTGGCTAAAATTGCCTTATGGCCTTAATTCATAGGACCAATGCCCAAGTGCTCTGATGGGGATCACCTCGTGACCTAGCCTAGCTAAAATTGCCTTATGGCCTTAATTTGTGGGACCAACGCCCAAGTGGTCTAGCAAGAACCGCCTTGTAACCTGGCCTAGCAAAGGTTGCCTTATGGCCTTGATTCAAGGGACCAATACCTGAGTGGTCTGGCGAGAACCTCCTTGTGACTTATCCTGGCAAAGATTTACCTTGTGGCCTTGATTTGTAGGACCAATGCCCGAGTGGCCTGGCAGGAACCGCCTTGTGACCTGGCATGGCAAAATTTTACCTTGTGGCCTTGATTTGCGGGACCAATGCCTAAGTGATCTGGCTGGAACCGCCTTATGACCTAAGAATCATACCATGTAAAAATACTTTGTTGACTTTATTATTAAAAGAATATCCTTTATTTACATATGAGGGTAAAGCTAAATTACTTATCAAAATATGAACAATACCAGATTGGATACTTTGGGTAGATCCCATCTTTCTGGTAACTAAGCTGTAATCTTGTCTATACCTCATCGGGTCTTTTTGTTATCACATGTATGACTCTCACAGGTTCTCTATCAGGAGTTGTCTCAGGGGTTATTTTCTCAGGCTCAAACTTTTTATCTTCTTTTTCTTTTCTTGTTAATTTCCGGAGGGTGCCATCCCTTATGAGCCTCTCGATCTCGTCCTTTAATTATCAACATTCTTCCATTATGTGGTTATGACCTTTGTGAAAGCGACAGTATTTGGTCCTATCTCGTTTGTCCACCTTTTCAGGATTAAGTTTGGGCGGCCACTTAATTTCTTTATCATTCTTCCTGATTCATATCAAGATACGAGTTCGTGAGTCACTTAGAGGGGTGTAATTCTTATAATTACTATGTTTGTCCTTCTTTCGCGAGATGCGATAGCTCCTATGATATCCTTCAGAGAGCTCGACTCCTGGACTTTTGACTTATCTTTTAGCTCGCCTTCTTATCTTCTTTTAGTGCCTGAATCTCATCATCCAACCTGATATACTTTTGGACTTTTACCTATCAGCTGTTGGTATGTTGTTGCTGGGTTTTTTATTAAGGAATCCATGAACTTAGTGTTTCGGGTCCCTTTTTTTAACGCCTCACATGCTATCTCATGATTCAACTCTTCCACCTGTATGACCTAAGTATTGAAACGGGAAATAAAACTCCTCAAAGACTCGCTCTCTCCCTGGCGGATCTTCTGTAGGTCCGAGAAAATCTTTTGGAGGTATGCAAATGATAAATCTGGATTTGAATATCATAGCAAATTGTGTAAAGTTTCAAATTAAACCTAGGCTTAGATGTCGATATTATTTTTGAGCCAAATCCATGAGTGTCGATGGGAACACTCGGTATAGCACAAAATCATTTACATCTTAAAACTGCATGGCCGTCCTGAAGATGGCTAAATGGCTTCAAGAGTCTACCATTCCGTCATACTTATCCAAATTGGGCAACTTGAACTTAGCGAGAAAAGTTTCCGTAAGTATTTCTTCCGAAAGAGGTAAGACCCCATCTAAACTAAAATCCTCTTCCTGTTCTTTTTGATATCTTTGTACACCTGTACTAGCTTCGAATCCATTCCTTTCGGAGCCTAATCCGATTCATCTTTAGATTCAGACTTACCTTTGTGCTGCATTTTGGTCGCTTCCATCTAGGGGTGTCTACGGAAGCTTCATCTTTTCTTCCAAGATCTATCTTAGATGCCTCTTCTCGGGCTTTATACAGCTCGAAAGTAGCCTGCAATATTTGGATATACTGGAGTGTTTGCTCGTTGTTCAAATTATTAACGTCTACTTTATTGACCACTAGAGGCGTATTTTCTCGATTGTCTAGGACAGAGGAAACTATGACTCCCTTATTGGTAGCAACATTAGCAGCGACTGTAGGGCTACCGATCATTTTGAGAGTGAGAGGAGAGAGAAGGAATGGAAAATCAGTCGTAATCCAACTGAGTGAAGGGGATTCAATGGAGTTTCCTGTCAACGGAATCAAATGATGTAACTGAGATTAGATCGATGACATGGCTAGAATGTGACTATGCTATGATTGGCTAGAACCTACAAGGGAGAAAATGTGAGGTGGTGGTAGGTGCTCATGGCAGTTACTCCAACGCTCAAGTCAGTATCGTGACAAATAGAGAGAACACAATGAATTGCTTAAGACTTTAGTGTTAGAGAATAATATACTTTTCCCTTTGGGATTGTTCTCATTTTATATTGTGAGAGAATGGAGATAAACATAGTGTTTCTTGAAAATATGGCGATGATATGGTCGACTGCACGATACTGGACATCGTCAGCTAATTAGGTTGGTAATATCGTGATCTCTAGCGAAATGGGAATGTGCCAAATAATGGTAATTCTATGTCAAGGCTTGGTCTATCTGGTGAGGGCGAGTCTTAACGATAGTTCGAGTCTCCTTCTCCTGTAGTGAAACTACGGTTTCCACTTCTTAGGTCCTTGCCATATAGCCCCTGTCCTGTAGTAATAACTCACAACTTAATTTGGAGTGAATATTATATTAGTTCTATTTAAATAATAAAATAGTTCTTAAATACATATTTTTATTACAACAATGTTATTTTTTATTAATATCATTATTCACTTATTTTCACTTTTATAATATTATTGGAAATATTAATAAAAATTTTTGAATATAAAAAAATAAAATTTTACAATTTAAAATATATAATATTTTATTTAATTTAAAATATTATTGATGGAAAGTAAAATTTTTTAAAAATAAAAAAATATAATTTATAATATTAAATATAAACATTCATCGAAATATTTGAATATATATTATCATAACGTGATGTTTTATATTATTGAAATTTATTTATAATAAATATTTATTTAATATAATACATTTAATATTGTATAAAATAAATAAAAAATATATTTAATTTTAATATAAAATTTAAAATAAAAAATTATATATTTTATTAATAATATAAAACTTTAAAACTATATTATAATTTAATATTAATTTATATATATTTAATTTACACCCTTTAACTAAAATTGTAATAAATTGAAAAAATTTTAACTTTACATGATTTAAAATATTAAATATAAATATGAATTACAGTAAACATTTAATTTTTTTTAAAAAACTTTTACAATATTATTTTAATAAAATATTATTTTTAACAATAAAATTTATTTTTATAATAAAATTTCATTTTTATAATTTTAAAAATATTTTACTATTTTTATGTTTTTTTAAATTTTTATGATAATTAAAATGTTAAACTTTTGAGATTTTAAATTAAAAAATATTATTATATTAAGTCTAGTTGACCCTTAATGAAAGTATTTAAGTTTAATTAAAAAAAAAAAAAGAACTTATTTCACAATAAAGAGTGAGTTTTATTGTACTTATCCCAAAATTAAGAAAAATTTATTAAATAAAAAAATTGAGAAAAATACAGGACGAAACGAAATCTCGGGACTACATGCTATTTTTACAAAATATGATGATCAGATCAGTAGTTATTTTCCTCTCTTTCATGCGATCCCATACCTTGCTCATACGCCAGTTTTGGCTTGAGATACATTGCTGAGCGGATTCTGAACGAGTGCCTCCCATTTGAGATTTTGTGCTGCTGCTGTCTTTCGCCAAGCTTTTCTCTTGGATTCTTTCTGCTGCTCTTTCCTTTATGGCCTCAGGTTCGTTGATTATTTTTTTTCCTTTACAAATTGGTAATCACCCACTGAAATTGGGCAATTCTCGCTGTTTGTTGTTGAGATTTGTATATTTTATGGCTTAACGTTGGAGATTCTGGTGGTTCTCCTTACTGCTTCATCTATCTCCATATTTCATGGTTTCCCAATTATTATCCTGCATTTATCTGATTTTATATTTAAATTCTTTGAGTTTAATTTTTTCAGTTGTGTTTGTTTTCTTGTTACTTTTGAGACTTGAATTAGACTGGAATTATATCTATAGTTGATGTGTGTATGATTTATTGGATGAAATTTCTTGTGCTGTTCTGAAACTAGAATAGATTTATTTGATCTTTAGAGTTTTAAAATTTGCAAGCAGATTTTGTGTCTTCTTTATTTGGGTTCGGCTATTACACCCGGTTACAGTATAATATGATAGAATTTCCAGCCAAAGAATGTAAAATAAACGGTTTCAGGCTGGGCTGGGTACGGTCTAGGAGATTGAATAAAGAAAACTGAGATTTCTCCAATTTTTATTTTTTCCATGCATACACAGCACGGGAATATTCAAAAGTCAGATCAAACTTTGTTACATATGAGACAATGCATTTATTTATTTTTCTATGAAAGCCCTTATAGCAGCTGAAAGAAACAGGAGAACATCGTTTTGCTTTTTTCTAAGTGGGTATTATATTCATATTTGTGTGCTTTTTGAACGTGTTCTGGAAGGCAGTTTGACAAACTTGTGTTTTTATACAAATCAATATTAAAATGTTTTTGTGGACTACTTTCCAATTGTCTAAGGTTAACAATTGCAGCCGTAAGAAGAACTTTTGAAACCACTCTCCGATATGTTTTACTTGCTTGAATGAATGAAATATTGGTATGTTTTGTTGTTTGTAGGTGCAATGCCAAATATATCCTCTATGCTATTAGGGTGATTAATATGGACTCTGCTTTCTACATTATTTTTCAATTTAGTCTATGATTCCCTGTCTAATATAATTTTGTTTTGTACTTTTGTGTTGGAGTACTTTGTTCCTGTGCTTTTTTGTGTTGGCATTGGATATTTATAATGGTTACTATTACAATGTATAGTTGTGGAAAATGGCACTGTTGCTCTTGATATAAATCTCATATGTGGCATATTTCCATTGTTATTAGATTGTGATTGGTTGTATGATAATAAGTCTGCTTGAGTAGTAGTGCATGTGGTAAATACTACACTATTTGCTAATCCGTTCCCATGGCATTGATTAGTTGACATTTTATTGTTACTGGAAATTATGTGCTATCGACTTGCCTTGCATTTGAGGTTTATCTATAGTTTCTTGTAGGAGGGATATTAAATGTTATACCTCCTTTTCTCAAGGGAAACTGCAGGAATATAGATGTTTGAAATGTTGGTGTTGGGTTTGAATTTATCAAGAGGTTGAGTGTTGATCAAATCGTAAGATTCGCTAAGACTTTCAGAAATCAGTTAAAAATAATATATGTTTTAGAAATAAGTAAAATATATCATATTGACATATTTTGATAGATATAAAATTATCATTTATCTAATTAGAAATATTCTTCGTAAAAGAATAATATGTATGTATTATGTTATAAATTAGGAACTTTGAATTATAGACAATAGTTATCATTATACATATACTGAAACTCTCATTTAAATTTTATCAAATAATTAAGTATTAAAAAAAGATAGCATATTAGAATATTATGAATATAAATTTTCATAACTTTATAACTATAATTAGTGAATTAAATTAACTAAAAAGAAAAAGAAAAAAGAAAAAAATACAAAAGAGGAAGAGGGAAAAGAATAGTTGGTGGAAGAAAAATAGCTAAAGAAAGGTTTTATAAACACTTTTTTATAGCAAAAATGAATAAGATTTTAAATTTTGAAAATATAAGATCTAATGAACTCTTTATAAAATATTAATTGAATTAGATGAAAATTGAGCTACCCAATTCACTATCAATTTTTTTTATTTAGTCACAATTTATGTACTCTGTTAAATTTGGGTCAGGCTTAACTCACCTCCAAAGCTAGCCCAAGGGGATTAGTGCCTATGACCCATATAAAGGGCACATTACCCATTTCCACAATCGATGTAAAATTCAACACACCTTCTCATGCCTAGAATTTTACTGGTGCATGAGATATTTATTGGAGGCCCAACATCGGATGAGGAGGCTTTGATACTATGTTAAATTTGGATCAGGCCTAACTCACCCCAAAAGCTAGTTCAAGCGAGAGGAGTGCCTATGGCTTATATAAGGGGCACATTACCCCTTTTCACAACTGATGTGGGATTCAATACACCCCTCACGCCCAGAATTTTACTGGTGCGTGACATATTTATGGGAGGCCCAACATGACATATTTATGGGAGGCCTAACATGACATATTTATGGGAGGCCTAACATCAGATGGGGAGACTTTAATACCATGTTAAATTTGGGCCAGGCTTAACTCACCCCAAAAGCTATTTTAATTGCTAAAATGTAGAATCAAATCGAGAATCACAAAATTCGAATCGGAAATTGTAAGATTTGAATCAAGAATAAGAAGATTCGAGTCAAGAATCATAAAATTCAGGTACATTTAAGATTCACTCTATAGATTCAAATTGATTTATTGAAAAATAGATTCAAATTGAGAATCATAAGATTCTAACAACAGTTGCTAGCGGCTTCAACCATAATGCTAAGGTTGTGTAATTTGTGATTTAATGGTACTCCCTTTCAATTGCACCAAGTTCTTTGCTGGACTGGATGTTGTGGATGTGCTATTAAGAAAACTACCTTCTTCCCTCTGTTTGCGGAGGTGATGCATAAAAAGGGGTTCTGCTAACCTAAGTCAAACAGTGCGTAGCTCTAGCTTTTCCAAAGTAGGATAAAGACTAAATGAGTCAATCTACAAGGTGGCTTCAATCAACTCATGCATATTGCACTAAACATTTTTGCTTGGATAGGTTCATTTGTGTCATAAACGATTCTTCTACTGTATTAATCAATCATTCTCTATTTCCTTAATACACTAGTGATAAATGTGTTGATGGTTTTTGTATCAAGCTACAAATTGCAATTTAAATATGAATTTAGATACCAGCCTTTCGTAATTTATCCTTAAACCTATGGGTTGTTTATCTACAAAATGCTACCAATTTAGTTTGATACTGATAGGTGTTAACCTAACAGATCTGGCAGTTACAGAATTTAGAAGAAAGGGAGGGAGTTTGAGAGAAGAAAAGAGAGGGAAATAGAAGAATTAGAGAGAGAGATAGAGAGAGAGAGAAATATTGGCTTTATTGATTATGAATGCACTGAATAGAAATTTGGAACATCTATTTCATAGTGTGAGAGAAGTTGCTATTTTCTTAAAAACTGCTTGAAATTTTGAAACAAAAGACAGGAAATTTCTAGGCATTTCACCTGAGGTCCAACAGTATTTGGCCCATTCAACTAGAAGAGAGTTAAGTTACATTATGCGATCCAATATATTGCAACTTTGTCGCTTTAAAATTTTTGTAAAAAAGCAGTTCCATATTTCACAATCCTAAGGAGATAATGCTGAGTTCTGAGCTGCAAATTAAATTGCTGGAATTCTAAGCAAAGATGGGAGGTTTTGAGAAATCACATTTGGCATTCCTTAGGCTTCACAATTAAGTTCTTAAGACATCATTTTCATGGATCAGCTTATTGCATCACCTATCGTTACTTTTATATTATGAAAAAATTCACACAAATAATTCAAATTGGTAGTTAAAAACAATCACATTTAACTTCAATCATTTTCTTTCTCTAGTAATAGATAAAATGTCTTATTTTTTTCTACTCTTTTCTTAAAAATCCATGGAGAATTGATTTCATTAAATTTGTCTATATTTGCATTAGCCGAAGATGATACAGTAAAGGCATTAATTATGGGAGAGGAAGAAACCTTAGGAGGAGAGTCGGGAATCTCTCTTGCAGCTCCTGTCATCTTTCTCATCGTTGTATTTTTCCAGTTTGGCTCCAGATGGCTTGAGCACTTAAAGAAGGTAGTTTTCTTTTCAGTTTAATACCATTTGGCTATTGATGTATGAATTCTTCAATTTTTTGTTTCAAGTTTTGGGGTTTTTTGGTTGGACTATGTGCATTCAAGTGAGATTTTGCATTTGATTTATGCTTAAATTGCTTAAATTTATTGGTACATTCACGACAATAAGGATCTAGCTATTTACCTATAAAATTTATAGGATACATGTTGTTTTGGACTGGAGTTACTGAAAAATTTTGGGAAATTTTAGAGTATTCTTGTATTTCACTCTTAATCTTTACAATTGGTTTACATGATTATTTATATACAAAATTATAACTAAAAAGAAAACAAATAATCAAATAATAATTACAGAGATAATTAAGGCTCTTAATAAAATCAAATCATATCCCTAGAATTAGCAAATAAGTTAACACTCTCTCTTAAGTTGATGCAAAGATGTTGGACATGCCCAACTTGCAAATTAGATTATAATAGATCTTCCGTAAGTTACCCAGTAGAAGTTACATGAACTCAGCTCAAGGCACCGTCTGTTAATTTTTCTTTAATGAAGTGCCGACCAATCTCAATGTGCTTCGTTCGGTCATATTGGACTGGATTTTGTGCTATATTGATGGCAGCTTTGTTATCATAATACTAAGTTATCTTGTCTCTCTCGTGCAATCTCAGCTCCTCCAATAACTTTTGCAAACATAAAAGTTCACATACGCCTTGGGCCATTGCTTTGTATTCTGCTTCAGCACTTGATCGAGTGACAACACTTTATTTTTTGCTCTTCCAGGTGACAAGGTTCCTCCCACAACTGTGCAATTGCCAGAGGCGGATCTCCTGTCATTGAGAGATCCTGCTCAATCTGCATCTGTAAAAACTTCAACTCGGAGGTGAGCATGTTTGGAGTAAAGAAGTCCTTTCTCTGGCTCAGAATTTAGATATCTTAAGGTGCAAAGTACAACCTGCATATGAGTCTCGCAAGGGTCATGCATGAATTGGCTGACAAAACTAACAGCATAGGCTATATCCGGTTGAGTGTGAGAGATAAATCAACCTTCCTACCAATGTCTAGTATCTTCCAATATCCACGAACTCACCAGTTCCTCCATGCGTCTTATGATTACTTTCAATGGGAGATTCTACTGGTTTACACCCCAACATATTAGTTTCTTCCAAAAGATTCAGAATGTATTCATTTTTTTGGATTACTTTCAATGGGAGATTCTACTGGTTTACACCCTAACATATTAGTTTCTTCCAAAAGATTCAGCATGTATTCCTTTTTTTGATCTAGCTACCTCAATACCTAGGAAATATTGCAGTTTTTCTATATCTTTGATTTCAAATTCTTGAGCCAACAACCTTTTCACTATATCATCGATATACATAATAAGAAGGGTGATCTTACCCTTACCCTTTTGATGTTTAATAAACAAAGAGTGATCAACATTGCTCTGTTAATAACTAAAGGATATCATGGCTCTACTAAACCTGTCAAACCAAGTTCTGGGAGATTGTTTTAGCCCATACAAAGCCTTTTTTAACCTGCACACCTTTTATTGTGTCTTCTCATTAAACCAAGTTCTGTAAGATTGTTTTAGCCCATACAAAGCATTTTTTAACCTGCACACCTTTTCTTGTGTCTTCTCATCAGCGAACCCAGAAGGAATCTCCATGAACACTTCTTCCTCTAAATCTCCATGGAGGAAAGCATTCTTCACATCAAACTGCTGCCTGTAAGTCCCGGTCCAAGTTGGCTGCACAAGATAATAGGACTCTGATTGAGTTCATTTTTGCAATTTAGGCAAATGTCTCTTGATAATCCACTCCATAGGTTTGGGTGAATCCTTTAGCAACTAATTTAGCCTTAAACCGTTCAATTGTGCCATAAGTTTTGTGTTTCACTGTGAACACCCACTTACAACTAACAAGTTTCTTTCCCGGTGGGAGAGTGACAAGCTCTTAGGTCTCATTTTTAGTCAATGCTTTCATCTCTTTAATCATTGTTTCCTTCCATTTAGGATCTGCAAGAGGTTCCTTTCAATCCTGTGGATTAGACACAGAGGAAATAGACAAGGCAAAGGCTCTATAGGAGAGAGACAAGGATTTATAAGAAATAAAGTTAGAAATAGGGTCTTTAGTACAAGATTTGACCGCTTTTCTTTGTGCAATAGGTTTATCTTAATCATTGGAGCATTCAAGAGTTGTAGGTAATTCACCAGAAGAAGATTTTTGACTCTGAATAGACTGCATAATGGCTTCTTCTGCCTTGTCTCTCCTCGAATACCTCCTCAAATCTGGCTTACCCAAACGTCCAATTCTCTCTCCTTGATTGGACATTTCCCCCTGTTCACTAGAACTTGAACTCTCTCTTTAGCTAAACCATATCATTCAGAATCACTGAATTCGGGATCGCCTCTTCTTGCTCATTATTTTACCCTTGAAGATGTGAGTGGGCGATACTGATGTAGGATTCAGTTTCTCGAAAGATAACATTCATACTGACAAAATGTTTCCTAGATGGAGGGTGATAACACTTATATCCTTTCTATGTCAGAGAATCTTCAACAAACACATACTTAAGGGCCTTAGGGTCTAACATTCCCTCCGTCCTAGTATGGACAAAGCAAACACTCCTAAATACTTTTGGTGGAACAATGTATGAATTTTTCCCTTGTAGAATTTCTAAAGGACTCATAAAATTAAAGGTCTTAAGGGGCATTTTATTGATAAGATAAGCAGATACAAGGACATCTCCCCAATATGCTTTGGGTAGGTTCATGGTGAACATAAGAGATCGAGCTACTTCCAGTAGATGTCTGTTTTTCCTTTCAACAACGCCATTTTGAGTAGTAGTATAAGGACAACTAGTTTGGTGTATTATCCCATTATTCTCCAAATAAGCAGGAAAACTACTATCCATATATTCTCTTCCATCGTCAATTTTCATAATTTTCACCTTAGTATCAAATTAAGTACAAATCATCTTAAAGAATTGAAAACAAGAAAGACATTACTTTTAGCTTTAATCAAATAGATCCAAGCCATTTGAGTGCAACAATCAATAAAGGTGACAAACCATCGATTACCAGATAAGGAGGCAGTTTGAGTAGACCCTCAAATATCAAAATGAATAGTCATAAAAAGAATTTGGCTTTTATTATGACTCAAAGGATATGAGTTTCTAGTGTGCTTAGCATACTCACAAGCATCACAAAATAAAGAACCAAACTGAGTTCTAGCAAACAAATTAGGATAAAGTTTTTCTAAGATAAAAAATTCTTGTGCCACTGTATTATTATTTTCTAATTGATATTCTTATTTTCTCCAAAATAGGCTTGAGATATCGGAGAACCTGGATCACCTTCCAATATGTATAAACCATCACGCAACCTACCATTGCCAATTCTCTTTCTTGTGAGAATATCTTGAATAATACAATGATCAGGAAAGAATGTACAGTTAAGAGCATTGGTGATAGCACTAACAGATAATAGATTGATAGAAAAGATAGATGATAATTTAATATTTATTGCACAAATAACATAATCTGTTCCGCATATGGGAGTAAAAGAGCCATCAGCAATTCTGGCACTATCTTTGATTAGGGAAGGAAAATAATTGAGAAAACCTCTTCTCTATCTTTGATTAGAGAAGAAAAATAATTGAGAAAACCTTTAGAAGAGTCTGTCATGTGTATATTCGTACCAGAATCAATAATCCATAGATCAGTATCAAGAGAGGAAACATCACTTGACTTTACAAAGTTAGATGTGGCACCAGAGGATAAAAAGGTGTCAATATGAGTCAGGGGGCGCTTGAGACTCTTGAATTTCATTAAGGGAAAGGAACTCGGCCGTTGTCTCTTTAAAGGGCTCTTCCACAGTTTCTGCTAAATTAGCTTGAGTTCTGGAGGTACCTTGTTTCCCCCTTACGGCCGCTAGTGGGACGACCATATAACTTCCAACAAGTCTACTTGGTATGCTTCGGTTTTCCACAATAGTCACAATGTAGGTAATCTTTCTCAGAATTAGAAGGCTGCACTGTGCTCAAACTAGCACCCAACCCAGCATTTTTAACTGGTGCAGTATAGAGCATAGCATGTGGACGACTTTCCTTGTTGAACATGGGCTCAACAAGGGCGTGGGCCTCTTTTGGAGAAGGAAAAGGATTTTTCCCCAATACTTAGATCCGAATTGGATCATATTCGTTATTCAACCCGGCAAGAAAATCATAGACTTGCTACTTTCAATCATTCTCTGAAATTTGATTGCACCTCCAGTACAGTCTATTTGGATTTGGAAGTCCTAATAGTAATAAAGTTTTTGCCATATGCCATATAATTGGGAGATAGTCATAGCACCATGGATCTTATTCCGAATATCATAAATTTTGTTATCCTTCCCAATCTTGGAATAAGTTAAAGATAAAACCTTCCATATTTTTGCAGCAGTATCAATTAACAAATAGGACTTAGAGATATAAGGTTGCATAGAGTTAAGCAACCATGTCATAACAAGACAATTATCCGAGTCCCATTGAAGGAAATCTAGATTGCTTCTTATTACCAGTGACATGGCTCTGCAGTCCTCTAGCCTTGATAAACAACAAACAAGATCTTGACCAAGCAAGATAATTGGTTCCATCAAGTTTTACGGAACTAATTTGCAAGGAAGGATTATCAGAGTTAGGAATCGAGACCTTTTTACCTTCTGCCATGGTAAAGACAAATTAACCGTGAAACGAACCGTGAAAGAATACGAGTATCCAAGGTTATACACACAAGAGAGCCCAACCGAATCACCAAAAGACCGGGTAGCGGCATAAGAAGGCTGGAAAGACAATCAGAATCGTCACTAGAGTGATCGAAGCGGCGAAGCAGCATTGAACGATGTCTCACGTGCTAGGAAGGGAGGGCGCATGAGCCTAATGCACTGGTTTTTCAAGCATTGGAGTTGGGCAGTTGGGCCGGCGACGGTTCGGTGATTCTCCTGGTGTCGGCATTGAGAGGTGAGAAGGTTCCTAGATGGGTTAGTACCAAAAAGGTAGATCTAGAGTTTCAGAAAAATTGAATTTAAATCCTAAAATCAGGAAAGAAGCTATGATACCATGAAGAATTTTGGGGAATTTTAGAGTATTTTTATATTTCACTCTTAATTTTTACAATTGGTTTATATGATTATTTATACATAAAGAATTATAACTAAACAGGAAGCAAATAATCAAATAATAATTACGGAGATAATTAAGGATTTTAATCAAATCAAATCATATTTTTAGAATCAGCAAATAAGTCAACAGTTACAAAACCTTCAATACATGGTGTACTATTTTTTCTCCTTGATATTAGGTTTTTGTGAAAAATAATTGTGTCCTTCTATTTCAATCTTGTTACATGATTTGCAGGGAAACAGGGACTTATATATAGGACACTAATGGTTATTTGTTTTGGTACACTTGGTTCTTGTATCTAGTGGTATCAGTGGAAATGGAGAGAGAGAGAGAGAGAGAGAGAGAGAGAGAGAGAGAGAGGAGACAAACAGAGATAGAGAGAAGATAGGAAACTGAATTTTATACTGCCAATCATGTTCTGATGCAGGGGATATCTCAACCGTAATGTTAAATCTGAATTTTGAGTTTGACTAGTCACATGTATAGATTAACATTATGACATAATTAAAGTAACCACAGCTTAATTGCTCCAACAAATAGTTGATAACTGGATTATTAATTTCCCTGGTAATATATTTCACGTTGCCAGTCCTTTGAGAAAATTCTGGATTAACTTAGCCTTTAGGAACTTTATTTCCCTGAGGAAGTCTTTTCTATTTTAAGATTCTTTTTCTAAGATACTGTGCTTTCTTTTCAGAGTGCATCTAAGGATGGTACAGAAGTTCAGTTACGTGCAGAAATAAAGCAGCTCTTGAAAGAGGCGAGCTCCTTTTCACAGTAAGTTATTCTGTTATGGACAGTTTTTTGTATCTAATGTTGGATAGTTTGTGCTTATGTCTGCATCGAATGCCAAATACTTAGGGTTTAATGCATAAACAGTCATGCCAAGCTCCATAAAGATGTTTGAGAGCCTATAAAAAGTACAATTGGAGTAGGTTAAGTTCTACGAGCCATAGTTGTCAAATCAAGATTTGATATCTTCATTTTATAAATCGAGAATAGAATCAAATTGAAAGATTGGTAAAAGTTCACAAAACTAAGTAAAAATGATGTATGTCTAAAACATAAGGTTAAAAAGGTATATCACAAATTCACAATGACATTTTGATAATTGTAATCACTTAGCTAATTATAAGTATGCTTTAAAATAGAACAGTATATTCTATTGTGTTATAGGTTTTATCTTATAAATTATGAACTTTTGAATTGTAAATAATGATTATATTGTGTATGAAATGAAACTCATATTTAAATTTGATCAAATAATTGAATTCTGAAAAAGATAGTGGATTAAATTAAAAGCTTAGAATATTTTAATATAAAATGTCATAATTGGAAAGGTATAATAGAGAAGTAAAATAACACACACAAAGAGAGAGAAACAAGAAGGAGAGGGAAACAATGTCTTGTGGACAAAAGAATTAGCAAAGAATAGGTTTTATGTGCATTTTCATAGTAAAAGTAAAGTGAAATTTTAATTTTTGAAACTATAGGCTCTAACAACCTCGTAGAAAAAAAAATGATGGCATCGGTCAATTCATATTAATTCACCCGATTCACTATAAGTTCTTTTGTTCGGTCAAGATTTAGTTACCTTTATGGTTCATCCCATAGATTCAAATCACTAGAATGGGGCAAATCGAATTGTATGATTCTAAATGATTCAGATACCCTTGTGTGATTTATCCCATAGATTCAAATTGATAAGATGGGATCGAATCAAGAATTGTACGATTCTAATAACACTGCTACAAGCGTGAGGTGACAATTTTTTTTAGCTGAAATGAGACCTTACTTTGGAGGAAAATGTGTTGTTATAATCTCTGTGGTTGACTTCTATGTTGGTTACAGACCATCATCATTTGCTCAAGCTGCAAAACTTAGGAGGTTAGCTGCTGCAAAGGAGAAGGAACTTGCAAATCGTAAGGCTATTTGCAGTTGCAGTCATTAATTTTTTATAATGCTGATGAAATTATTGCGTGTTTATTTAACCATAATTTCTCAAGCCATCTTCTTGTTCGTGTTGCATAAATCTACAGAACAATAAATGATGCATTTGCAAAATAATTATAGTTCATGGTTTATCTTTCTCTCTCTATGTTAGCGTGTGCATCTATTATTGTTATGCTTTATGTTTCTATGCACCTAACCCTGCCAGACCATGGATGTTTTGAAGCTCTCTCTCTCTCTACCTTGATCCCCAAACTACTCCCGCTAAGAGCCATGGGAATGGGAATTGCTTCTTGTTAGGTGGTGAAATTTTCTTTGTTCTCCCACCATTTTTATGTGATAGTCTTCTAGTCAGTTTGAAGCTACTTCCTCAATGTTTGGGATTAAATGAAGATTGGGATACAGTACCTTGCATTCTCAAATTAGAAGTTTGAACAGTACCTGGCATTCTCAAATTAGAAGTTTGACTTCTTTTCTCTTCACCTCATTCCCATGCTAGTTAGTTTGAAGCTACATCATAAATTTTCCTCTATATTTGTAAAGGAACATTGACATATGGTAAGTTTGAAGCTACATCATAAATTTTTTTCTGTGCTTGGAGTTAAATGAAAAGATTGAGATACTGTACCTTCAAATTAGAAAATTCAAAATCCTAGTAAGTTTGAAGCCACAGTATCCATAATTTTGCTTCTATGTTTTGGATAAATGAAGGTTGAGAACTTGAGATACAGTACCTTGCATTCTCAAATTAGAAATTCCAAATCCTTGGTCTGGTCATTTGTTCCAGAGATTTTTTCTTGTTTGTTTCTTTACTGATGTATGTGTTTCTTAGTTCTAATTTGTGTATACCCAACAAGCAGAAGCAATAGAGAGAGAGAGAAAGAGAATTGTTTGTGTTTGATACTGGTTTCCTAATTTGTTGTCTTGATTAAGCTTTTATAGTGGTTCAAACCTGATTGGTTTAAGCTTTGTAGGATATCCCAATTGAATAGAACCTTCTAACATCCATATTTGCCATCCAGGTGAAGAAATGCTCAAGAAGGAGATCAAGCTGTCTTATGATTTGTACCTCAAAGTAATATTCATCTTAAAGGTTGTGTTTAGTGCATTAGAGTTGTCTATGAGCTTATTTATTTCCTTCAATATCTCCCTAAACAAAATCAATTTGTCATACAGATTGCAACATACTTTATGTTGATTTGCTGGTATTGGAGGACTCCTGTTGCTGCAATATCTCAGCATTTGGTGCAGCCGTTCGGTAATCCATTACATTCACTACTCCCTATATCATGTGGAGTTTTATCACTTTTCCTCTTCGTATTTTCTAATAGTCAGTTATGAGGTTTTCCTCTCTTCTTAATTTAATTAATAAGACTGCGGAGATGGGGGAAGAACATTAAGAAATACACTTGATGCAGTATGGGGAGATGATACTTCTGAATTGTTTTGATTTAATTTTTTATTTTAAAATTAAGAACTTCAGGTTTCTATTAACTAGGAAGTGTATGCTATTTAGGAATTTATTATTAATTAGGACTTGGAACATTATTTTAAGGAAGATTATTTTATATTCCTAATTAGAGTTTGATTTATATTTCTTTAATCCTGGTAGTAATAGAATTGATATTAGACTATTACCTATGTAATCTAGGTATTCTAGGAGTTTATGATGATATTATTGTTGAAAATTAATAACTAATAAGATTTGTGAAATCTTTTTCTCTAAATAATGTATTTCCTTACCCTTTTGGGAATCCCCTAGTTTCCTGTAAGGCCATAACTCTGTTGTTTCTATATTAATTTGTTACTGGAGGTTGTTTTAAATCAGTTTGATATCAAAGCCAAAAGACCAACTTGTGATTTTTGTTTTCTCTTAAAAAAATTCACTTGGTATTTTGCGTGAAAACAAAGTCTCACTACCTGAGCCTAAGCTGTCATTGCAAGCAGCTGTGCTTCACTTGATCTCATACCTGTTCATGCAAACATCTGTTCCATGTCATGCTGATGTCATCACCATTTCATTGCATGCTCAGCGCAATGTCAATAATTGCGATGTTAGCAAAATATTTAGTAAAGCTACATGCTAATTTTGATTTAGATGTCTATAATTGGGAGAAATTAACTCTATTTAAAAGGTTTGATTTGTGTTTTTATTGAGACTTTTATATTATGGACTGACATTGAAAGACTACAAAATGAGGTCAATGGCTACAAGGCATAAGGCACAATGAAGTATTGAGACTTTATATGTCATTGGATATATAAAATTGGTGGTGATCATGACTTGCATTATTTCTTACATTGTAAATATCTTGATTTCAAACAAGTGTATAGTTTGGGGAAGAGAACTTGAAACATGGAAGGAGGAATGTCTTGTTTGAATTGAAAGCAGTTTGACGTGATATTAGACATTGTTAAATTGAAATAGAGCTTGATGAGTCACCATGAGTTATTAGTGATGTAAGGTAAAAACTTAAAGATGAACTTGAATGGCAAAAAGAGCAGCTTGAATTCGTAGCTTTGGTTGTTGAGCCTTCACACGTTGAAGAGCCTTTTCTAGAAAGAGAAGTCGGTAAGCATGATTACATCAATGTGTACTGTAGCAATTTGCCAAACAGTACTAAGAAGGAATTAAGGGAGAGAAAGAAAAGAATTGTAAGGAGAGAATGAGAAGAAATAGGTGAGAAAGAGGAATTAGAGAGGCAAGCAGAATGTCATTCTGTATTAATGTGCTTGGATAGCCTCTCTACAATAAGCTGCACACATATGTACTGTTTTTCTAACAGAAACCCAGCTGGATAATAACCTTCCAGTTGTCTAACTACTTTATGAATCTATATCCAATTTACCCTTAAATCTAATTATATATTTTCCTCATTTACATTTCTCTTCTTTCTTCTATAATATGTAACAACACTCCCTTCATGATAACCTTCTTATCCCCAAGAAGGTTTAAAATCAGGGACATAGTATGCAGGTCTTGCTAGGTGTAATATTATCCCAATCTTCTTCTTCAATAAGGAGACATGAAATAGAATTAGGGGGCAACTGTAGCATATAAGCAACATGACTAATATTTGAAACAATTTTGATGATCCATAGTACTTGGCTAGGAGTTTCAAGGACTTTCTCATAGCCAAAAAGGTCTCTTTATATGGTTGGAGTTTAAGGAACATCCAATGTCCAACTTCAAATGCACTCAGTCCTCTTTTTGTCTGCTTGCTGCTTTATTCTCTGAACAGCCAGCAAATTTCTTCAGGTGACTACAATATATGTTGCCTCTTTTGAAATAACTCAGAAACAGCAGCCATCGATGTCTCAGCAGTAGGTAAGAATGTGAAAGCAGCTGGATATTGAAAGTCCCTTCCCCTTTTATGCGTGAGATGTTTGGAGTTGTTGCAGGTAGCAACTTAGAATTAGAAGCTATAGCCCTTGTACCCTGTAAAACTACCTGCATCTCTTGCTAAAACTACCTGCATCCCTTGCTGCATAATAGTCACCTTGGCGTTGTGGAAGTTAAATAAAACAGGATTAAACATTTGCATCCTGTTCACTCTCAGAATAATGTCAAAACTTTCAATCTCTAAAATCCTAAGATCAAAGGTGAACCTAAGATGTTGGACTCACCATATAAAGCCTGAGCACACATGCATACCGGTCATTTTCCTGTCATTTCAAGTATCTTTACTAGTAGCAATTTCAATTCACCCGCCACTTTTGTATCCATAAAGCTATAGGTGCTGACACTATCCACCAATATTAAAAGCTGCCTATTCTTCTACTGCCCTAGCACCCTTATGGTTGCTTCTCCTTCATTGCCTTCTATGGTATTTAAAGGCAAAATCTCTCCCAGATTTTTCTCTTCATTTCCTAACATATCATGCCACTCTTCATCCCTTTCTACTATATCCCCTTTCAAACCTTGCAAGGCCATTAAGGTCTTCTGTTTACATTGGTGTCCTGGAAAATACTTTTCTCCACATTTATAGCAAGGTTTTGATTGCCTCACTCCTCTTGAATTTGGGTTGAGGATAGTATTGTTTGGTGTTTGATTTACTGATGTTTGGTGACTGTTCATGGCTGCAGGGTTATTTTGGAATTAATTGTTGCTTCCAAATCAGGTGGTTTTGGTGGATAAGGAAAGATATGGTTTGTTTGGCTGAATTTGTATGAATATGGGTTTTGAATGGAGGTGTTTGGCTTAGAACAAGGCTTAGTGATTTTAGGGAAATAATTGATTTTCTTAGCTCAACCTAAGAGTTGTTCTTAAAATCTAGCAATTTCAATGGCATGGGCAAGGTTTATAGGTTTTAGCATTCTAACCACTGGTCTAATTTCATCCTTCAATCCTCCAATAAATTCACAAAGAAAATAGTCTTCTCCTAAATGAGGCATCACCCTCTCCATTCTAATTCTCATATATTCAAACTTATCTTAGTATTCTTCTACACTTTCCTCTTGTCTCATCTTTATAAATTCCTCTACTTTATCTTCTAATCCTTGATTCCCAAACCTCACACACAATCCCTTTCAAAATCCTCCTAAGAATAAGGACCTCTATCCTTAATCCAATTGTGATACCAAGTGTCAGCTTGGTTAATAAAAAATAAGCTAGCAATCCCTACCTTCTCCTCATTTGGAACTTTGTATACTTCAAAATACTTACTACATTTTTCTCACGCACACTTTAGGCTCCTTACCATCAAAAGATATTAATTCAATTTTAGGGAGATATTTTTGCATACCTTCAGAATCAACTAAAGACCCAAACACTCCTCCAGCAGAATTTCCACTTCCAAAACCAGATCCTTGATGTTGGTTCACAATTTCTTTGGGTATGGTTAGAATTCCCCTTCCCCCAGCACTCACACTATTTCCATTAGCCACATTTTCTTCATAGGCTACCCCTTTTTTCTTATCATTCATAATTCCAGAAAGAAGGGATCGAAATTCCTCCATACTGGAAATTTTTAGTCTCTACAGCATTCTGCTTAATTTCCTCCCTCAGCAATTTCATATTTCTCCTAGACTCTTCTTGCATAATTCTAATTTGTTCCTCCAACCTATCCAATCTAACTGAATTAACACCCACCACCACAGATCTAGTCATTTTACTATCCAATTGACACACTACCCACTTTGAAACACATCTCTGATAGCAACTGTACTGTAGCAGTTTGCCAAACAATGCTGAAGAAGGAATTAAGGGAGAGAAAAAAGAAGAATTATGAGTAGAGGAGAAAAAATAGGTGAGAAAGAGAAATTAGAGAGATAAGGAGAATAACATTCTGTATTAATGTCTTTTGATAGCCTCTCTATAATAAGCAGCTATAATAAGCTGTACGCATATATATTGTTTTTCTAACAAAAACCCAGCTGGATAACAACCTTCCAGCTGTCTAACTATTTCATGAATCTATACCCAATTTACCCTCAAGTCTAATTACATATTTTCCTTATTTACATTTCTCTTCTTTCTCCTATAATACGTAATACAATGTTGAGGAATTTGTCTTAGGGAAGCTGAAGAAAATCAAGCTAAGAAAACAACAGGAGTAATTGAATAGCTTTTGAATTCCCTTGTTACTACTAAATTGAAGAGTCTTTTAATTTTAATTGTGATTGATTGTTTCAAGTTCATATGTTTCCAAGGACTGCAAAAGTAAGAGAAAAGATTTTTATTCAAGTGAAATTGCTACCATCCAAGGAAATAAAGTTGCGTCCTCTCTAAGTTCAGTTCTTGATTCTTTTGCGCTATAAGGCTCGGGGTCAAGTTTCCTCCAATCAGGGGAAGATGATGTAGTATTAAGGAATTTAGGTTTCTATTAGCTAGGAAATTTATTTCTTTTGGAACTTTTATTATTAATGTAAAACAAGTTCTGATAATCAAATTGGTTCAGAACAATGGGAACAAAGGATTGAGAAACAAATTCTCAAAGTTAGAGAAAACCCATATTATCTAGAGAAATAAATTTTCAAATAAAGAAGAAAAACAAATTCTTAAATTTTATTGTTGAAATTATGTATACAAATAGGAATATTTTTTAGGAGCTAATTTAGGAAAAAATTTTCTTTAGGGAAAAGTACCCAAAAAAAAAATTCACGTGGTTTCGTGTTTGACACAAAGGATTATGTTTAAATTTATATCAACTTAATACTTGGTGTTTTCCTCCATTAGCAAATATGATTCAAAGTGTCAATCACTAATTAGTAATGCGGACATAACAAAAATGTTGTCTGCCACGTCAGTGTCAATTTTAATTTCATTATATTTTATCATCTAAGTGATAAATGTTGAAAGTACATATTCCTAAATTGACAAAGAAAAAAGCCTTAGGCCAGGCCCTATTGGTGAAAATATAGGATATGTAAGTGCCTTTTTCCTTTAGTCTACAAACAAGTCCTTAAATATTTCTACTCTCTCTCTCTCTCTCTCTCTCTCTCTCTCTCTATATATATATATATATATATATATATATATATATATATATCCCTTTCTATCATCTTATTTTTATTTTGCTTGCTTATATCATATCAACATGTTCCCTTTTTCAAAATTTTCCCCTTGCACGATCTTTTTTCTTGTCTAGTTTATTTGCACTATAATGTTTTGGCCTGTAATATTCAACACTAAAGTTTCGCTGTCATTGGGCCCAAAAGAGGTAGAATTTGACAAGCCATGTTTTTATGAATACTTTTCACTTTTTCTCCGTTTCCTGCTGTTGAAAACTATTTAGGTGGTGGGTATTCATAAGATTATGGCTTTGACTAATTGATTATGGCAAAGCCCAAGTGATGAATATTATAGACCAGGGAACTACTGTGAATTAGCTAAAGAAGAAAAAGGGGAAAGGGAAAAGCGGGAAAATTTTTGGTAAGAGAAAAGGATGATAAGAAAGATAAAATATAGAGATGGAAAAGGAGAAAGGGAGAGATGGGCAGAGGGAGAGAGAGGGAGGGATATTGCAAAATAAATTATAAATTGAAACCTTTGATGAAAAAAAAAGAGAGGAGAAGTTTTGAAAGAAAATGCTTGATTATTTTCGTCAAGCCAATTGGAGTATATATACTACTTACAATAGTACATATTAGGTAAGAAAATAAATTAATTCCCTAATTATAGCCTAATCATATCACACAATTATATCCCTAATTATCACCGCAAATCTAGGCTATTTATAGAAATAATCTCAACATACAGAAAGAATCTCAACATAAATAAATTTTAATATTTAAGGGTTTATTTATCAAAATATATAAGGACATATTTGTAACTAATAGGGAAAGTACACTTAGATATCATGTACTTTCACCTTTATCTGTTCTAACTTTTCCAATCTAGAGCTTGAGTGTTTTTTTTTCTCTCTCTCTCTGTCTCCCTCTAAATTTAGGGACTGAGGTTTTCGTTCTTTATCAATTTATGAACTGTGTAATTTTACACTTAGGCAATAAAATAAAATGTCATTGACATGTTACTAATGTGGCAGACACATCAATTGCATGTTTGTCACATGAGCATTACTTAACGGTGATTAATAGTTTGGATCATATTTGCTAATAGAAGAAAGACAGGATATTGTAGAAAGATAATATTTGTTGTCTTTCACAATAGAGATTACAACCTATTTATACATGAGAGACGGTAACTAAACAGGAAGGAAAATCAAGTCTATGATTATACAATCCCTAAGATTAAGCAACTGACCCATATATCAATATTTACTTCCTATATTAACATATTTACTTTCTATAACTTATAACACTCCCCCTCAAGTTGGATCATAAATGTTAATCATGCCCAACTTGTTACATATATAATCAACTCGAGTCTCATTTAGAGCTTTAGTGAAAATATCTCCTAATTGTTCTCCAGTTCGGATATGTCCTGTTGATATTATCTTTTGTTGGACCTTTTCACGAATAAAATGACAATCAATCTCGATGTGTTTAGTCCTCTCGTGAAATACTGGATTGGAGGCAATGTGGATAGCTGCTTGATTATCACACCACAACTTAGTAGGCACCGAATTTGTGAACCCAACTTCTTCCAAAAGTTGACGTACCCACAAGATTTCACAAACGGCTTGTGCCATAGCTCGATATTCAGATTCAGCACTAGAACGGGAGACCACATTTTGCTTCTTACTTTTCCATGAGACCAAGTTACCTCCCACAAAAACACAATACCCAGTAATTGACCTCCTATCAACTTTCGAGCCTGCCCAATCAGCATCACAAAAGTATTCAATATTTGAGTGCCCATGGTTACCATGGAATAGGCCTCGCCCTGGGGCCCCTTTAAGGTAACAAAGAATCTGTCCCAGAGCATCCCACTGGGCAACAGTAGGAGAAGACATAAACTGACTTACCACACTCACTGAATATGCAATATCAGGACGAGTCACCGTCAAATAATTCAGCTTGCCAACTAATCTTCTATACCTTCCAGGATCTGCAAATAGCTCACTATCTTCTATGGTAAGTTGAAGGTTAGGGGTCATTGGGGCACTACAAGGCTTAGCACCCAATTTTCCTGTTTCTGCCAACAAATCAAGGACATATTTTCTTTGAGATAAGAATATGCCTTTCTTACACCGCATAACTTCGATTCCCAAGAAATATTTCAAGGAACCTAAATCCTTTGTATGAAACTGTGTTTTAAGAAATTTTTTTAGGGATGTGATGCCAGCAATGTCACTTCCTGTGATAACGATATCATCCACATATACTACAAGCAGAATTACTCCACTATCAGAATTTCTATAAAATACTGAGTGATCACACTTACTCATCTTCATTCCAAACTGTTGGACCATCTCACTAAACCTGCCAAACCATGCTCGAGGACTCTGTTTCAAGCCATAAAGCGATTTTCGAAGTCTATAAACCTTACCTGACTCCCCCTGAGCAACAAAACCAGGTGGTTGCTCAATATAAACCTCCTCCTGAAGATCACCATGAAGAAAAGCATTTTTAATATCCAGTTGATGCAAAGGCCAATCATGAGTAGCCGCCAAGGAAATAAACAATCGGACAGATGCGAGCTTGGCAACTGGGGAGAATGTATCAGAATAGTCAACTCCATAAGTTTGTGCATAACCTTTTGCCACTAAACGGGCCTTGAGGCGAGCAATAGATCCATCAGGATTTACTTTCACTGCAAACACCCATTTGCACCCAATAGCCCGCTTTCCTGGGAGCAAGGACATCAACTCCCAAGTACCATTAGTGTCAAGGGCCATCATTTCCTCTTCCATTGCAGCACGCCAACCAGGATGGGACAAAGCCTCAATAACAGTTTTGGGAATTGAAATAGGATCTAAAGCAGTGACAAAACAACGAGAAGAGGAGGATAATTGATCATAAGAGACACAAGATGAAATAGGATAAGTGCAAGTACGTTTACCTTTGCGAAGAGCAATGGGCAAATCCAAATCAGACAATGGAGGATCAGTAGGAGAAGGATCGGTCGACGAAGAAGCAGGTAGCGGAACGGAGTCAGAGTCCTCTAAGCGTCTGGAATACACATGAAAGATGGGAGGGCGACCTGGCACATGAGCGAAAGGTGTAGGAGTAGTCTAAGGAGACGGAGAGCGAACAGTGTATAACAAGAGGTCATCTTCCTCCTCCTGGGTGTTATAAACAGATAATGGCGGAAAAAACGGAGTGGACTCAAAGAATGTTACATCTGCAGACACAAGATACCGATTCAGATCAGGAGAAAAACAACGATACCCTTTCTGACGTCGAGAGTAGCCAAGGAAGACACATTTAAGTGATTTAGGATCCAATTTAGTAACTTGTGGACGAACATCATGAACAAAACAAGTACAACCAAAGATACGTGGCTCAATAGGAAACAAAGATTTAGTGGGAAACAAAATATTATAAGGGATATCACTATGAAGGACGGAGGACGGCATGCGATTGATAAAAAAACAAGCAGTAGATACAGCATCAGCCCAAAAATATTTAGGTACCTTCATTTGGAATAAGAGGGCTCTGGCTACTTCAAGAAAATGTCGATTTTTTCTTTTAGCAACTCCATTTTGTGAAGGAGTGGCAACACAAGAGGACTGATGAAGAATCCCTTTTTGTAACAAATAAGATTGAAATTCCCTAAAGAGATACTCTTTAGCATTATCACTTTGCAATATACGGATGGAAGTATTGAATTGGGTTTGGATTTCAGCATAAAATGCACAAAAAATAGAAAATAATTCTGAACGACTCTTCATTAAAAATAATCAAGTAGTACGAGAGAAATCATCAACAAAAGTAACAAAATACTTAAAGCCAGATTTAGACACAACAGGACAAGGACCCCAAACATCTGAATGGACTAACTCAAAGGGAGACGAAGCCCGTTTATTGACTCGAGACAGTGTAGGTAAACGATGATGTTTGGCAAATTGACAAGACTCACAATCTAGAATAGTCAAAGAATTAAACTGTTGATATAACTTCTTCAAAACCAAGAGAGAAGGATGCCCTAAACGACAATGAACATCAAAAGGTGTTAAACGCGTGGAGCATACCAGAGATCGAGGAGATCGAGGTAGTTGCTGATCCAAGACGTAAAGACCCTCTGACTCACTTCCTCTACCAATAATCTGCTTCGTCGAAAGATCCTGAAGAACACAGTGATCAGGAAAGAATGAGACACAACAATTCAATGCATGAGTGAGTTTACTCACGGAAAGCAAATTAAATGCGAACTTAGGAAGACATAACACAGAGGATAAAGAAAGAGAAGGGGTTAAGTTGACATGACCAGAACCCATGACAGACGATTTAGTGCCATCAGCAAGAGTAATATAAGAAGGCGATGTATGAGACTCAAGATTGGACAAAAGGGTAGAATTACCTGACATGTGATCGGTAGCACTAGAATCAATAACCCATTTGGAGGATGAAGACACAAGATATGCAGTAGAGTTACCTGACTCGGCAATTGCAGTGATAGAGGAGGAATTAGAGGATTTTATACATGCCTGGTATTGGATGAATTGTGCATACTCATCTGCAGATATCAAAATTCCCTGATCGAAGATCCATTCAATTTGTGTTTCGTGATTTTAGTCATCATAGGAATCACATCAGTTACGGTGGTGGTTTTAACTTCAGCCATAAGGACAACCAACCCAAAACGATAGCAACAAAAGAAACACAGAATCAGAAAACAGTACCCGGCGTGAACAGTACCACGTGAACAGTGCCGATGAACAGTACCCGTGAACAGTGCCGATGAACAGTACCCGTGAATAGTGCTGATGAACAGTACCAAATAAAACACCTCCATCCAACACCCGAACGGCAAACAAACCTCAAATCTGACAAGGGGTCGGTGTGGCGACTCCAGCGATGGTGAGATCCAAATGTTACCCTTTATGGATAACCCAAATAAACGGAGCCCTAAGTCTCCAAACAAAAATTTTTAAAACTTTACGAGAGAAAAGAGAAAAAAATCTCTACGAGAAAGGCTCTGATACCATGTAGAAAGATAATATTTGTTGTTTTTCACAATAGTGATTACAACCTATTTATACATGAGAGACGGTAACTAAACAGGAAGAAAAATCAAGCCTATAATTATACAATCCCTAAGATTAAGCAACTGACCCATATATCAATATTTACTTCCTATATTAACATATTTACTTTCTATAACTTATAACAGATATCAAATTGATAAAATTTTAAAATACAGTTATTTTGTGTCAAAATGAGAAACAGCAGTTTTCTTTTTGGTACTTTCCGTTGTATTTATAAGTCGCCTATTTTAGGATTCATCCTTGTATATAAATTATCATTTTCATTCCTACATACAGTGAAATGCAAGAAGTTATATTCTTCTGAAAATAGTTCAGTACTGGTTAATTGTAACAATAATATATAAACTCCTCGAATACTTTTTTTTTTAAATGAAAAGAATTCCAAGGTATGAAATAGGTATTTACAAATTAATATTAATTCTATTTTAAATAGGATTATGAAACTATAAATAAGAAAATACAAATTGAAATCCTAACTAAAATTCTACTTCCTAATTAATAATAAATCCTAAACTTTCTCATTAATAAAAACATAAAGTTCCTATTTCATCTTCCTATACTGCATTAATGATAAAAATTGATTATCAAAGGAATTATAAACTATGTTTTTAATAATTTGATATTTTAAATTTACCATGCAGGTAGGTTGCTGTCTTGGGGTGCTGGGGGTCCTTCAAACGACAATGTATTGGTAATGTATTTGAATTCTGTGTTGCTTTATGTTAAATTTGGGCTAGGCCTAACTCACCCCAAAAGTTAGCTCAAGGGGGAGGAGTGCCTATGGCCTATATAAGGGGCACATTACCCCTTTCCACAACTGATGTGGGATTCAACACACCCCACGCCCAGAATTTTTATTGGTGCGTGGCACATTTATGGGGCGCTTAACATCGGATGGGGAGGCTCTGATATCATGTTAAATTTGGGTCAGGCCTAACTCACCCCAAAAGCTAGTTCAAGGGGGAGGAGTGCCTATGGCCCATATAAGGGGCACATTACCCCTTTCCACAACCGATGTGGGATTCAACACACCCTCTCACGCTCAGAATTTTTACTGGTGTGTGGCACATTTATGGGGCGCCTGGGGAGGCTCTGATATCATGTTAAATTTGGATCAGCCTAACTCACCCCAAAAGCTAGCTCAAGGGGAGGAGTGCCTATGGCCCATATAAGGGGCATATTACCCCGTTCCACAACCGACGTTAGATGCAACACTTTACAACAAAATGGCCTTCCCTTCCCCTCTCCCCTTCTTTTTCAATTTTTTTTTTAATGTTTGCTTATATCCAAAAGATTCCTTTTACTGGTTAAGAAGTCTGTTTTCCCAAATCAGACTGCCTATTTAACTTTGATTCATTCACATTACATGACATTTGCACAATTAAAATATATACAACAAAGATTTCATATGTCCAATGTAACTGTGGAATCATAAGAGAAAAATAATAGCAGCTAATGGCCAAAATAATTATAGTACAATAATCTGCAATTGATATCAAACAACTTTCACTTTTGAAGAAGAATACCACCATTCCAAATAGGGCCATTGTGGAGATACTATGTCTAAGAATCTAGCTCAACTAAAGCTTTCTTGTGGGTTCACTTCATCTTTCTGCGGCCTAGTTCAATGCATTTGGTTAGGAGCAAGCATTTTCTCAAGTCATGCTGCATAATAGGTGTTAACAATTAATGGAATTTTAAGCATCTAATTGGATGGACTTGGGGACAAAAGCAAAACACTTTCTTAAATATGTTATTGAGATAGTATTAAAAATTAATAAAAAAATTTAATGTGATAATTTTTTTCCCAACACCATGTAAAATAGTGCTTTCCTAGAGAACACATTTCTAGCCCTATACTACAATGCCAAACAGGTTATTACTGTTGGATCATATTGTTCTGTTGTAATTGCAGGTTGGCGTTATACCATGGCTGATATTATCTACCAGGGTTAGCAAATTTGTCAGTCGTGTTTTCCTATAGATCATGAATGCTATTCATATCTTCATCTGAAGAAGGGGAGAAAAAAAAGTAATGTTGACTTTAATTTATATTCAAATGGAGAAGAAATATGACATTGGCTCAGTGGCTTGATCATTTATTATTTATTTGGTCTCGTTTGATTCAGTTTTGGTGGTAATAACTGGAAAATCAGCCTCTTATGCCACTCTGTTCCGATGAAAAACTTCAAGCAAGAGAAGGGTGAGAACTGAGAGGTGCATTGAGTGTGGCATTTTACTATGCTGAATTAGTCTTTTAAATGTAACTTTTGTTCCTTGTAGCTTCCCTTCTTTTTTCCCTTTTTCCTTTCTGGTTTTGGGTATGAACTCCACATATTTTTCCCTTTTGAGTGTGCAGCTAATTTAAATTCGACTTTTACCTGAGAATAAATTCGTTATCATTAAATTAAATATTTATTTTACATTCATGCATTTATCTTATACTTTTTAATTTAATTAATTTTGTACAAATTTTGAAATAAATATTTATTTAATAATTGTAAAATTTATGTTCAACCAATTGATATAAATTTAGTAGTAATAATAATTCCTAGAATTATTGCATTTTCACTTTTATTTACAAAAATTCTATTTTTTAAAAAAAATTATAGAAAAATGTTAATTTTAAAATATTATCCCTTTCTTATGCTATTTTAGAAATATTATTTATTTAAATATTTATCAGAAAATTTTTTATAACATATACAATTATTTCTTTAAAATATTTATTTTAAATGTGATAATTAAATTAAAATATTATAAGGAATGCAATATTTTACAAATTAGCTGTATATTTTACAATATATAGTAATCTTAATAATAATTAAGTTATTAAAAACCAAAATATTTAATATAATAAAGTTGAGAAATAAATAAATTTTACTTGTGGTCCCTTTATAACTTGGTACTCTCACATTTCTCTTTCTTTAAATCTAACTTCTTCTTTTTCTTCTATATGGAAGACGATCTGTATCAATTGACTATCGATGAAGAGATATTATTATCCCTATTAAGAGTTTCAGAGATATTTCGAGATATTTCGATCGTCACTTATGATTTTCTATATGGTGGAGATATTTTTCACATACAATCCAATTAATTTTCAGAATATATAGACCTCTTTGGTAATTTTCAGAATATGTAGACCTCTTTGGCAGATTTATGTCGACAATTCTCGGACAGTTATTGCATTGAAGGATTTGGTTCCTAGTTATAAGCTGGACATTTTATTTCCAGATATTTTATTTTTGATGGAAACAAAAGCTCTCAGTTTTCCTATAGAATTTTTTCGTAATTTTTTACATTTTGATGGTTGCTTCTAAGTCAATAGACAATGATTGGGAGGAGGTCTTTCGTTAATATGGAAGAGTTATGGATCTGTTTCTATAGTTGGCTTTTCTTCAAATTTTATTGATTCGGTTGTTCCGGAAGATAATGTTCAATAGAGGTTTACTAGTTATTATGGGTTTCCGGAATCGCAACGACGATGTCAGTCTTAAAATCTTATTCTAACTTTATATCGTAAAAGCTCTCTTTCGTGGTTTTGTTAAGAAGATTTTAATAATTTATACTCAAGAGATGAGAAAGAATGAGAAGTATTTTTGCCAAATTATCTCATGCAGGGGTTTAGACAGACACTTCAGAAATATTTTTGCCAAAATATTTTATGTAAGGGTTTGATTTTGAATGATTGTAAATATTTGTTCAGCTCTTGAACTGATATTTTTGTTAGATGGGTTCGTCGTAATGTTATTTTAACTGCTCATATTTTGGTTAGAGAATCTATTAGGTATAATCATCTCTCTGTTTGGGATGATATCCTTTTTATTTAATGAATTTTATTAATACAATTAGTAGTTTGGTTTAAAAAAAATTGGGAAATAAATTTTTTTTATAGATAATAAATTAATTAACAGCAGATAATAACTATAATTATAATTTAATTGTGACAATTTAATAGTATCTAATACTATGATTAAATGAATATTTTTTATTAATTAATTGTTTAAGTTACATCATTTATTAATATCAAATATAAATTAAATGATTAAAGAGAAATAAAATACTAATATAATAAAAATAATGAAAATTTCAATTTTATTAATAAACTCTATGCAGAGAATTTCTACTAAAGTAGTAGACTTCATTCAAATTATTATATAAAATTTCTATTATAAGAGATAGAAATTACAATAGGTAGATAAATCATAGAAAGGAGGAACATTTTAAAAGTCCTCGTTAGCCTTGCTTTTTCCCCCCCTAATTTCATCTAATTTTAACTTAACTTCACAGCATCTAGCTGTAATTTTCTTGTTCATTTTTTTTTTTATCGTTGTAATTTAATTCAGATTTACATTTTGTTAGAAAAGAAATTGAATTTAGAATTTTGAACCTGTGTTCATGAAGAACACTACGCGGCACACAATCACCACCTGAGCCACTGCCGGCGTTGGCTAAAGGCAAACGCGCAATAGGTCCTCCGACCGACAAGCGCTCGCCGGCAACGCTTGGTTGTCGCTGCTCAGGTGACAAACGGCACAGCTAAGAGCGATGGTCACGTGGAGAAGGAAGCTTGGTAAGACCGTAGCTATCCTTCGCAACAATCGCCAATGAGTGGCCGGTGCTAGGACAGTCTTGCAGGAAGGAGCGCAAGCGTTGCACGGCCTCCGGCGTCCTAGCTGGTGTGGTGGCTGCTGTGTGGTGATCGCGGGAATGGGTTCTCTTGGATTCGGTGAAGACCAAACTTCCTACGCGACGCCGTCCATCGTGAGGACCTTGGCCCTAGCTCGTAGGGCTGGTGATCACGCAATCGTTGCGCATTGGGCTGGAACTCGGACAGTCGGCGGTGTCTGGCGAGCGTCTGGTAGGCTGCTACGTAAGGGCATGCGGTGGCTAGGGCAACCTTCTAAGGAAGAAGATGAGCTCTTAGCCAAATTACGATTTGGTCCTGCACTTTTTGAAAATTTTAAAATAGTTCTTTTTTAGACAAAAAATAAATTTTAAAAATTATTTTCGATCTTTAAATTAAATGGCTATTTAATTCAAAACATGTATTAATTTGGACCATTTAAATATTTGACAGTAATTAAAATTAATTTTAATGTATTTTTTAATTTGATTAGAAATATGAATAAAATTATTTTATTCATTAAATTAATTTTGAAAATGAATGACATTAAATTTAATTTTATAATTTACTGTTAAAATTAATTTTTTAATATAATTAGAGGTCTGAATAAAATTATTTTATTTATAAATTAATTTTCATTCACATTAAAATTAAAATTTTTAATTTTTAATTTTAACACACAAAATTAATAATAAATATAAAATAAATTAATGATTAATTTATATGCATTTAATATGATTTATTTGCATGATGAACGGTTACGTGCAAATTTTAAAAATCCTAATGTATATGAATGAATGATTGAATATTTTGATAATTTTTAAATAGGGTCCGTGTTTTGTCTTTTCTTATTATTTTAGATTGTAAAATTCTTTTTTAATTTAACTCTCTTTGAATGTAACTCAAGGTTTCTTATTCAAATTATATAATGGTTATGTACTTAGAATATGTAGATATGATTATTCTTGTAAACCCAAGAAGAAAATGAGACGTTGAAAAATTATATAGAGTATTAGACATGGTACAGTGGAAGAGTTCTTTTGACTTTAGATCAAACAAACTGTCACTTATGTTTTTAAATCATCAAATTCTCTTTATGGCTCAAAAAAATTATTTTTAAAATGTCTATAATCATCCAATTAGAATGGCATGTTAGGGATGTATGTTTATATATGTGATATGTATGATATAGCACAATAATGCCTATGCATGAGACTTTAACAGAAATCTTAGAATTAAAATTTTAAATACATATTAAGAACATGATGGCTTACCACCCATTATTATAGCATAAAAGTAGAATTCAGTTTTTATTAACGTATTGGACAAACCTAAGGTTAATTTTTACTGAATATATTTAGTGTTATGAAATATTTGATATTTCTAAATAATGGTTCTACTTAACTAAAATTACTTGATTTGGATTGGCAAACCCATGATCATGTAAGTTTAGGGTAAGAATTAGGTATAACATATAAGGTATGTTAAAGACAAAAAGTTATCACCTAACTGATTTAGGAGTCACATAGAGATATGATTGATAAATTATATTATCCACCTAATTTAATTTATGATAATTTGTTGGGCAAACCCAAGATTATTTTAATTAAATAGGATCCTAGCTTATTAGGAGATCTACTGCTGGATTTTCCGAATTAATAGATAGGATTATTAATTTGAAAAAAAATAGTGGGAGAATAATTAAAGATTAAAGACCTTATCTAATAATTAGAAAAATACATGAGACTAATAATTAAATTTCTCTATGAATATAATCTAGTTCCACCATGAGTAAATTATTTATTCTTGCTAATGCTCTGAGATCCAGTAAAGGGTAAGTTCAATGCGTATTTTGGTAAGTTTAGTCTGATTTGTCTTTCCTTTGCTTTCTTTACTCCATTTCCCTTGTGTCCTCTAATGATATGTAATAGTCGTCCTGCGTTTGTACCCTTCTGCTATAGTTATGCTGGCCGTGCGTGTGGATATACTGTGTCCTTTTCCATCGTCAGGCGACCATTTAATTCTATCCAACGCCATGTGGACATAATTCTGGGCATCACAGGGTTTGTTGTCTCATGGGGCCAGAGAGATAAATATGGTCAGGTCTCCCGTGCGCAGGCTCAAGCCCGGTCCAGTTCGTCAAAGTGAAGCTTGGGCTTACATGTGAAGCAGACCTATGTATTGGGCCTTAGTAGAGTTAAGCCTTGGCCATTCTAGTACGGGCTCAGTCAGGGCCGGGGTGTCTAGGGCTCGGTTATCATCAAGTGCCCCTTTATCTGCTCATTAATTATTCCATTATTAATGAGGGGTAAATCCTGAATAATTATTACTGTGCGGCTCTAGGAAAGTTCTTGTCAAAACGTCTCCTCTTCGCCTTTAGCCATTTCAAACTTATGCTTTTGATTTCACTTGCTGCTCTGTCTCTTACGCTGCTTCTGCTATCTTGCCCTTTATCTTCCCTGTAATTCTTTCCTTTTTGATCCGCAATATGTCCTACTCTTCTCATGACTTCTGCTAGAATTCTCGATGTAGTGGGTCTGGTGTCTTCTATCACCCCTTCCTCTCTTTCTCATTACTTTTTCAGCGACTATTTTGACACCAACATCTATAGGATTAGGGCACCCCTTCCTAATAAGAGGATTGTTCTCCCTTACCCCCCGCTCGTGGGTCTAATAGACACCCTGTAAGGGTGCAACCTGGTCTTTTTTGTCAAACAGCGTGATTTCAGATTGATCTTTCCTTATACCCCTATCTTTATTGAGATCTTTTGTCATTTTAAGGTGACTCCTCAGATGTTATTCCCTAATTCCATCTTGTTCATGTGCTGTTTCGAGTTCGTTTGCCTATGCTGCGGTTTTGCCCCTTCTATTGAGCTGTTTTGCACTTTTTTTCGCCTCGTTAGGTCTACCTACGGATTCTACTAGTTTGGTCTCCGAGCTGGGTTATCTATATTTGCTGGGTATAAGGACTCGATAAAAGGTTGGACTGAGACTGTTGTCATTGTTGAGCTAAAAGAGAGCTCGGGAATCAATTGGAATGTCGACCTTTCCTAGGGAGAGGTCCCCTATGGCTATAACGAATTTTCTAGATTAAGCCTAGTGGACCAAGTTTGCTTTCTCCAACTGACCTCTATAAGGAAGAAGTATGACGTTGAGAAGTGCATGGTTATGTCCAATCTGCAGGACTGCCGAGAAGTTAGATTTTCTTTTATGATTTTCTTTCTTTTTATGTTTTTCTTTTGTTGTTTTGGACTCTAACCGAATTGGTATTTTTTTTTTCAGCTTCTACTGTATCAATAGACGCCATCAAGCTTCACAAAAATTTTACCCTGTCCTAGGAGAGTATGAAGGCGACTCTGGCCGATTTTAAGGCCAACAAAACTTTAGCTGATATGACCCGAGAGGTCTTCCAGATCGCGGACCCTATTTTTGCAACTCGTCGCTCTGCCCCTCTCCCTGCGCCTTCTTTGGCTTTGGTGCCTGTGGCAGGGGGCTCTCACTCCGCCACCTCAAGGATGTCGATCCCCACTAAAGCGCCAACTCCTGCTAAGACTCCTCATGCTCCCAAGGAAACTCTTAAGGAGCCCATTATGCTCAGCGAGTCGGCTGATAGTAGCTCGGAAGAGAGCACCAGGACTGCTCCCCTGGATGTCCCACCTATCTAGGCCGTGGCAACTGTCGTAATCAGGGGTGGGGCTGGCAAGCGAGCCCGGACTTTGGAATCTGTGACCAAGGGAAGGGCTACTAAGCGTGCCCGTACCTTAGAACCTGCAAGGGTAGCCCTTTCCCCACTAGTTGATAAAGGAAAGAAGGCAGTAGAGCACCTGTCATCTGCCTTAGATAACAAGCTGCTGAAAGCCACCGAGGTGATTGCTGGCTTCTGTGGCTGAGATGCTGCGCGAGGAGATGTTTAAAGGGGTCTTAAATTCTTCTAATCCCCACTTTCTTGCTCTCGTTAGCCATCTGGCCTGCTCCACCAAATAGCAAGCAATCTTCAGTTCGCGATCCTGGGAGGATTTTGGGGATAGTATGAGAGAGATGCTTCTCATGGTGAGTTATCTGTCCTTCTCGATAGTATTTCTATTCTTTTGGCTTTCTTTAACTTTATTTTTGCTTTTCCATGGCAGGCTTTGGGTGTATTTATGGAAATTGATACCCGAGACCAGTCAGCTCAATAGATCAGCACATCGCTGAGGCGCGTCGGGACAAGAATATAGTTGTCACTGGTGAGGCTCGAGGCACATCATCGAGTTCCAAAATCAAATCGAGGACCTTATCAAGCGGCTGGGGGAGATGAGGGAGGAAGTCACTAAGGCTTCCCAATGGGCTTTTACAGCGGAGTCTCAATGAGACGAAGCCTTAGCACAACTATCCACTTTGGAGGAGGCCTATCGCCAGTGCGACGAGGCTTTAGCTCATGCTACTGTCCTCTAGCAGGAGCTCAATAAATATATCGAAGAGTTGAAGGTTATGACTTCGGCAGCAGAGGAGTCCCGACTTCAGTAGTAACAACTCCGCCAAGAGGTCTCTGCCCTGGAAGAGAGGTGTACTTCATTTTTAAGGGATGCCCGGGCTACAGAGGATAGGGTCCCATAGGCCTATGAGGAGCGGTTGTAGGAGTATAGGGACTCTGCACAGTTGAAGGAGAAAATCCAGCAGGCTTGTGAAGCGTGACTGGAGGAGTATAAGGCCTCTACGGAGTTAAAAGAAAGAATATACAAAGAGGCCATCTGCATGTTCGCTTCAAGCTTCAACCATGGCCTTAAAGCAGCTAGGGATGCCCCCTCCGCTCCATTGGCTGACTTGTGAGCCCTTGAACTGGACTCTGACGGTGAGGAGGTCCGCTACGGAGAGGATGATAACCCTTTGCCTAAAAGCCCTCCTCCTTTACCCTCTGGACTGCAGGGGAAAACGTTGTAAATAATGATCCTGTAAATGACTTAGTCAGCTCTGCTCTCCCTTCCCCTGCTGCCTCTGTAACCCATTCCAATGGTTAATAAAATTTTAATTTTTTCTGTTGTTTTCCATCTGTACACTTTCATTTCCTTGTTTACTCAAATTTTATTTGTATTCTCATACTCAAACTACTTTTATGTATGTGGCCCTCGAGCTGTGCTGGGCTTGTTACTCATTTTCTTATTTTGCTTGTAAAGCGTTTGACGTATTGTATTTTGTTCTTTGTTTATCGAATGCCTTAGTTCATATTGCCTCCCAAGTTATACTTTTTACTTACTCTTATTTTGACATTCTCAAATTCATTTCTGAAGTTAGTAACAGGCCTTAGATTTTTTTTTTTACCTTGGCTTTACTTCTCTTTGAGCCTTAGGGGCACTGAGCTCTTTTTCGAGGACGGCATTGTGCCTTAGCTTTGTTTCCCTTTAGATGTTAGAGGTGCCGAGCTCTTTTGTGAGGTCGGCAATCGGCCTTTGCCTAACCTTTTTCTTGAGTCTTGTGTATGCCAAGGTCCTTTGTTAGAGTCGGTATCGTATCTCTTGGTTTGTTTTCTTTTGGCTTATAGCCTTTATGGTGTGAGCCTTTATTACTGGCCTTTATCCCTTCAACCGTTTTGTAGTGCCGGTGGTCTTATACCGAAATCGGTCACCTACCTCATCAAGGGCTTCGTCTTCCCAACAGATTTTGTGATGCTAGCGGTCCCTTTTCGAGGCCAGTCACCCACCTCATTGGGGTCTTTATCTCCTCAATTGATTTTGTGGCACCGGCAGTCCAATTTTGGTAACATGACTCACTACCTTAGTTTCCTTAATACTAAAGTCTTACCATATGTTTGCTCGCACCTTACAATGATTAGAACTTCCTTAAATATCTATAGTCGTGACAGTGCTAGTTTGTTTTAGGTGGATAGATAAAATAAGGTCTACAATATGACTCAATGTTTCTTTGGCGGTGATCATGTCTAAGTTAGGCAGTAGTAGGACATTGTAATTAAGCATTAGGTTAGTGCAGGTGTTGGGCTTCTTTTCTAAGTCTGCTATTTCTTCTCATGTATCAGCTTTTAGATCTCATATTTCAATCAAAATTATTTATTATTGTCAAGACCGACTATTTGGTGGAATTGGTAGTACAATTTGAAATTAGTTATTAGTGTCAAGACCGATTATTTGGTGGAATTGGTAGTACAGTTTGACATTAAAATTTGGTGGTAAAGGGTTAGGTCCAAGTCTAAGTGCTAAGAGTTGGAGCAAATCATGAGCATTGAGTTTCTCAAATACTTTTGACAGGGCCTTTTCAAATTGTGAAAAGGTTCTTTGGGATTTCTTAAGTGCTTGGACTTGCACTTTCTTTTCCATTACCTTGACTGGATATGGATTTGGTATCCCCTCTTAGGTTGATAGGTTCTTATTTTACTTATTGAGAATATGTGTCTTAGAGCCATGCTCTGTGATATTGATTTATATAATTTTACATCCATAAATATAAATAATAAATAATTTAATTAATTAAAAATTATTTAAATAATTAAATATATTATATACCTATTAGCTTTTGTTAATTATTTCATTTTCAATGAGTTAGAAAATATAATGATAAAATGCTATAAAACCATTTATTTTTCTAATTTAATTTAGTTCTATTGGCTATATTTGTAAAATTAAAAGGATTTAATTTTATTATCTAAAATTTAAAATTTTCAATGGAATTAATATAAAAGTTAATATATTAGTTTGAGATTATTACAAAAGTTAAAATTGAATTTGATAATCTTCAATTATAAACCACTAAAACAATAAAATAGTTTATTGGAAACAGCTTTTTTTCAAAAAGCGATTTTTTAAAAAAAAAAAAAAAAAAAAGTTTTAACTCTCAAACCACAATACTAAACAAGCATTGAAACTGATATTCTCACATTCTTGATATTAATTAATTCTAAAATCGGTAAATTAAATCTCATTAAATTGCATTATTATTATTATTATTTTTGAAATTCTAAGTCCTTAACTCTGAATTAAGTAGAATCAAAAACTTAGTTTTTGTTTCGAGAGTTAATGACTTTCGCTTACATTGACTATGCTAAAATGATTCTATATAAAACTAGACCACGAGATGTATCCAATGAGAGAACCCCAGATCCCGACAGTGCATCATATATATATATAAAATAACTTAGAATACTTGAAAAATTAGAGAGCATATTCAAAGAAAGAGAAAAAAATAGAAATGTTAGGCATGGATGACGGGAAGAACAAATCAAGGGAGCATAATTCTGGGTCATTAAGGACAGTATTACAGCACTCAGATTGGAAGGATGCAGTATTAATGGCAATAGGATCAATAGGAAGTGTTGCAGATGGATCAGCCATGGCATTTATCATTGCCTCATAAATGGTTATGCCAGTGATTTGCTTAACCTTCGAGATATAAATAAGGTAATTTGCTTATATACATATATATATATATTATAATTTTTTAGTTTTTTTATTAAAAAAATCATTAGTTGCTTTGGATTATTTATATTATTTAGTCTATAATTTTAAATATATATTATTTAATTTCTTTAATTTTAAGTGTTCATATTATTTAATTTCTCTAATCAAAGCTAAAATAAGTTAACTAACAATTTTTTTGACAGAAGAATTGAAGAGTTTGATTTTATAAAATTTAATGATATTTTAATTGAGTAATTCTAAAATAAGGATGAATTAATAAATTTTCTAAAATTTTAGAGGAGTCCTCTTTAAATTTAATTTAGACCAAACATAAAATTTTTAATGCTAAATTCGTGATTTATTGATTTTTGTTGAAAAAGCTCAATTTCATATTTTAGGTTAAATGTCTTAATATTTTGATTTGGCTTAAAAATTCAGAAGCTCAATCCATGGTTTTATTGAGTTATGAGCTAAATAAAGAATAAATGGGAATTTATGAGTTAATTCAAAGAAAAAAGTTAAAATTTTCCCTCCGTGGTCTCTCTGTGGCTCGATACTTTCGCATTTTCCTCTTCCTTAAACTTAACTTCTTTTCCCTTCCTCCATGGAAGATAATTTGCGTCAATTGAGTATTGATGAAGAAGAAAATGTTGTTGTCCCTATTAAGAGTTCCAGAGATATTCCGATCGTCACTTATAATTTCTGTATGGTGGGGATATTTCTCACATACAATTTAATCAATTTTCAAAATATGTAGATTTCTTTGGCAGATTTATGGTATCCTTTAAAGGGGTATCTATTATGAAATTAAAGGCAAAAAGATATCTGTTTCGATTTTTTAATAATGTTGATTTTGAAAATATAGTACAATCAATTCTTACTTGTTTGGAAGGAGACACAAGGTAATAAAAATTCTCTCCATATCCCTCTAACTCATTCTGATTTTTGGGTTCTGGTTAAAAACCTCCCTTCTGGTTATTATAATGAGACATTGGCTAAATTGGTCAGGGATTTTGTTGGCCACTATAAAGAGTATGATATGAAAAATGTTTCGGCTATGTCACCAGACCCTATGAGAGTTAAAATATATTTGGACATTCGGCAACCTTTGAAACAAAAGAAGTTTGTTGGAGATGATGGTATTGTGTTTACTGTGAAGTTTCAATACAAAAAGCTGACTATTTTTTACTATGGGAAACTGGATCATGTGGAGGCTTTCTATGACTTGCGGCTGAGGTTAAAGAAAGAAGATATCAAGTTTGGTTGGGGTGATTTCCTCAAAGCACCTATTCGCCGGAACTAGAGACCGATAAGCCTGTGGCTGCGTGATTCTGGCAATTCTGCTCCGCCGGGATTTATGGCAGGATTGGCATCAACTAGCAATTTTGAAAATACTAATTTGGCAGCACATAATAGGCAATTCTCCTTATTTGGCAAAAGTCAACCCATTGTAAATAAGGAGACTGAGGACCATATTATGGACATGGACAATAATTATGTGGGCCAAGGCAGTTCTGATGAGCTTGATGAGGAGATTACAGACCGAATAAATGATGATGCTAAAAAAAGACCAAGAAACACTAAACATAATGTTGTTACAAGTTTTCTTTCCTCTCAACAAGATGCCTCTAACAACACACCTACGAATGTTAATTTGACAGGTAACAGTGAAGCGGCTCATCTCGTCAAAAGTTGGGATAGCTGAAAGCACTGATCATCCTGTGTTGGAACTGCCAAGGACTTGACAATCCTCGGACAGTTAATGCATTGAAGGATTTTGTTACTAGTTACAAGCCGGACATTTTATTTTTGATGGAAACAAAAGCTCTTAGCTCTCGTATAGAATTTTTTCATAGTTTTTTACATTTTGATGGTTGCTTCTTAGACAATAAACAAGGATTGGGAGGATGCCTTTCGTTAATGTGAAAGAGTCATGTATCGGTTTCTGTGATTGGCTTTTCTTCAGATTTTATTAATTCGGTTGTTTCGAAAGGTAATGTTCAATGGAGGTTTACTGATTATCATGGGTTTCCGGAATTGCAACAACGACGTCAGTCTTGGAGCCTTATTCAAGCTTTATCTCGTAGAAGCTCTTTTCTGTAGCTTTGTTCGGGAGACTTTAATGATTTATGCTCGAGAAATGAGAAAGAAGGAGAAGCAACTTTGCCAAATTATCTTATGCAGGGTTTAGATAGACACTTGAGGACAGTAATCTTGTTCAAATACCCACTGTTGGCTTTTTCTTCACATGGGAGAAGGGCAGGGAGTCGAATAATCTAGTTAGATAGAAGTTTGATTGAGCCTTTGCTACTGAGGACTGGGCTCGTAAATTTACTAATGTTGTCTGCTGGGTTGTTCATGTTCCTAGATCGGATCATAAACCGTTGGTGATTAATACAGCTCCTAAGGATAATAGGGGAGATAGAAAGAGATTTCGATTTGATAATGCATGGTTATGTGATGAGAGTCTGGCAGAGGTTGTTAAAGGAGCTTGGGTTAATTCTATACCACGCAACCTTTTGATAAAACTTAGTTTCTGCTCTTTCGTTGTGGGGTAGGAGTAGAAATAGGAAGTTCTGGCAAAAGAAGAAGATTATACAGAGATTATTGGATAATAGACCCAATAATGTTTCTCATGCCTCTTTAAAGAAAGATTGGAATCGTCTCATTGAGCAGGAAGAAGCTAGACTTAAACAGCAGACAAAATGCTTTTGGCTTAAAAATGGGGACCGAAATACAAAATTTTTTCATGCACAAATTAATGGTAGACAAAGAATGAACTGTATTACTAAATTAAAGGAGTCATCGGGTACCTGGATTGAGGATGAGCAGGAAATTAAAAATCATGTTCTGCATTATTTCCAGACTATTTTTTATGGCGGTTCTGTGGATTGGGAATGGGTTTTTGAGTTAGTGCTGCCCTTGATTAGTGATGTCGATAATGCTGATCCAGACAAGCCACCTGGGCCGGATGGGTTAAATCCTGCATTTTACCAGAGATTTTGGCACTTGATTGGCAATGATGTTTCTGATGGTTATCACCTATAGCTTCAACAAGGTACTTTTCCTTCTTCTTTTACTGAAACATTGATTGTTTTGATCCCTAAAGTGGATAGCCCTGAAACTGTTAAAGACTTTCGTCCAATTGTGTTATGTAATGTGTTATATAAGATTGTGGCTAAAGTTTTGGTGAACAGATTTAAAAGGGTCCTTCCTATGATTATCTCTCAGAATCAATCTATCTTTATCCCTCATCGGTTGATTACCGATAATGTTATAGTTGCGTTTGAAATGATTTACAATATGAAAATTAATAAGGGCAGAAATGATGGTAATTGTGCACTTAAAATTGATATTTCTAAGGTTTATGATATGGTACAGTGGGAGTTTCTAAAAGACATGTTGGAACGATTTGGTTTTTCTACTCAATGGATTAGGTGGTTGACTATGTGCTTTTCAGAAGTTTCTTACAATATCAATTTTAATGGTGATTGGATTGGTCCTATTGTGCCTGGTAGAGGTCTTCGGTAGGGGGATCCTATTTCTCCGTATCTCTATTTGGTGTGTGCAGAAGGCTTATCGTTACTACTTAAAGATGCTGAATCTAGGGACTAGTTGCAGGGCTGTAGGGCAGGTGTTAGATGCCCAAAGATCTCACATTTATTATTTGCAAATGATTTTTTGCTATTTTTTAATGCTAGACTGGAGGAAGCAAATAATATTAAATCTATTCTCAATACCTATGCTGCTACTTCTGGACAAGTGGTGAACTTTAACAAATATGGCATTTTCTTCAGTCCTAATGTGGTCTCCTCTGTAAGGTCTAATATCAGTAATATCCTGGATGTTCATTCACCATTGAGTCATAGTGCCTACCTGGGGTTACCTTCTCTTATTGGGAGGAAAAAAAAAGCAATTTTTGATTTTCTGAAAGAAAGAATATGGAAGAGGATTAATGTAATACCCGGCTAGAATCCGGCATCGGAATTCCTGTCGTCCGGTGGAATCCGGGGTGTCGGACTTCTAGAGGAGGGTAGGATTTATGTTTTACTATGTGTGATATGTGTTTTACTGATTTAACTAAGTTTTGAGTTGAAATGACCCAAGGCTGATGAGCCAAGTTCGGCCGCCGAAGGTAAGTTCGGCCGCCGAAAGTGCTCAATGTTCGGCTTCCGAATTCAGGTTCGGCCCCCGAATGTTGCATGGTTTTGCATGCGCTTCGGCAGCCGAAGCTGAGTTGCTGAGCCAGCAGTTTTGTATCCCTTAGTCAGCATGTTGGACAGGTGTTATCACCAGATTATGTCCAGAAGTTGGTCACGTCTCCCATGCTTTATTTGCTCAGTTTGAGCAGCTCATGCAGGAGTTGCTTGTGTGCAAGAGATTGTGAGAGTGTTGAAGCAAAAGTGAAGCTTTTGAGAGTTAGTAAGGTTGAAGAAGAGTTGATCTGTTTTCCTTGGATTCAGAACGTTCATCTTCCTGTTTATAAAGGTAAAGGAAGATCCGGACCTTGTTATATGTTTTCTGAAGGTTTTATAGGGATTAAGGAAAGAGATGCATGCTTAGGTTAGTAAAGGTAGTTTTGATGAATTCTGCATGTATACATGTTTATGTGTTATGGTTGATTTGTTGTTTGGGGTTATTAGATAGTTTTGGACCCCTTTGTACATATACATGAGTATATGAGTGTTGAGGAGTTGACGTGTGCATGGTTGAAGATGTTGAAGGGAAGGAGGAGCTTGGTTTGCCGTCGGGGCTGAGTTCTGGATGAACTCAGGTTCGGCAGCCGAAGGTTCATTCGGCCGCCGAACCTCTTGCATGGTGGCTTTGGCTGCCACAGCTTGCCCCGTGAGTTTTGCATGTTCGGCTCTGTTTGGGGACTTCGGCCGCCGAAGGTGCCGCCGAAGGTTAGAGACTTTCGTCTCTGGAGTATGTTTTGGCCCCCGAAACTTGCCCCCGAAAGGGTTCGGCCGCCGAAGCTTGAGATTCGGCCGCCGAAGGTGCTTGAGTTTCGTCTCTGGAGAAGACGTTCGGCCGCCGAACCTGCCGCCGAAAGTGTTCTGTCCAGCCTTCTTTTGCATGCTTTGCATGAGGTTGAGAGAGAGGTTAAGGGGAGTCTTGGGAAGTTTGATAGAGTTGGTCAGCAGTTAGTTTGGTCCCTCATTTGCATTTATCTGTATCTGTACAGACCAGAGGAACCAGAGAGAACAGCAGTGAGTACTGCTCCAGAGTATACAGAACCTGCAGAGTCAGTCCAGAGCCAGAGGTGAGTGGAACTAAACTAATTACTTGATTTAATTCAGACAATAACTGCTTTTAGCATATTTCATGCATCATATTGATACCATAGGGTGATTGCATTAGAATGCACAAAGATGTTGCATTGCATAGTTTCATTGTTGGTGTGGGTAAATGCTGAATGATCCAGTAGTTCCAGACAGGAAGACCAGGACCCCATTCTACGGCCTGGCAGGTAAAGGAAGACCAGGACCCCATTCTACGGCCTGGCGGGTATAGGCAAGTGGTCTATACTGGCAAAGGGTAAGTACAGGTGTTATATACACATATACATATATGGTACAGGAAGTCCAGGACCCCAGTCTACGGCCTGGCACGGATTACTGGGAGTATGTGGTGACAGGTTTACTCTTGATGTGGTTTATCTGTGTTATGACGCATTTCATGAGATCATGTTTTACTGAGATATTTTACTGTTCTACTCACTGGGCTATAGAGCTCATCCCACTCCCTTAACCCCAGTTTTGCAGGTTCAGTGGTCAGTGTACAGGGACAGTGCAGCAGAGTACAGAAAGAGTAAAAGAGCTTGTAATCGTATAGAGTGGACATGTAAATTGTAAAGAGATGTTATAGTTGTGTATAACGTTAGAATTGTGCTTGACTTAGTTGTATTGTGTTGTAAAGCTTTTGTACATACATGATCTGTATATGTATATCTATGTTTTTATACCCAGGCTTAACAGGTATGAATTAACCCATCTAGAGCAAGCTCTAGTCAGGGGTACAGAGTACAGAGTACAGAGTACAGAGTACAGAGTACAGAGAGAGTGCATGCACAGGTTAAGCCTTGGTTCAGCAAAGAGTTTTTATTTTCACAGAAAATGTATCATGTATGAGTTTTACAGGTACACAGAGAGTATAGCAGGCTTGCTACGGGTTCTGGCGGCCTTAAGCCGACCTGAATCCTAGCGCCGGTGACGGTCCATTTTGGGGTCGTTACAGATTGGTATCAGAGCCCTAGGTTCACATGATCGGACCTATAGAGACAGTGTCGGGCTCATAGAAAGTGGTCAAGCACAATAGGAAAGCATGTCCACTAGGATAGGGTGTTGTGTCCTATCTGGTTTATGCCATGAGTTATGCATGTGTAATATGATTGAGCTATATGTTGATGTGCTGTGCTGATATGTTATAGTATGTGTTGTTTTTCAGCGTTAAGATGCGAGGAACTCGTCGATCAGCTCGATTGACTGGAGTCCCATCAGATAGTGAGGGATTAGCTGCTCGTCCTCCTGCATTGCCGAGGGCAAGTTCTCAGAGATCTAGCAGGGAAGGCATGTCAATAGACCCTAGAAGGTCTGTAGACGAGAGCAGAAGAGGGATAGTTAGAGGAGGTAGATCAGAGGAAGAGAGGGAGGCCATGGAGACTGATCCGTCTATGGATGAAGGTATGGGAGAATCTCTGGGAGGTGTTCAGGTCTCAGGTTTTGATTATCCAGCTGTTTCCCAGGTTCCAGAGTATCCAATGGAAGGTATGTCGGAGTACTCGCGATTTGACCCATATCCTACATCTATGCCATATATGCCATATCCTTACTATTACCCATCATATCCACCATATCCTATGTATCCACCCTCCCCTATCCATCCAAGTGCAGTACACCCAGAAATAAATGAACCAGTACCTCCACCACCACAAACAGAACCAGCAGTCCCTGTTGCACAAATACCTCCACCTAGTTTATCTGGGAGTAAGGTACAGATGACTGAGTACCTTAAATTGGATGCTCCTAAGTTTTATACAGGAGATGATCCATTTGAGTATCTGAGATGTGTAAAAATGATTACTGATGAGTTGGGTGCAGATGGTAGTAGAGCCATTGAGATGGCAGGGTTTACATTAAAGTGTAGGAAGGCACGGGAATGGTTTAGGAACTATATAGAGCCTAGACTGAACAGTATGTCGTGGGGAGAATTTGCTAATGAGTTTGCAGGATGGGCTTTTCCTGATAGCTCCAGGGAGATGAAGCTAATAGAGTTTGAGCAGTTAAGACAAACAGATGAGATGACGGTTGATGAGTTCACAGATAAGTTTCTAGATTTGCTTCAGTACGTGGGTCAGGCCTATGATACTGATCAGAAGAAGGCAAGGAGATATACTATGAGATTGCATCCCAGGTATGCTTCTTTGATCCTTCCAGCAGAAAAGGAGAGTTTCCACTCTATTGTGGATGCAGCTAGGAAGATGGAAGCTAGTGCCAAGATTCAAAAACAGTCTCAGGCACAGGCTTCGGGTTCTAAGGCCCCCAGTTCAGGCACCTCAGGTAGCAAACGATGGGATAAGGCAAAGGGAACAAAGAGTAAGTTCTGGAATAAAGTCAAGTCAGGTCTGGGAATAGGTAGTGGCTCTAGCTCTGGCACAGCTCCAGTCTGCAGACGATGTGGAAGACCACACAGAGGAGCTTGTCAGTTGGGATCTTCAGCCTGTTTTAGATGTGGACAGGTGGGGCATTTTGCTCGAGAGTGTCCTCAGGTGACTTTTGTGGCACCTTCCCAGCATATGAGTTCAGGCAGTGTAGCACAGCCAGTAGGGCAGCCAGTGGCTTCAGCCATGCCTCAGAGTAGTGGCAGAGGTAGAGGGAGAGGGGCAGCCTCTACTTCAGCAGCAGGTTCCCGAGGTGGAAATCCTGTAGCCCCAGCACGGATTTTCACTATGACTCAGGAGGAGGCTAATACATCAAACACAGTGGTGTCAGGTAATCTCATCATTGGGTGTTTAGATGTGTATGCTTTGATGGACCCCGGTGCTTCTCATTCCTTTATTGCTTCGAGAGCCATAGAGAGATTGGGTTTGATCAGTTCTGAGTTAGAGTATCCTCTCTGGGTCAGTGGACCCAAATGTGACCCATCAGTGGCAGTGTCAGTCTGTCGTTTCAGTCCAGTGTTCATAGAGGGTAGATACCTTCCAGCTGACCTTGTGGTTCTAGATTTGACGGATTTTGATGTCATTCTAGGGATGGATTGGTTATCTACATATAGTGCAACTTTGGACTGTAGAGAGAAGATAGTGAGTCTCAGAGACCAGGATGGGTCAGAGTGTGTCTTCAGAGGAGACAGGAGAGGTACACCCAGAGGTATGATTTCAGCCCTTCAGGCTCGTCGTTTGCTTAGGAGGGGTTGTCAGGGGTTTCTAGCTCATGTGAGAGAGCTAGACAGTCAGGTGAGGGAACCAGCCGCCGTACCAGTAGTCCGAGAGTTTCTCGATGTGTTCCCAGACGATTTACCAAGACTTCCACCTGATAGGGAGATAGGGTTTGAAATTGAGTTGCTGCCAGGTACGAGACCTATCTCTATTCCTCCCTACAGGATGGCACCAGCAGAGTTAAAAGAGTTGAAAGAACAGTTGCAGGACTTGGTAGATAAGGGTTTCATCCGCCCTAGTACCTCACCTTGGGGTGCTCCAGTGCTTTTTGTCAGAAAGAAGGATGGATCCCTCAGACTTTGTATCGACTACAGACAGTTGAACAAGGTCACTATCAAGAATAGATATCCTCTGCCTAGGATTGATGATCTATTTGACCAGCTAGCTGGAGCAGGTTGTTTTTTGAAAATAGATCTGAGATCCGGGTATCATCAGTTGAGAGTTAGAGAGGCAGATGTGCCTACGACAGCTTTCAGGACCAGATATGGGCATTATGAGTTCTTAGTGATGCCGTTCGGGTTAACTAACGCCCCTGCAGCATTCATGGATCTCATGAACAGAGTTTTCAGTGAGTTTCTGGATCACTTTGTCATTGTTTTCATCGATGATATTTTAGTGTATTCCAGAGATGCAGAGGAGCATGCCCAGCATCTGAGGATAGTTCTGCAGACACTGAGAGAGCATGGTTTGTATGCCAAGTTCTCGAAGTGTGAGTTTTGGTTGAGGAGCATTTCCTTCTTGGGACATGTAGTATCAGCAGAGGGTATTGAGGTAGACCCCAAGAAGATAGAGGTTGTAGCTAACTGGCCCAGACCCACGACAGTGACTGAGATTAAAAGCTTTCTGGGACTGGCAGGTTACTACAGGAGGTTCGTTCAGAACTTCTCAAAGATAGCAGCTCCTATGACCAAACTAACTCAGAAGAACCAGAAGTTTGTCTGGTCCGACCAGTGTGACGAGAGCTTTGAGGAGCTCAAAAGGAAATTGACGACAGCACCAGTGCTAGCTCTGCCTGTGAGTAATGAGGATTTCACAGTATTCTGTGATGCGTCTCGAGTGGGATTGGGTTGTGTTCTGATGCAGCAGGATAGGGTGATTGCTTATGCTTCTAGACAGTTAAAGAAGCACGAGTTGAATTACCCCACCCATGATCTTGAGATGGCAGCAGTTATCTTTGCACTCAAGATGTGGAGGCATTACCTCTACGGGGTTAAATGCGAGATCTTCACTGATCACAAGAGTTTACAGTACATCTTGAGTCAGAGAGAGCTGAATATGCGACAGAGAAGATGGGTAGAATTGCTCAGTGATTATGATTGTAAGATCCAGTATCATCCGGGTAAGGCGAATGTTGTGGCAGACGCCCTAAGCCGGAAGTCACTAGGCAGTTTATCCCATATAGCAGCAGAGCGGAGACCAGTTGTGATGGAGCTATACAAGCTTTTGGAAGAGGGGTTACAGTTAGAGTTGTCTGGTACAGGTGCATTGATAGCACAGATGAGAGTGACACCTATGTTTCTGGAGCAGATAGCTTAGAGACAGCATGAGGACCCTGAGTTGATGAAAATTGCCAGGACTGTTCAGTCAGGCAACAGTGCAAAGTTCAGATTCGATAGCAAAGGGATCCTTCGCTATGGAAGTCGACTTTGTGTACCAGATAGGGGCAGTGTGAAGGAACACATTATGAGGGAAGCTCATAATGCGAGATATAGTGTTCACCCAGGAGCCACTAAGATGTATCAGGCTCTGAAAAGGGTCTATTGGTGGCCAGCCATGAAGAAAGAAGTGGCGCAGTTTGTGACAGCTTGTGACGTTTGTCAGAGGGTAAAACTAGAGCATCAGAAACCAGCAGGAATGCTTAACCCATTGCCGATTCCAGAGTGGAAATGGGAGAACATAGCCATGGATTTTGTAGTGGGTTTACCAGCAGCAGCGTCCAACAGGATAAACTCTATATGGGTGATTGTGGACAGACTCACAAAATCTGCTCATTTTCTTCCAGTTCGGAGTAACTATTCTGTGGATAAGTTGGCACAAGTCTATTTGGATGAGATAGTGAGATTACATGGAGTTCCAGTGTCTATAGTTTCAGATAGAGGACCTCAGTTTACCTCTCGCTTTTGGCGGAGTCTGCAGAGTGCGATGGGCACGCGATTGGAGTTTAGTACTGCTTTCCACCCACAGACTGATGGACAGTCAGAGAGGACCATCCAGACCATTGAGGATATGCTTAGAATGTGTGTGTTAGACTTTGGCGGTTCTTGGAGGCAGCATCTACCTTTGGTGGAGTTTGCCTACAATAACAGCCATCATGCTAGCATTGGGATGGCTCCTTATGAGGCATTATATGGGAGGAAATGCAGATCACCTGTTTGCTGGGAAGAGGTAGGAGAGAAAGCGCTTGCAGGACCAGAATTGGTCGAGATTACCAGTAGAACAGTGCCCGTGATCAGAGAGAGGATTAGAACAGCACAAAGTAGGCAGAAAAGCTACGCAGACATTCGTAGGAAACAGTTAGAGTTTCAGGAGGGGAATATGGTCTTGCTGAAAGTGTCTCCAATGAAAGGAGTGGTTCGTTTTGGAAAGAAGGGTAAGTTAGCTCCACGGTACATTGGACCCTTTGAGATTTTGCAGAGGATCAGAAATGTGTCATATCAGCTAGATTTGCCTACTTCTATGGAGAGGATTCACCCGGTATTTCATGTTTCTATGCTACGGCAGTTTGTGTCAGATCCGAATCAGGTTCTGAGTGAGCCTGAGGTGGAGATTCATACAGATCTCACCTATATAGAGCAGCCAGTGCGGATTCTGGACACACAGATCAGACAGCTAAGAAACAAAGAGATTCCGATGGTGAAAGTTCTATGGAACCACCATAACCTAGAAGAGTGCACCTGGGAGACGCGGGAGTCTATGCTCCAACAGTATCCATATTTGTTTTGAGGTTAGTTTCCTCCAGTTTATGTGTTATTTGTTTCCGAATCATTCGAGGACGAATGTTTTTAAGGGGGGGAGAATGTAATACCCGGCTAGAATCCGGCATCGGAATTCCTGTCGTCCGGTGGAATCCGGGGTGTCGGACTTCTAGAGGAGGGTAGGATTTATGTTTTACTATGTGTGATATATGTTTTACTGATTTAACTAAGTTTTGAGTTGAAATGACCCAAGGCTGATGAGCCAAGTTCGGCCGCCGAAGGTAAGTTCGGCCGCCGAAAGTGCTCAATGTTCGGCTTCCGAATTCAGGTTCGGCCCCCGAATGTTGCATGGTTTTGCATGCGCTTCGGCAGCCGAAGCTGAGTTGCTGAGCCAGCAGTTTTGTATCCCTTAGTCAGCATGTTGGACAGGTGTTATCACCAGATTATGTCCAGAAGTTGGTCACGTCTCCCATGCTTTATTTGCTCAGTTTGAGCAGCTCATGCAGGAGTTGCTTGTGTGCAAGAGATTGTGAGAGTGTTGAAGCAAAAGTGAAGCTTTTGAGAGTTAGTAAGGTTGAAGAAGAGTTGATCTGTTTTCCTTGGATTCAGAACGTTCATCTTCCTGTTTATAAAGGTAAAGGAAGATCCGGACCTTGTTATATGTTTTCTGAAGGTTTTATAGGGATTAAGGAAAGAGATGCATGCTTAGGTTAGTAAAGGTAGTTTTGATGAATTCTGCATGTATACATGTTTATGTGTTATGGTTGATTTGTTGTTTGGGGTTATTAGATAGTTTTGGACCCCTTTGTACATATACATGAGTATATGAGTGTTGACGAGTTGACGTGTGCATGGTTGAAGATGTTGAAGGGAAGGAGGAGCTTGGTTTGCCGTCGGGGCTGAGTTCTGGATGAACTCAGGTTCGGCAGCCGAAGGTTCATTCGGCCGCCGAACCTCTTGCATGGTGGCTTTGGCTGCCACAGCTTGCCCCGTGAGTTTTGCATGTTCGGCTCTGTTTGGGGACTTCGGCCGCCGAAGGTGCCGCCGAAGGTTAGAGACTTTCGTCTCTGGAGTATGTTTTGGCCCCCGAAACTTGCCCTCGAAAGGGTTCGGCCGCCGAAGCTTGAGATTCGGCCGCCGAAGGTGCTTGAGTTTCGTCTCTGGAGAAGACGTTCGGCCGCCGAACCTGCCGCCGAAAGTGTTCTGTCCAGCCTTCTTTTGCATGCTTTGCATGAGGTTGAGAGAGAGGTTAAGGGGAGTCTTGGGAAGTTTGATAGAGTTGGTCAGCAGTTAGTTTGGTCCCTCATTTGCATTTATCTGTATCTGTACAGACCAGAGGAACCAGAGAGAACAGCAGTGAGTACTGCTCCAGAGTATACAGAACCTGCAGAGTCAGTCCAGAGCCAGAGGTGAGTGGAACTAAACTAATTACTTGATTTAATTCAGACAATAACTGCTTTTAGCATATTTCATGCATCATATTGATACCATAGGGTGATTGCATTAGAATGCACAAAGATGTTGCATTGCATAGTTTCATTGTTGGTGTGGGTAAATGCTGAATGATCCAGTAGTTCCAGACAGGAAGACCAGGACCCCATTCTACGGCCTGGCGGGTATAGGCAAGTGGTCTATACTGGCAAAGGGTAAGTACAGGTGTTATATACACATATACATATATGGTACAGGAAGTCCAGGACCCCAGTCTACGGCCTGGCACGGATTACTGGGAGTATGTGGTGACAGGTTTACTCTTGATGTGGTTTATCTGTGTTATGACGCATTTCATGAGATCATGTTTTACTGAGATATTTTACTGTTCTACTCACTGGGCTATAGAGCTCATCCCACTCCCTTAACCCCAGTTTTGCAGGTTCAGTGGTCAGTGTACAGGGACAGTGCAGCAGAGTACAGAAAGAGTAAAAGAGCTTGTAATCGTATAGAGTGGACATGTAAATTGTAAAGAGATGTTATAGTTGTGTATAACGTTAGAATTGTGCTTGACTTAGTTGTATTGTGTTGTAAAGCTTTTGTACATACATGATCTGTATATGTATATCTATGTTTTTATACCCAGGCTTAACAGGTATGAATTAACCCATCTAGAGCAAGCTCTAGTCAGGGGTACAGAGTACAGAGTACAGAGTACAGAGTACAGAGTACAGAGAGAGTGCATGCACAGGTTAAGCCTTGGTTCAGCAAAGAGTTTTTATTTTCACAGAAAATGTATCATGTATGAGTTTTACAGGTACACAGAGAGTATAGCAGGCTTGCTACGGGTTCTGGCGGCCTTAAGCCGACCTGAATCCTAGCGCCGGTGACGGTCCATTTTGGGGTCGTTACAATTAATTCATGGAGCAGCACATTCATGTCTAGAGCAGGCAGGGAGGTTCTCATAAAATCTGTGTTGCAAGCTATACTTGCATATTGCATGAATTTTTTTTTTATTCCCATTACTATTTTGAATGAATTGCAAAGAATGGTCAATGGCTTTTGGTGGGAGAGTAAAAGAGAAAGGCGGAGGGGTATTAATTGGCTAGCGTGGGAGAAGATGTGTAGTAGGAAGAAGAAGGGGGGTATGGGGTTTCGGGACTTTAGGAGTTTTAATTTGTCTTTACTTGACAAACAACTATGGAGGTTTTTAACAAATTCTAATACTCTTTGTTATAGAGTGTTTAAAGCAAAGTACTTCCCAAATGGTGATTTATTTTCTGCCAATGTAAGTAATGGTGCTAGCTTTGTTTGAAAAAGTGTGATGGCATCAAGGGAGTTGATTTAGAGAGGTACAAGGTGGAGGGTGGGTAATGGAGAAAAGATTTTAGTGGCTTCAGCTCCCTAGATTCCTAAGGAGGATACCTTTTTTGCTGATGATGGCCCCGATTTTATTGAACCACATTTGCGTATTTGTGATCTTTTCGAAGGTAATGAAGGGTTTGGAATATTGCTCTTTTAATGTATATTTTTTCTCCAAGAGATATCAAGGCTATTATTAGTATTCCTATTAGTATTACTAATAAGGAAGATTCCTTCTTATGGCACTTTGATAAAAGAGGTGTGTATACGGTGAAGTCTGCATACTTTGTGTGTATGGAATTGCTAGGAATATCATCTTTTAATGTGGGGGTGAGTTGTGGACTAGCTTGTGGAATGTTTCGTTCCCTCCAAAAGTGAAGGATTTCTATTGAAGAACTTGTAGAAATATATTGCCTACAAAGGATAACTTAAGGCAAAGGGGTGTGGATGTGAATGCTAGATATCCTTAGTGCCATGAAGATGAAAGTATTAATCATATTTTGTTGCATTGTCCTATGTCCAAGAAAGTTTGGAGGTTAGGGGGAGTGGGAGATTTACAGCCTAATGATAATTTTTTTAATTTTTTACTGCAGATTTTAAAGTTCCAAGATAAGGTTCGAAAAACTTTTGTAATGGTCTGTGCATGGAGGTTATGGTCAGCAAGGAACTCATTATTATGGAACCAGGTGCAAAATTCAGCAGCTCAGCTTGTGGAAGACGTCATGCATCATATCTTGGATTGGAAAGCAGCTCAACATGCTGGTGCTTTGCATGGAAATACCACTGCTACTTTATATCAGGGCAGGAACTTGTTTTATTCCTCCAACCTTGCTCGTGATCCTGAAGTCATTCCTCTCCAAATTCATGTGTCATCTTCAAGCTCGAACAATTTCAGTTGGCTTTGTCAAGTTGATGGGGATTTGTTTCAAGCTCAAGATTTTATTGGCTACGATTTTATTGTAGAAAACTCTGAGGGTATATTTCAACGTGGTGTTTCTGATTTCTCGGAAGGTAATGGTACGCCAGTAATTGTTGAAGTTTTAGCTCTTCATCACTGTTTGCTTTCTACGACAGAATTTTTGCCTTTTAATGGTTGCATTCTTATGGACTGTTTACAAGTAGTTCAAACTTCTCAGTCTCCACATTTAGACATTTTTAAACTTGGTTTGATTTTGAATGATTATAAATTTTTGTTAGACTCTAGAACTGATATTTGTGTTAGATGTGTTCATCGTCATGCCACTCTAGCCGCTCATACTTTAGCTAAAGAATCTATTAGGCATGATCGTCTTTCTGTTTGGGATGATATCCCTCTTTGTTTGATGAAATTTTATTAATACAAGCAGTAGTTTTACTTTAAAAAAAAAAGTTAAATTAAACTTTAAGTACAAGGATGAAATTGAACCTGAGACTATTTTTTTTCGAATGATACTCTATATTTTAAGAAATAAAAAGAAAAAAAAAGTTAGTATCATTAAATTAAAACTTGCAGAATCTCATTCGATTTTTCGATTTTAATTATGAAGTATATATTGGAATTTAATCATATTAAATGCAGCGAAAGAATATAAAAAATAAAAAAAATTTCTATAATAAGGATCACATTTAAACAGATAAAACAATAAAGTACAGAGAAAATAAGTATTTTATTATTTTTTAGCAACTAACACGCAAAATCGTTTGTCTCGATTAAGTTGTCGCAAATCACAAATTGTTTAAACATATAATCTGTTTATGATATTTTCATAGAATGACAATTGAAAAATCTTAAAATTATTCTAAGGAAAGAGAAGTACAAAAAATGTAGAGGGCTAGATGTCCACCTTTTTTGAGAAATTCTGGCGACTAACTTAAAGAGACTTACTAATCTCTAATAAGATGACCTTTTATACTAAAAGATTAGAGTTTTAGAATAATAATTTTAATTAATTAAATAAATTATAATTATAGTCTAAAACTTTAATAAATATATCATATAAAGTTTAAGACAAATTCAATTAAATCATTACTTAATTTATTAAGTCAAAATTACAAATTATAATTTTATCCCTAATGTCATAACACTTGTATGCAAACAAGCGCTACTTGATTTGATTTCTCATTTTACTTTCTCATACTATTATTTATATGTGTGACTCATTAGCTTTTAAATATGTTAGCGATAAATATAATTAACTAATTAATTAATTTGAAGGTCAAGAACGTTCTCTAGTAATATATCAAGACTACTCAAATATTTAGAATGTCAATAGTGGTTTGACTTAACTTTTCAGTGTATGGTTTCTCAGTGCAATTAATATCCTTTCATCACTAATGTCCCGATTTAACAATTAGTGCATGGAGCATGTCTACTATGTTAACTCATATTAGTTCTCTTTGCAATAGCCATTGAATTATTGAATGAAATTTTAAATCTAATTTGCTAATTCCATTTCACCTTGAGCAAAAATTTCATAATCAATATTAGCAGAGAACAAATGGAACATTCCCTAGTTAACCTAGAGTGATGAATCCTATTTCAATCATATAAATACCTTCATACAGTTGCTGCTATACTTAATTCATCCTCATTTATTACTTATGAACTAAGTAATGCGTAAGATGAATCAAAACATAAAAGTCTCTATATAAGATGATTTATTAATTTCAAGTTCGAGGATCATTTACACAATCATCACTAGAGTAATCTATATACACAAGTAATTCTCCATATGGCATTCTCAGCAGGTCAGTTCAGTGTACTTATTAATAAAATAAGCATATACATATCAGTTTTAGATATCTTACATATCTCAACCTATAAGATCAGTTGCTTCCTTTGAAAAGAAAAAAATATAATATGTACTAGTCTCAACAGCTCTAATCATTGTCCAATAATGATAAGAACATTGATTGAAACATTTAGAGACATACATTACTTAAATATAATAAGAATCTCACAATTATAACTACATTCTAATTTTCTTTACATAATAATATAGTCACATGAACTTTATCTTTACTCAAGATTCAATTAATGAATATTAAAGATAAATAAATGTCTTTTATTAAAATGTATTAAATACTTAAAAATACATGAAAGATAATATTAAACTACAACAAAAAAAATTGGCTATAGGGCATATAACTAACAATCTCATACTTGCACTAATGCCAATCACCCATATGTCTTATCCCATAAGCATGCAAGTGGTAATTATGTTTTTACTAGAGTAATGCCTTTAAGAGAGGATCTACAAGATTTTCATCAGTGGGTACTTGCTTTATTTTCACATCTTTCCAAATCAAATGGAATCGTATAAGTACATGTTTAGATCTTAGATCAGACTTAGGCTCCTTTGCTTATGCAATGGCTCCATTGTTATTACAGTATAAGGTAATTGGATCAACAATGTTAGGAACTATATCAAGTTCAGAAATGAACTTCTTAATTCAAACTGCCTCCTTTGCTATATTAAATGTAGAAATGTACTCGACTTTAGTTGTAGAATCTATTGTAATCTCTTGTTTGGAACTTTTCTAACTTACTGCCCCAACATTTAGAGTAAAAATATAACTATATTGTGATTTGGTATCATCAAAATTTGATTGGAAACTTACATCTGAATATCCATAAAGTTTGAGTTTATTAGTCTCTCCATAGACTAGAAAATTATCCTTAGTTCTTCTCAAGTACTTGAGGATATGTTTAACAGCAGTCTAGTGACTTTCATCTAGGTCTGCTTAGTATCTATTAGTTATGCTTAAAGCATAAGCTACATCTAGTCTAATACATAGCATCGCATACATTATGGATCCTATTACAAAAGCATATGGAACTATTTCCATTTTTACTCTTTCAACTTGCATCTTAGAACACATGTCTTTGGAGAGACGAACTCCATGTAACACAAGTAGGAATCCTCTCTTGGGTTCCTCCATGTTAAACCGTAATAGTACTTTGTTAATGTATATAGATTGAGATAACCCTACCAACTTCTTAGATCTATCTCTATACATCTTAAAACCTAGAATATAAATTAATTTACCCATACCCTTCATGGAAAAATTATTGGACAATGAAATTTTTACAGATTATTATAATGGAATGTCATTTCCTATTATTAATATGTCATCTACATATAAAATAAGAAATACAACTTCACTCCCACTAACCTTCTTATACATGCAAGGTTCATCCATATTTTTGACAAAATCAAACTATTTGATTGTTTCATCAAAATGGATATTCTAACTCCGCTAGGCTTGCTTAAGTCTATAAATGGATCTTTGCAATTTGCAAACCTTATTAGGAAATTTCTTAGATTCAAAACCTTCAGGTTGTGGTATATACACATCCTCAAGAAGATTCCCATTTAAGAACGTTATTTTAACATCCATTTGCCAAATTTCATAACCATAGTATGATGCTATTGCAAGTAAAATTCTTATGCATTTAAGTATAGCTACTGGCGAAAAGGTTTCATCAAAGTCAATATCTTATCTTTGTCTGTAACTTTTAGCAACTAGCCTAGCCTTGTACATTTGTACATTACCCTCCATGTCAGTTCTTCTCTTAAAAACTCACTTGCACGCAATGGGCTTTATCCCTTCAGGTACATCAACCAAAGTCCATACTTGGTTAGTGTACATGTAATCCATTTGGGATTTCATTGCTCCAAGCCAATTTGAATAATCAATATCAAATATTGATTCCTCATAGCTATTAAGCTCATCAGGCATGAGTAAAACGTCATTATGAGTCTCCATAAAAAGGTCTAACTTCATTGGAGCATGACTTATCTTAACAGATCTATGTGGTAGTACTTCAATTTGTATTTTCACAATAAATGTTACAGTCTCTGATTTTTTCATTTGGATGTCAATTTGTGGTTCTTGAACTTTTTCAAGTTCTATCTGACTCCCACTACTTCCTTTAAGGAAAAACTATTTTTCTAGAAATGTAGTATATTTTCAGACAAGTATTTTTCTCTCAATAGGATGGTAGAAATAATATCCAATAGTTTCTTTTGTATACCCCATAAACTTACATATATCTGACTCAGTTCTCAGCTTATTATACATCAAACACTTTACATAAGCATCACATCCGCAAATCTTTATGTGATAAGTTTGGTATTTTATTAGTCCACATCTCATATGGAGTTTTATCAATAAATTTGGATAGAACTCTATTAAGAAGGTATATTGCAGTTTATAAGGCATAACCCAAAAGGACAACGGTAAGTCTACAAGACTCATCATGGATCGTACATATTTAATAAAGTACGGTTTCTGCTTTCTGAAACTCTATTGTATTGAGATGTGCCAAGTGGAGTCCATTGTGATAGAATCTTATTCTTTGTTAGATAATCACAAAATTCATGACTCAAACATTCACCACCTCAATCGGATCTAAGTGCTTTAATACTTTTGCCAGTTTTTTTTGTTTCAACTTCAATTCTGAATTCCTTGAACTTTTCAAAAGATTCAGATTTGTATTTCATTAAATGCACATAATCATATCTAGTATAATCATCAATGAACGTAATGAAATATGATATCCACCTATAGTTTGGATAGTCATTGGTCTACATATCTCTACATATTTAAGGCCCATAATTCTTGTGAACTTTCACCTTTTCTTGTAAAAGTTATTTTGGTCATTTTACCTATTAAGTCTCTTATTATTTATATTGAGTATAGACTTTCAGAATAAATATTATATAGACCATCTATATAAACCCTAGTCCCATAATAAACTCCTTTATTATAAAAAGAACAAATATCATTCTTAATAATAAACTTGAATCCATTATTCAAAGTTAAAAATAAAACTGAAATAATCTTTCTACAAAGTACTGGAATAAAATAACAGTTATTCAACTCTAATACTAAGCTAGAAGGTAAAAGCAAATAATAAATCCCTACAGCTAATGCAATAACTCTTGCTCCACTTGCCACTCATACGTCCGTCTCTTATTTCCTCAACTTTCTACTATATTTTAGTTCCTATATGTTATTACAAATGTGAAATGCATATCTGATTTCAAATACCCAAGTACACGAATTAAACATAGAAAGATTAATCTTAATCATAAATATACCTAAAGTAGAAGCTTCATTAAGCTTCTTTGCCCTCAAGATAACAAGATATTCCTTGCAGTTTCTCCTTCAATGACCTTTTTTATCACAGTGATAGTAGGTACTTTTATCTTTCTTAACCCAGTGGGCTTCAATGTTGATTGTGCTTGCTTGTTCTGCTTTTTCTTAGACTTCTTTTTCTTAGCCTTAGAAGATTAAACCAAAAAAACTGAAGCTTTTTCCTTATTAAGGGATTTTTCAGTAGTTATAAGCATATTCACCAACTCATGTAGGGTAGCATCCAGCTTGTTCATGTTAAAATTCATAATAAACTAAGCAAAGGTAGGTGGCAATGACTGCAAGAATAAGTCAACACTTAACTCATGGTTCATGACAAAACCTAATTGGTCATTTTCTTTATGAACCCAATCATCTTTATACTAGGGGCATGGACTAAAGAGTCTTCTGTCGTCTTGTAGCTTAACAATTCCTTTGAGATTCATACCTCTCAGTCCTACCTTGAGAGTTAAACAATTCCTTGAGATGAAAGAGTATAGTACGAGCACTCATGTTCTCATATTGTTTCTGAAACTCAGAACTCATGCTAGCTAACATCACACATGTAGCTTGCTCATCATCATTAATATGACGAATGTACTTATCTTTAACAGCATCACTAGTATTCTCATCAAGAACACCAGGTATGTCTTGATTGAGAATATACAACCTTTTTTTTTATATGAGAAACAATTTTCAAACTGAGATACCAGTCCAAAAAGTTCGGTCTAGTTAATTTGTTAGTATCAAGTATACTATGCAGGAATAGGTTATTACTCATGTGGTAAAATATCTACAAATGCATAAATATTAATTATTAATTTTGATGTCCTGAGATTGAGTAAATGGTAGGCTCAAGATGTATTTTGGTAAGTTTAGTCCAATTTGTCCCTCCTTTCTTCCTTTATTCCTTTTCCCTTTTGTCCTCTAGCGACATGTAACCGTCGTCAAGCATTTGTACCCTCCTGTCATAGTCATACTGACCGTATATACGGACATCCTGTGTCCTTTCTCATCGTCAAATGACCATTATTTCCATCCGGTGCTATGTGGACATGATCCTCAGCATCACGGGACTAGAAGGATAAACATGGTTAGGCCTCCCATGCATAGGCTCGAACCCGGTCCGGTTCATCAAAATGAAGCTTGGACTTGCATGTGAAGCAGACCTATGTATTGGGTCTTAGTATAGTTAAGGCTTGGCCTTTCCAGCACAAGTTCAACTAGAGTAAAGGTGTCAAAAGCCCAATTATCATCGAGTGTCATGTATTTTCTAATTATAAGTTAAGGTCTTTAATCTTTAATTATAATCTCCCACTATTTTATTCAAATTAATAACTCTATCTATTAATTTGAGAAATTTAGCAGTAAATCTCCTAGCCGGCTAGGATTTCATTTAATTTAAATAATATTAAATTTTTTCAATAAATTATTATAAATTAAATTATATAGATAACATAATTTATTAATCACATCTCTATGTGACTTCTACATCAGTTAGGTGACAACTCTTTATCTTTAACATATTGTATATATTTTACCTAACTCTTACCTTAAGCATATATGATCATAGGTTTGCCATCCAAATCAAGTACAATAGTTACGTAGAACCATTGTTCAGGAAAATCAAATATTTCATAACACTAAATATATTTGGGTGAAATTAACCTTGAATTTATTCAATAAGTTAATAAAAATTAAATTGAATTCTAATTTTATGCTATAACAATCGATGGAAGCTAATTATGTTCTTAACATGTAATTAAAATTTAAATTAGAAATTTTAAATCCTAAGATTTCTATTTAGGTCTCAAAATAGAACCAAATCAGCAAAAGACAGAACTAGAACCATAATAAATTTCGATTCGATTTCAATTTTTAAGTAAATCCGAAACTGAAACCGCACACCCCTAGCCTCGTATGTTCTCTCCTTTCTATTATTTTTCCAATCTAAAATATTTACTTGTAATTTTCAAGATTTTCAAATTCAAGAAAAAGAATATTTATAAAATAAATTATTCATTCATTATTTAATTTATTTATATACACATTTCTTATTATTAAGAATTGATATTTATTTTTATTTATTTCAATTTATCTGATTAAAATTATATGTTACATTATTTAAATTTTAAAAAATAAAATTTAAATTAAAACAATAATTTTATGAGTGATGGTAGGTAGGGGTGAGCAGTATTCAGTTCAAATCGAAAAAACTGACCGAACCGATTTAAAAATTTGGTTCGATTTTTTATACATTTCGATTCGGTTCGATTTTTAATTTCAGAAATTTTGATTATTTCGGTTCGGTTCAGTTTTGATCAGAAAAAACCGAACCGAACCGATTAGTGATAATAATATGTTTTTTCAATAATATAGAGAAATTAAATCATATTAAGATTAAAATATTTTAATTAAATTTTAAAATATTAAAAATAAAGTGTAGAAAATAAAAAAATTATTAAAAATCGAAACCGATCAAACCGAACCAAATCGAACCGAATCAGACCGGTTCGGTTCGATTCGATTTCTGACCAAAATCGGTTCGGTTCGATTTTCATAAACACTAAAATTTCAATTTTCGGTTTATTCAGTTCGGTTCGGTTTTGAACCGAACCGACCGAATGCTCACCCCTAAAATTGGTAGGTTAGTTAATGGATTTATGGACTATTTAATTTTTTTAAAAAAAAAAAATTCAAATCTATAAAATATGAATTTAATAGATAATGAATTGGATTATTTAAATTTTTTAAAAAAAAATCTAAAATATATATCAAAATCAAATATTAATTTTAGGAAAAATAAATTAGACTATTTATTTAAAAAAAAATTAAATACTCATATTTCACGACTAAAGTTGACTATGTAAATAAAAATTGTTCTGAACTGAGTGGAATCAAACCTGCATTAAATTTCTACATCATATAACTTTCTAAGCTTGTAAGTAAAATGTCTCATTAACTCGCTAAGCTTGTCCAGTGAAATGTCTCGTTATCACAGGGGATATACAAATATAATGACATGCAAGATATGGTTACATTGGTACCTGCACAAAGCCATCTTGATTACTCCAATTCCCACAAGCTTTGTTCATCAATCTTGCTCAGCTTCTCATCATCAAGACGCTTCCAGGTCCTAATCCTCTCCACTCCCATCCATGACTTCTCACCCTTTCCAAGTTCTGCTAGTATGATTCTTGCTCTTCGCGGCCACCCAGCCTTCCCATAAGCATGGTATCCAAAGCCTCCACCATAACAAAACCATATACCATCTAATTTCCCACAAAATTCATTGTTGTGATCATGGCCCCAAAACACAGCTTTCACATCTCCCATGGATACGAAGGTTTGTAGGACTCCTGAGTTAACTAATGAACAAGACGCAGCTTCCTGAAAATGGCCTACAACCTTTTGATTGTACAGCTGCCGAATTTCTGGGATTGGGATATGGAAAAAACCCATTGCCGGAGGTCTAGATGAGAGTGAACCCTCTGCCAACTGATGATCCTGTTTTTGTCCCTGTTAGTTTGCGACCTGCAACATGTTAATGAAATCTAAATCTAGAAGACTTCCATTGAGAGGATTGGAAGTACATTAGGTAGAAAGAAAGACAACTGAGTGAATAACTGAATCCAGCTATACTTTTTAGTATTTTGCTATACCTTTTAGTATTGTTTTGAAGCCAATGTAACGAATAACTTCCACACCACAAAAAAAAGTCACTGTCCTACAGTAGACAGACAATATATAATCTAAAATATGGTTGGCAATATTCATTTAAGCCAATCCACAGAACAAAACATCATATGATTTTAACAAAAAAGAAAATTTTCATTTTCTTTTAGTAACTTGATGGATTTGTAATAATATCCTAAGTAAAAATGGTAGTTTGTTTATCTCAATTCAAGTCTTCAGAAACATACTTTTTCCCATTTTCTGATATTTAGACAGTGTAAGTAGTTTATATGTATTAGATGAGATGCAAAAAAGGGTGTAATCAAGGAACCAGTGTTAGTTTCATCAGTATGTTTTCAGTTTGTCATACCTGATATCCCTTAGAAACACCTCGAAGCCAACGAAGTTGAGATTCTTTAATCCAACCATAAGTTCGAATTCCTTGAACAACCTCTCTGGCACCACTGTCAAGAAAGAAAAGATTAAGGACACTGTGGTTTGCCAAAATGGAACCTGGAGCTCCATAAACTCTGAGATTATAGTTCCCAAAACCATCAATGTCAGTTATCATGGCTCCTTTGCCAGAACCAGCGGGATCTTCAGCATATGGATTGGTTTGTGATACTGAATAATCCATCAAGGATATGAATGACATCAATTCTTCACGATTCATTGTAGATTCATGATCATGGTTTCCCAAGACTGCTGCCCATGGAAGTCCAGAATCCATAGCTGGACCAAAAGCACGCAATAGAGATTCAGCAGCATCAGTTGTGCTTGTCCCAAAAATATTATCCCCTATTTATAGGAAATGGAAGTAAATTAGTCATTTGGACACATTTAATGGAAAGAGAGGGAGAACAGATGTCTACACTTCTTCACTATCATTTGGCTCCAGTTCCAATGAAGGGAAGCCTACAAGTACCATTAGTCAAGCATAGATAAAGAATAAGGATTCAGATTAAAAAACCAAGTGCCTACTTAGCCTAGCATTTCAGATACATAATCTTCCTCAACGTCCATAATTCAGAAACAGAGATACAGTAAGTCATGCCTTAAACCAAAGTAAAGTGTCTCTATTTCCAAAGATTAACTCTCAATATTAAAGTGACAAGTTCAGCACAAGATCACTTCCAAATCTAGCAACATAATAAACTATCTCCATGCTTATGATTAGAGCACTAAAGGAGACAATTAGGAGTGTGCGGTTCCAATTCCAATTCCAGCTAGGGATTTAGTTAGGAACCAAAAGCGGAACCAAAATGTTGGTACAGTTCCGGTTGGATTATTTGCTATTTTGGTTCCAATTCAATACAGTTCTTTGGTTCTGGTTTGGTGTGGTATGGTTCGTGTTTGATTCTCGGTTTTTAAAATAAATTTATGCAATTTTATTTTCATGAAAAGTTATACTTGAATTACTATTTAAGTTTTAAAGTTAGTTGTTAATGCAAATTATATATATATATATATGAAACTATCTATTGATTTACTTAGCTTACATCTATATCCTAATTCCACATTGGATAAGATTGAATTGAACCACAGTTTTTCCATCTTGCTGCTATTTATATTAAAATAAATAGATGAATAGTCATTCAATGAAAAATCATTTAAATATTTCATTTCTTACCGGAAGAAGTATAAATCCATTCTCTTTTGCTTTATATATATATATATATATAATATATATAATATACACATTTAAATTATTTATAAAACTATATAAAGTGTATGTATATACAAAATTAAGCATCAAAATAATAATATAAAGATATCATTTGATACACATTTTAATTACTTTTTTACTATATAATCTTTAGTTGTAGGGTACATATATAAAAAATTATTAATATACTATAAATATGGTAATACACTTATAATTAAGAATAATAAAGTGATTTAGTATTTTTATAACTTAAGTTTTTAAGAAAATATAGATAAATAGATGTTAATAATAGTATGGAAATTGTTCATAATTATAATATATATAAGTGCACATATATATATATAACTACAAAATTATAGAAAAACATATGTATAAAATCAATTTTCATTTTGTAACTGATCTGGTATATAGTTCTGGAACAGTTCCAGTTCAGTTCTTAGTAAGAACCAGAAACAGAAAATAAATTATGTTTGGTACTTAACAGCTCAGATCGGTTCTTTAGTTAGATTCAGAACAACCAAGAATAAGTTGCTGAAAATTTCTATAAGTGAAACGATTAAATTGGCAAGTTGCTAATAAGGTTAGGTTCAACTTAATTCTCACTCATTATCAACAGAAACTACCTTGTACTCTTACTACCTATTCAGAAAAAAGACATTCACGAAAAAGAACATTCAAGTGCCCAAAAAAAAAAAAAAGTATACCTGTAAAAGCAATGAAATCAGGTTTCTCGGATCGAATCATCCTCTCAAGAAAGCGAGTGGTGTTAAGATCAGAGCAAAAGTCAAATTCAGAAGGCAACACATCTCTGCACCGAGTCACTGCCCCAGTACCGTAATGCATATCTGCCACCTGCATTCACACATATAACATCAGGTTACGGGAAAAACAAGGATAAACGAGAGTAATATATTCCAAAAATAAGGGAAACCTGAAGGATTTTGAAGGTGCCATCATCTCGGAAGCGCAAAGGGAGATCTGGGGACCTCTTGAGATGAGGTTTATGGTGACCGATGATCAATTTCAGAGCGATTTGAAAGTGTAGAGAGAAGAGAACTGAGAGGATTATGGTGAGATAGAGGAAGGAAAATACCCATTTGGCCGTTGCAGATTCCATTGATGAAATTACCAGAAACAATAAGCAGAACAGAGACCTACATCAGACTTGTCTCTGTTGAACTTTTACCACTTCTATTTATTTGTTTCCTTTTTCTGTCTCTTATTATAACTTGAACGAAAGCAGGCCGGAGCCAGAAAAATATTTGGAAGAAACTTCAAATACCCCCACCTCATACTTTTTCTCAATGTTTAATCAACCCAATTTTCTAATTAAAAAAGAAAATCCAATTTACACTTTTGGGCCAAATCAAACCGAAGCTTTCATTTTAAGCTTAATTGAAGCCAAAATCGTATAGGTATTGAGCATTGTGCAAAACGCCCTTGATAAGCAGGTTCATATAACCTGAAAAAATAAAATTAATAATGAAATGAACTTGCGAGAGCATGTATTTCTTGACCAATGCAAAAACTATTGCATTTTTAAAGTCCCATTGAGTTAAGAAAACATTCTCTCCTTCTCGGGCAGAGCCCCTTTTATAGATGGCCGGAGAAGTCACCTTCAGCAGCCAAATTTGAAGGTTCGGCGACCGAACCTTAAAACTTTTTTAAAACTCTCTTTAAAAAAAAATACATCATAAAATCTTTCAAATTCATTTTATAAAAATCCACTTTATCCTTATAAAGTTCTCAGTTTCGAGATTCTAGATTCGCTCGACACTGGAATTTAGCCAAATATTACAGTAAACAATTATCATCCTTGAGCCAAGTTTGATTAGTTTTATCAATGGGGGATTGTGAGTTAAATGGTCATTTTTGTTGACACTTCATAAGTAAATCCTAATTTTTCTACTTCATTCTAAAACTTTAGGCCCTTTTAACTTGTATTTAGAAATTTTGGTTGGTGTAGGAATAATGTTAGTAACCAATGATTTAGTAGAAAAGGCCATATTAATACTCTAACAAAAAAAAAGGTTAAAAAAATGATAAGATATCCCTCCTACAAACAGAACCTAAACTGGCAGAAGAAAAAAAACTTGCGGAGAATTTTAAAGCATTATTCGCTATACTATCCATAAAGTTTCAATATTCAACCAATAGACACTTTAACAATGAATTTCATACTAAATATAGTTTCAAAAGCTTTATAAAAATAAAATAGATTAAAATGATCTTTAGAAAAAACTTAGAATATAGTAAACTTGAACTAAAATTTGATAATTTAAAAAATACTATTTAAATTACTATTCACCATAAACACAAAAACCATGATATACTTGTATTTTAGAGAAAACAAATTGACAACCATTTTAAATTTGTTAATTGAATTTGATAGAAGACTTAAAAAAAATCAATCAAAACTCTTGAAATAATTTTTTTTTAATATAGAACACTATTTGCACTACAAATATAAAAATCATAATAAGCTTATATTTAAAAAAAAATTACTTGATAACATTTTAAATATGTTAATTAAACTTGATATAAAAGAATTAAAACACTTAATAAAAAACTTCTAAAATAAAATTTTACCAATTTAGAGTACTATTCACTACAATTAAAAAAAACGAAGACAAGCTTGCAGTTTAACAATTAATAGAATATCAATCACATATACCATACTCTAAGCAAATAAAATAAATAAAATCACGTAAGATAAAAAAAATATCAAGACTTCAATAATTTTCATATTTTTGTTGATTAAATTAATTGCATTCCCAACTCTCAATACCATCTAGCATATTTTTGCTTAAAATCAACACTCAATAATAAAATCACAATTTTTGTTTAACAATCAACACTCAATACCATCTAGCATTCCCGACTCCCATTTAACGAAGTTATTTCTTTTTTTTTTATTTAAAGTTTGGTGAAAATATCAGCAAATTGATTATTTGTATCTATAAACTTAAGAACAACATCACCATTTAATATGAATGAAATGATGTCAAATGTCAATATATTTGGTTCTAAAATGTTAAACGAGATTCTTGATTAAATAGATTGCACTCGTATCATCACATTTGATAGGAATGTGATCAAGAGACGTCTTAAAGTCTCTTAATTATTGATTAATCTAAAGAACTTTACTATAATAAACACCCGCTACTACATATTCATCTTTAGTAGTTGAAAATACAACTAAATTTTATTTCATACTATACCAAGAAATAAGAGATTGTCCTACGAGTTGGAAAGTACCCAAGGTATTTTTTTTTATCAATGATACTAGTGACAGAGTCAGCATCTGAATAAGAGTAAAAAATGAAAGATGTATTTCTAGAATACTATCCTGAATGCAATGTGTCATTCAAATAATTAAGAATGTCTTTGACAACATGCAATTATGACTCTGTAGGATCGATTGAAAATGTGCAATAAGCATATGGAAAACATGATATCCAATTTAGATACAGTGAGATTTAAAAAACTTTTGATCATTCCTCTACATAGCTTTTCACCAATCAATTTACTTTTTTCATCCTTATCAAGCTTAGTGTTTAAGCTCATGCTTGCTACTATTCGTCCAAATCTTCGATAAGCTCTTTAGTGTAATTAGCTTGACTGATGAAAATGTCATCCTTAACTTGCTTGATTTGAAGCCAAAAAAGAACTTCACAAAAGAATACATTAGTATCAAATATAATATAATCAATATATATTTGTACTACAAGACTATCATTTCCATGATTTTTAATAAAAAAAATTGTATATACTTTTTCTTTTAAAAAAATCATTTTGTAAAAGAAAATTATTTAATCTTTCATACCAAACTCTAAATATTCAGTTTAAAAAATTATGATATTCAAAATTGGGAGGTTGCTTAATATAGATCTCCTCAATAAAACCATTTAAAGATGCATTCTTTACATCTATTTGAAAAAAATTTAAAATTCAAATATGATGCATATATAATCAATACCCACTTGGTACTTTATGGCAGGATGGTATTTAGGTTTAGAAACTAAGGTCCAGCCCTTGTTCCTTTGAAATTAATTGAGTTTTTCTTGCATGACAAAGATCCCACTCTCATCATTAATGGCCTCGTTTATAAACTAAGGTTTTCTATAAGATATGAATGTAACGTTATTGTAATACCCGGCTAGAGTTTTTATTTTCACAGAAAATATATGAGATTTACAGGTACACAGAGAGTATAGCAGGCTTGCTACGGGTTCTGGCGGCCTTAAGCCGACCTGCATCCTAGTGCCGGTGACAGTCCATTTTGGGGTCGTTACAGTTATTATATATGTATCTAATACTGGATCTAATTGTCGCCCTTTGTGATATATCACCAATTATTTGATTCTTAAAATGATATTGCTCATAGGGTCAATCCTTTGCTAGTCATATTAGACTCCTTGACTTTAATAGGTTGCCTTTGTTGCTCTTAGAATTCAACCTCATCTTTCTTTACCTTCATAGTATCCTGTTTAGGTAGATTTTGATCTCCATTGGACTGGAGACCTTCAATAGTCAACTCATTAAGATTTCCTACAACATTATCACAAACATATAAAAATTAGTTATTTAATACTTTTATTTATTCATTGAGATTTTTAAAAGTCATATTATATATATATATATATATATATATATCACTAAAGTTTACCCCCAACTCAATAAGGTGCCAGAAATTATCTTAATCATCATATTTTTTTATAAAAAAAATTCTTTGAAACTCTTTCTATTATATTTATTAGAAAATTAAAAATTCATATTATAAAACTCTAATCCATTAATAAATATTAGGGGTGAGCATTCGGTCGGTTTGATTTGTATCGAGCCGAACTAAATAAATTCAAAATTGAAATTTTAGTATTTATAAAAACCAAACCAAATCGATTTTAATCAAAAATCAAACTGAATCGAATCGGTCTGATTCAGTTTGATTCAGTTCAGTTTAATTAATTTAAATTTTTAATAAATTTTTTATTTTTTACATTTTATTCTTAATATTTTAAAATTTAATTAAAATATTTTAACGATTTAATTTATCTATATTATTGAAAATGATATACTATTATCACTAATAAGTTCGGTTTGATTTTTTTATTCTTTTTTTTAACTAAAATCAAATCGAAATAACTGAAATTTTTAAAATTAAAAATCAAACCGAAATGAATAAAAAATTGAACCGAATTTTTAAATTAATTCAATTCGGTCAATTTTTTCAATTTAAACTAAATACTGCTCACCCTTAATAAATATACACATTAAAAAACAAAGATATTAAGTTTTACTTATTTTTAAAGCTATTTTTATAATTATAAAAATTAAGTATGATTAAGAATTTCATTATTAAATAAATTTATTTTAATTTTTAATTTAGATATACAAAGATAAATATTCAATTATATTATTAAAATAAATTAATAAAAAAATTTAGGTATTACACAGAAAAACTTCTAATTAAAGATAGGAGATCTACAATATTGGTTTTCACATTAAGTCCATAAGTTATCATTTATATAAACACAATTTTTTTATGGATTACCAATTTTAATTTATTTGATAAAAAAATTTACTCATTTAAATCATTAGAAAAACGTTTTAATAAATTAATCGTAAGTAAGTATTTATATTCTTTACAAATTAATATCTCATATTTATTAAATTTTAAAATCTTGTATTTGATAATAAAATTCAGTTATATCTTTTTTTTTTCTAAGTGATTTTTTTAGTTAGGAAAAAAGGAAAAAAACAGATTTTTTATTTAATTTTTATTTTATTGATACTTTTATTTTATTTTTTCATATATGAAATATTACAATTTAATAAGAAAATAAATTAATTTGTAAGTACATGGATTTATTAGAAATTATAATATTTAGATTAATTTATAAAAATATAATTATTAATTTAAAAATATAAAATTTAAATTAAAGTATTATTTTATATAATAAATAAATTTTCAAAAATTAAATTAAAAAATACAGAGACAAGTTTTATTAAATATCAAAAAATAAAATGCTATTTATAACAAGTTAGAGTAAATTTTTTGTTTTGCTGTAAAATCGAAAGAATTTTTTATTATAAATTAAAATATAAATTTTATTTAAAAATATATTAAATTACAAGTATTCTTTTATTTATTTCTTAAATGAATTTTCTTTTCGAAATTTTCTTAAAAGAATTGCCCGCTAACAACCATAGCTTTGAAAAGAGACGCTTTAAAGAGAAACTTTAAAGAGAGACTAGAAAATGATGCTTCATCTTTAATAGAAAAATAAAAATAAGTCGAATTAAATTTTTATAATTTTTTATGATTAAATAAATTTAATTTAAGTTTTTAATTAATTAAATTTTTATATTTTTATTAAAAGTCGAATAAATTTTAATATAATATAATTTATTTTTTAATAATAAAATATTACTTTTTTATAATTTAAAATAAAAAACTTATTTTTTAATTTTTAAAATATAGTGTAATTAATTATTTTATTTTTTATTTTTAAAATATAATATTTTTATTCTTAAAATTTAATTTCCACAATATCTAGTCTCTCTGTGGAAAATTTCGACGGAAATCCATGATTTATGCTTGGTGGAATAAATATAATTTCAGAAATATCTTTATTAATAATAAAATAAAAAATTATTATTTAATTTATGAAAAAATTTATTATTTAATTTTTTTAATTTAAAAAATATATTAAAATATTTTTGACATTTTAAAAATTTTAATAATTAGTTATTCAATTAATTTTATCATTAAATATTTTACTATTTAGTCTCTATAATTTAGAAAAAATTATTAGTTGGTCCTTTAAATTATTAAAAAGTTTACTAATTAGTTCCTCCATATCAGAAATATTTTAGATTTTTTAATAATATTTAATGACTAAAATTAATGAAAAAATTAATTAGTAAACTTTTTAAAATATTAGAGATATTTTAATAAATTTTTCAAATGGCGAGCAGCCATCGACGGCGAGCGGCATCACATATATTGAGTTTTAGATTTTTATTTTTAATAATTTAAATTTATATATTTTAATTTTTATTATTTTTGCTGAATTTAAATCTTAAATTTATTGAAATTTTTAATCGTTGGAGATTGAGTTTAAGATTTTTTTTCTTAAATTTTGATGAAATTAAACTTTAGGGATTTAAAGTGTTGAATTCAAAAACTAGAGGGACAAATATGCTAGTTATGTGTTATAGATTATAAGAAGTAAATATATTAATATAGGAAGTAAATATTGATAGATGAGTTAGTTGCTTAATCTTAGGGATTGTATAATTATAGACTTGATTTTCTTTTCTGTTTAGATACCGTCTTTTATATATAAATAGGTTGTAATCTTTATTATGAAACACAACATCAAATATTATATTTCTACATGGTATCAGAGCCAGGTTTGTAGAGATTTATTTTCTCTCTCGTCAAGTTTTAAATTTTTGGAGACTCAGGACTCCTGTTCTTTTGTGTTATCCATCTAGGATAATATTTGTCCCTCACCGTTCACCTAAAGTGGATGCCAAAGTCGCCTTGCAGCTCATTTGTCAGATTTGTGGTTCGTTTGCCGTTTGGGTGTTGGGTGGAGACGTCTTTTTGATACTGTTCATTTGGGTTACTCATAAAGGGTAACCTTTGGAGACTTAGGGCTCTGTTCATTTGGGTTACTCATAAAAGGTAACGTTTGGAGACTTAGTACTCTGTTCATTTGGGTTACTCATAAAGGGTAACGTTTGGAGACTTAGAGCTCTGTTCATTTGGGTTATTCATAAAGGGTAATATTTAGAGATTTAGGACTCTGTTCATTTGGGTTATCCATAAAAGGTAACATTTGGAGACTTAGGGCTCTGTTCATTAGGTATTATTCATGGGAATTATTCATCGGGTACTGTTCACGAGTACTGTTCACCGGGTACTGTTCATGAGTATTGTTCATCGGGTACGGTTCAAGAGTCACGAGTACTGTTCATCGAGTATTGTTCACGGATTCGAAATTCTATTCATAGTAAGGTGATTAGTCTTATTAATCATTCTGAATTTGTTAAAGAATTAATGAAGTATTTGGAATTTCTATATTCTGGCAAAAGGAATATTTCTCGTATTTATGATGTGTGTAAGGCGTTTTACCAAGCTGAGAAAATGTGGTCTCCCGTTCTAGTGCTGAATCTGAATGTCGAGTCATGGCAAAAACCGTTTGTGAAGTTTTGTGGGTACGTCAATTATTGGAAGAAGTTGGGTTTACAAATTCGGTGTCTGCTAAGTTGTATGGGACGAGTTGATTATATATGTAATAAGTTGGGCATTATGTGTTATAGATTATAAGAAGTAAATATATTAATATAGGAAGTAAATATTGATAGATAAGTTAGTCCCTTAATCTTAGGGATTGTATAATTATAGACTTGATTTTATTTTCTGTTTAGATACCGTCTTTTATATATAAATAGGTTGTAATTTTTATTATGAAACACAACATCAAATATTATATTTCTACATTATGTAATATTTTTGAGACGAAAACATATTTTTTTCTTTAATTCTTTGAGAGAGAAATCTATAAATTTATAGAAATTAAATTTCAAAAACTAAACTGTTGGGTTTTTAGAAATAGTAGTTCAGTCATTTTTCCTGTCACTAACGGTATTTTGATGAGAACCTCTTATTTTAACGGAATTAAATCTCAGCGACGAAAGTATTAATTCTAAAAATAGAGGGATGAATCCGTTAATTATGCTATATTTCAGAGACTAAAAAATAATTTTTCCTTTAAAATATTAAAATTTTAATGTTTTAATTAATAAAAAATTTTTTAAAAATATAAATATAATAAATAGTTTTTAAAATTATAAAAATAAAATTTTATTACATAAAAAATATTTTTGTTGTTAAAATTAATATTTTATTATAAAAAATAAAGTTATACTAAATAAAAAATTTATTTAGTCTTGGTAATAGGAATTTAATTAGTAAAAAATTAACTTATTTAATTATCAAATAAAAATATTGAGACTTAATTCAACATAGAAAAATCCAACGCTACCACTCAAAGACTTGTCATTATCAATCCAGTCTTCAGAGCGACAGGTTCCAAACTTTACCTTACCACTTGATTAATTTATTGGACCAACGCTAATGTGAACAAATAAGCACGAGGATAACACTTAAAATTCATTTATTGGTAGAAAATAATTTATGTTTAAAAAAAAATTTTGTTAAAATTTTTTAATACAATAATTTATTTTTCTTTGAAAAATAAAAATATTAATAAATTTATATATGATAGTATTGAAAAAATAATTTTTTATTTTGAAAAAATAATTTAGTTTTATTAATTATTTTTTATTTTTTCATTAAAAAATATTTTTCGTTCATGAATTTTTTTTTAAAAAAATCTCAAAATATCAAAAAAATATGAAAATAAAAAATAGTTTCTATTAAAAGCTTTAATTGTTAATTTATTATTTATTATTTTTTATATTTATATGTTAATCCTAAACTTTAGATATTAACATCAATTTTTTTATATTTATCTCAATTTTAGTCATTTATTTTAATTAATTTTAATCAAAACATGTATAATTTATAGTGTCATACAACATAAAATTATTTCTTAAAAAATTTATTAGATAAAAAAATTCAAATATTTATATTAATTCAAATTTATATTCAAAATTTTAAATTTTGAATAATGACACTAAACCTTTTTCCATTGTCACAATTATAATAAAAAAATTAAATTGAATCTGAAACATTAAAATAAATTATAATATAGTCCCTAAGATATTAATAAATATATAATTCTTTAATTTAAATTTTATATTAAAAGTAAATTTATTTTATATTTATCATATGTAATATTAAATAAATATTTATTATAAATAAATTTTCATTACATAAAATATCATATATAAATATTATATATTAAAGTATTTCATTAAAGGATTATATTCACCATTATAAATTATGTACTATTTTACATTAATAATATTAAATAAAATGAAATGTTATATGTTTTAGTAGGTAAAGTCTTATCCTTTATAATTTTTATAAAAATTTAGATATGTTAGCTAATTTTTTGTAAGTTATTTAAAATGTTTAATATTTTTTTAGAAAACTTGTAATATATATTAATTTATTAACTCATTCAATAAAAAAAATTATATTTCATATCAATAATATTAAATAAAATAAAATATTATATATTTTATACTGTAATTCTTTTACATTTTAAATTTTTATTAAACTATAATATTTATATAAAAATAGAATGAAAAATAAATAATGAAATTAACAAAAAAAACATTGTTGAAATAAAAATATATATTTTGAAGATTATTTTATTAATCAAATAAAATTTTAAAATTTAAATTTTATTTTTTTAATAACTTTTCAACTTCATTATAATTGAGATAAAATGAAAATAATGAAAATATTTTAATTTTATTATCCAAAATTTAAAGTTTTGGATATAAATATAAATTAACATAAATATTTTAATTTTTTTATCTAATAGATTTTTTTTTAGAAATAATTTTACGTGTTATATCAAGTAATTGTTTTTTATCTAATAGATTTTTTTAAGAAATAATTTTAGTACTAATTTTTTTTTATTAAAACTAATTAAGATAAATGGATAAAATTGAAATAAATATAAAATAATTAATTTTATTATTTAAAATTTTAATATTAAAATATAAATACGAAAAAATAAAAGTGGTAAATGATTTAATTTTTTTTTTTCTTATAAGTGTTGTCCTTATATAATCCAAAAGGATGAATTGAGTTTATATAAATTTAAAAGTTAAAAAATGGTAGAAGAGTAGAAGAGAAAAAGAGTAATACTAAACACAAAAATTTATAAATATTCTGCATTACAAATCTGCGTGAAGCTCAAGGTCCTCTTCGAAAATTAATTGAGCAAATTATAGCTGAATAACTCAAAGTATTATATATAATAAATAATATTCGCTCAATCTCAAAATATAAATTAATTACAATTTAAAATTAATTTTTAATAAATTAATATTATATTCAAAATTTAGAGAAATAATATGAAAAAAATTAAATATCAATAAATATTTAATCAAATGGTTGTTGTAACTATTTTTAAACAAAAAATGGCTTTATTTTTTAAAAATTCATTTATTAAGTCTTTAAAAATCATAATTTCCATTTAATTTTTTGTAATTTATCTTTTAAGATCTTCTATTTTATAGAAAAATAATTTGAAAAGTATTCTATTTATAAAATTTTATTTTGATCCCTAAAAAAGTAATGGAACTAAAACTTAAAGTTAAAATCTTTTAATTTTTATTTTATTTGAATTATTGTAATTTATAATTTAAAATCTTTCATTTTATAATAAAGTAACTTAAATATTTCATATGTAAAAATTCATTATGACCTTTAAAATATTTTTCTTAAAAATAAACTATTTGTAGATTTTAAAAAATAAATCACAATCTTGAGTAATATAATTAATTGAAATTTATAATGTATAAACTAAAAATTATATTTTTACCCCTTGCTTGAAATATTCTTCCAATCTTTGCACTTTTAATTTTTGAATCGTTAAAACTTATCTTTTCAGATCTTCTATTTATAGAAAAATAATTTTAAAAGTATTTTATTTGTAAAATTTTATTTTGGTCCTTCTAAAAGTGACAAAATAAAAACTTAAGTTAGAATCTTTCAATTTTTATTTTATTTGAATTATTGTAATTTATAATCTAAAGTCTTTTATTTGATAGAAAAAGCAACTTAAATACTCTAAATGTAAAATTTTATTTTAGTCTTTAAAATAGACTATATTTATAAATTTTAAAAGATTAATCATAATGTAATACCCGGCTAGACTCCGGTATCGGAATTCCTACCGTCCGGTAGAATCTCGGATGTTGGAAACCTCTAGAAGGGTAAAACCATGTTTTATGAAATGTTTTTAATGTATTTTATGCTTTTAAGTGAAAAGGAAATTGAGTTTTGAATGAAATAGACCAAGGAGACTTTGCCAGGTTCGGCCGCCGAAAGTCTAGTTCGGCCGCCGAACATGGTGGGATTTTGGGAGCGCTTTAGGCCTCCGAAAGCCTTGTTTGAAAGACTCAAGGTTCGGCCGCCGAACCTCATGTTCGGCCGCCGAACATGCATGAGATGTGGGGGCACGTTAGGCCGCCGAAAGGTGGCAGAACCATCCCTATAAGAGGCCCCGTGACCGAAATGGGCGAGGTTTTCTCTCCCCTTCCGTCCGGCGGTAAGTTCTAGCTCTCCTTTGGTCATTTTAAGTGTTTCCCCTCAAATCCTTTAGATCTTAACAAGTTACATCTTGTTTTTGAAGAGTTTTAAAGTTTAAGCAAGTTTTGGAGCTTTGAGGTTCAAGAACTCGAATCTCCCCATCTTCGAGCTAGGATCGTTTCTCTCTCGACCTTCAAGAGGTAAGAGCCGATCTCTAGTTCTATATGTGTTTTAAGTAAGTTTTATGCAAGTTTTTGGGGTAAAAATGCATGAGTAGGCTTGATGGGTTTTATGAAAAATCCATGGTTATAATGTGTGTTTATGTGCAATGTGGCTTGCTTGTGTGTTGTAGTTGGGGTTTAAGCTTGTTGGAGACCCCTAGGAGCTTGTATGCTTGAGTATGCTTGTTGTAGAATAGGTTTATGCATGATTGGTTGTGTAGGGGGTTGTTTTGGGCATGAAGAACCAAGTTTCTGCCCTTTGGCAGAAACCAGGTTCGGCAGCCGAAGGTACTTTCGGCCGCCGAACCAGCTTGGGAGGCAGCTTTAGGCTGCCGAAGCTTGCCCCCGAAAGTTGGAGTTTCGGCTCTGTCCGAGACTTTCGGCCGCCGAAGGTGCCGCCGAACATGCATGAGTTTCGTCTCTGTCTGGGAGTTTCGGCCGCCGAAGGTGCCGCCGAACCTGCCTGACTTTCGGCTCTGAAGGGACTTTCGGCCGCCGAAGGTGCCGCCGAAAGTGCCCTTCCCAGCCTTTTCTTGCATGTTTTCTAGGATTGTTTTGAGGAGTTTTTAGGAGGTTTTTGGGGGTATGTTTAGAGTTATGTTCTTGTTGTTTGGTGCCTCATTTGAGTCCACCTGTGTAGGTTCGGACCCGATGACCCGAGACCCCCGGTTGTGAGATAGTCTTTCAGAGTCCGTCGTTAAAGATTCGGTCACCAGGTGAGTGGGATTTTTCCCTAAGTTTTTAAGTAATGAATAAATGAACAAATGAATGAATCTGATAGCATACTCATGCATCATTAATGCCATGCGATGTTACAGGATGTTTGCATTAGAAATTCACGAATATGTTGCATTGCATAATTTGATGTTGATGTGGATGGTTATTGGGTGATCCATAGTCCTCTAATGTTATGTTATGATGATATGTTATGGATGACCAGTGAGGCCCATTCTACGCCCCTGGCACTATGTAAGAGAAAGACCAGCGAGGCCCATTCTACGCCCCTGGCACTTTGGAATGTTATGTTATGTATGTTATGTAAGAGAAAGACCAGTGAGGCCCATTCTACGCCCCTGGCACTTGGAAATGTGAGGACTAATGGTGACAATACCATCCTTTATGTGATTAAATGTGATGTGTTGCATTTCATGAAAGCATGTAAAGTAAAAGTTATGTTATTTAATGTTATTAATAAAATGAATAATAATATACCTAAAAAGTGTGGAATTAAAGCAAATGTTAATAATAAAATGGAAAATAAAATACCTAAAAATGGAGGAATTAATATCATGTTTTTACTTTTTGCTCACTGGGCTTTTTAGCTCACCCCTCTCCCCTAACCCCAGTCTTGCAGGTGCAGAGTAGATAGAGAAGTCAGCAAGAGTAAGAGAAGTCTCTGTAATAGCATAGAAGTGGACATGGATTAGTTGTAATGTAAAAGTATGTTATGTAATGTAATGTAAGTTTTATAGTGTGCTTGGCTAGAGTCTGTTGTAACCCAAGCCTGCTATATGTTATATACCCCATTGGAGTATTTGTTGAGAACTCCAATGAGGGGTTTATGTTATGTTTATGTATGCACAGGCTAGGCTGGGTAAAGAAATGTTTGAATGAAAGAAAAGTTTTAATTTTTATGTATGTTTTGGTTCATGTATGGGATTGAACAAGTTCACAAGATGCATGTTTGGCTTGCTACGGGTTCTGGCGGCCTTAAGCCGACCTGAATCCTAGCGCCGGTAGCGGTCCGGTTTCCGGGTCGTTACAGAATGGTATCAGAGCCCTAGGTTCATATGGTCGGACCTAGAGTGTCGGGCTCATAGATGTGATAGAAGGGTCAAGCACAATAGGAAATCATGTCCACTAGGATAGGATGTAGAGTCCTGTCTAGAATGAAAGTATGTATGCCATGAGATATGCTATGAATATGATGTGTATATGATGTGGGTTCATGTGTTTCCACATGAACCATTTGATGCTAATGTTTTGTTATCTGTGCTGTTTTTCAGTAAACAGAATGCGAGGAACTCGTCGATCAGCTAGATTGACTAGAGTACCACCGGAGGATGAGGGCACGAGCGCCCGTCCTCCAGCATTGCCAAGGGCAATGTCAAGCAGGTCCAATAGGGACAGAGCAGTGAGGGACCCTAGAAGGTCTTTGGATCTGGGTAGAAGCAGATCAGTAAGGGGTACAGTTCAAGAAAGAATGTCAGTTGATGAAGAAGTAGAGATGGATGTGGATCAGAGGAGGGATGGTAACCTTGGTGTAAACATGCCAGAAGAGGGCATGGGTGAGTCACAGGGAGGCACTCAGGCCTCGGGGTTTGTTCCACCACCCCAGTACCCACCTTTTTCACCATACCCCGGGTATTCGATGGGAAGTACATCGGATTATCCCAGTTTTAATCCTTACCCTTCTCACATGCCATATCCACCTTTCTACCCACAGTATCCACAGTACCCTATGTACCCACCTCCATCCTTCCATCCAGGCACAGCAAACCCTATCCCAGGGGATGTCGCACCACCACCACCAGCAGAACCCACAGTTCCAGAAACCCAAAGACCTCAACCTACCTCATCTGGAGGGAGCAAGGCCAAGATGACCGACTATATGAAGTTGGGTGCTCCCCAGTTTGATACCGGTGATGATCCGTTTGTGTACCTGGAGAAGGTCAAAACAATTACAGATGAGATAGGTGCTGATGACAGCAGAGCCATTCAGATGGCTGGTTTCACCCTGAAATGCAAAAAAGCCCGTGAGTGGTTCAAGGGCTATGTGAAACCGAGGGTGGACAGTCTTTCATGGGAGGAGTTTGCGAATGAGTTCGCAGGATGGGCTTTCCCTGACAGTTCCAGGGAGCTGAAGATGATTGAGTTTGAACAGCTGAAGCAGACAGATGAGATGGGTGTCGATGAGTACACCGATAGATTTTTAGAGTTGTTACCGTTTGCTGGGCAACATCTGGACACAGATCCGAAGAAGTCAAGGAGGTATATCATGAGGCTCCATTCCAGGTATTCCTCCTTGGTTCAGTCAGCTGATAGAGAAAGTTTCCATGCCATTGTAGACATGGCCAGGAGAATGGAGGCTAGTGCAATCATCGAGGGGACTGTTAAACAGTCAGTGACACAGCCTTCAGGTTCTAAGACCCCAGGTGGGGGAAGGATAGACCCTTCATCCTTGAGTTCAGCTAGTAAGAAGTGGGGCAGTACCACTAAGAAACCAAAGAAGAATAAGTTCTGGAGCAAGATCAAGTCAGGTCTGGGACTAGGAAGTGGCTCAAGCTCTGGTGCTGATAATGCAGTGTGTGCAAGGTGTGGTAAGCTACACAGAGGGGTATGCCGTTTTGGGACGACAGCCTGCTACAGGTGTGGGCAGGAGGGACACATGTCCATGGAGTGTCCTAGAGCAGTTCCTATGGCACAGCCCCAGCAGACTACTTCAGGTAGTGTGGCACAGCCAGCAGCTTCAGCCGCGACACAGGCCAGTGGCAGAGGCCGAGGGAGAGGGTCAGCCTCTTCTTCATCAGCTTACAGAGGGGAAGGTCCGTCAGCTCCAGCACGGATCTTCACTATGACACAGCAGGAGGCAAACGCATCCAACACCGTGGTGTCAGGTACTATCATCATTGGTTGTTCAGATGCTTATGCCTTAATGGACCCGGGTGCATCCCATTCTTTTGTTTCTCCGAGAGCGGTCGAGAGGTTGGGTTTGATGGTCTCTGGGTTAGAGTGTCCCCTATGGGTCAGTGGACCCAAGTGTGACCCGTCAGTGGCAGAGTCAGTCTGCCAGTACAGTCCAGTTTTCATAGAGGGAAGATGCCTATCCGCCGACCTTGTGGTTCTAGACTTGACAGATTTTGACGTCATTCTAGGGATGGATTGGCTATCTACCCATGGTGCTACCTTGGATTGCAGAGACAAGGTAGTTAAGTTCAGATGTCAGAATGGGTCAGAGGTTGTCTTTAGAGGAGACAGGGGGAGTACACCTAGAGGTTTGATATCAGCCCTACAGGCTCGTAGGCTGCTCAGGAGGGGTTGTCAGGGTTATCTAGCTCATGTGAGAGAGCTAGACAGAGATGTCAGAGAGCCCGCCTCAGTGCCTGTGGTTAGAGAGTTCTTAGATGTCTTCCCAGACGAACTACCAGGTTTACCGCCTCCGAGGGAGATAGAGTTCGAGATAGAATTGATGCCAGGAACCAGACCGATCTCTATCCCTCCCTACAGGATGGCGCCAGCAGAGCTGAAAGAGCTTAAAGAACAGTTGCAAGAGCTGGTAGACAAGGGTTTCATCCGACCGAGTACCTCACCTTGGGGTGCTCCAGTGTTGTTCGTGAAAAAGAAGGATGGATCCCTTAGACTTTGTATCGACTACAGGCAGTTGAACAAGGTCACTACCAAGAACAAGTACCCGTTGCCTAGGATCGATGATCTATTCGACCAGCTAACAGGAGCAGGTTGTTTCTCCAAAATAGATCTGAGATCTGGGTATCATCAGCTGAGGATCAGAAATGAAGACGTGCCAAAGACAGCTTTCAGAACCAGATATGGGCACTATGAGTTCCTAGTGATGCCGTTCGGGTTAACGAACGCCCCTGCAGCATTCATGGATCTCATGAACAGAGTATTTAGCCAATACCTGGATCACTTCGTTATTGTCTTCATAGATGATATCTTAGTGTATTCCAGGAATGCAGAAGAGCATGCCCATCATCTGCGGTTGGTCTTGCAGACTTTGAGGGAACATGGCTTGTATGCCAAGTTCTCTAAATGTGAGTTCTGGCTGAGGAGCATTTCGTTCTTGGGGCATGTAGTGTCAGAGAATGGTATTGAGGTGGACCCCAAGAAGACAGAAACTGTGGCTAACTGGCCTAGACCCACTTCAGTGACAGAGATTAGAAGTTTCTTGGGTTTGGCTGGTTACTACAGGAGGTTCGTTCAGGACTTCTCAAAGATAGCAGCTCCTCTGACCAGGTTAACCAGGAAGAATCAGAAATTTCTGTGGACCGACCAGTGCGAAGAGAGTTTTGAAGAGCTTAAGAAGAGGTTGACTTCAGCACCAGTTTTAGCTCTGCCATCTAGTGATGAGGACTTTACAGTCTTTTGTGATGCGTCCCGTGTGGGACTGGGTTGTGTACTGATGCAGAATGAGAGGGTGATTGCTTATGCTTCTAGGCAGCTGAAGAAGCATGAGTTGAATTACCCCACACATGACCTTGAGATGGCAGCAGTAATCTTTGCACTCAAGATGTGGAGGCACTACCTCTATGGGGTAAAATGTGAGATCTTTACAGATCATAAGAGCCTGCAACACATCCTGAGTCAAAGAGATCTGAATTTGAGACAGAGAAGATGGGTAGAACTGCTCAGTGACTACGATTGCAAAATCCAGTATCATCCGGGTAAGGCTAATGTAGTAGCTGATGCCTTAAGCCGGAAATCACTCGGCAGTCTATCCCACATCACAGCAGAACGAAGACCAGTAGTAAAGGAGTTCTACAAGCTCATCGAAGAAGGGCTACAGTTAGAGTTGTCGAGTACAGGTGCCTTGTTGGCTCAGATGAAAGTGACACCCGTGTTCCTTGAGCAAGTCGCTCAGAAACAGCATGAGGACCCCGAGTTAGTGAAGATTGCCAGGACTGTTCAGTCAGGCAATGATAGTGAGTTCAGATTCGACAGTAAGGGGATCCTCCGCTATGGGAGTCGATTATGTGTACCAGATGACATAGGGCTAAAAGGAGACATTATGAGAGAGGCTCATAATGCAAGATACAGCATTCACCCCGGAGCCACCAAGATGTACCAAGATTTAAAGAAAGTTTATTGGTGGCCAGCAATGAAGAAAGAAGTGGCACAGTTCGTGTCAGCCTGCGAAGTGTGTCAGAGGGTGAAGCTGGAACATCAGAAGCCGGCTGGAATGCTTAACCCGCTACCTATTCCAGAATGGAAATGGGAAAATATAGCTATGGACTTTGTAGTGGGGTTACCGGCGGCGTTCAACAGAGTGGACTCCATATGGGTGATTGTGGACAGACTCACCAAATCTGCTCACTTCATTCCTGTCAGGAGTGGCTACTCTGTGGACAAGTTGGCGCAAGTATATGTGGATGAGATTGTCAGGCTGCATGGGGTTCCTGTTTCAATAGTGTCAGATAGAGGGCCCCAGTTCACCTCCAGGTTTTGGCGGAGTCTGCAGAATGCCATGGGTACTAGGTTGGATTTCAGTACTGCCTTCCACCCCCAGACTGATGGACAGTCAGAAAGGACCATCCAGACTATCGAGGATATGCTCAGAATGTGTGTGCTGGACTTTGGCGGTTCTTGGAGGCAGCATCTACCTTTGGTGGAGTTTGCCTACAATAACAGCCATCATGCTAGCATCGGGATGGCTCCATATGAAGCTTTGTACGGAAGGAAGTGCAGGTCACCTGTTTGCTGGGAGGAAGTTGGAGAGAAGGCCTTGGCAGGGCCTGAGCTAATAGAGATTACCAGCAGGGTGGTACCCATAATCAGAGAAAGAATCAAGACTGCTGCAAGCAGACAGAAGAGTTATACAGACATCCGCAGAAGGCAGTTAGAGTTTCAGGAGGGGGATCTGGTATTGCTCAAAGTGTCTCCAATGAAGGGAGTGGTTCGCTTTGGGAAGAAAGGTAAACTAGCCCCACGATACATCGGACCCTTTGAAATCTTGCAAAAGATTGGGAGTGTGTCATACAAGCTGGATTTACCTGCTTCAATGGCAAGAATCCATCCGGTTTTCCATGTTTCGATGTTGAGGAAGTTTGTGTCAGATCCGAGCAAGGTTCTTAGTGAGCCTGATGTGGAGGTCCAAGAGGATCTCACCTATGATGAACAGCCAATACGGATCATAGACACACAGATCAGAAAGTTAAGAAACAAGGAAATCCCGATGGTGAAAGTCCTGTGGAACCACCACAACTTGGAGGAGTGCACTTGGGAGACACGGGAGTCCATGCTCCAGCAATATCCTCATCTCTTTTAAGGTAAGTGCGAAGTGTTTTATGTGCTTAGTATGTTTGTTATGTGTTGTTTGGTGAACATTCGGGGACGAATGTTCTTAAGGGGGGGAGAATGTAATACCCGGCTAGACTCCGGTATCGGAATTCCTACCGTCCGGTAGAATCTCGGATGTCGGAAACCTCTAGAAGGGTAAAACCATGTTTTATGAAATGTTTTTAATGTATTTTATGCTTTTAAGTGAAAAGGAAATTGAGTTTTGAATGAAATAGACCAAGGAGACTTTGCCAGGTTCGGCCGCCGAAAGTCTAGTTCGGCCGCCGAACATGGTGGGATTTTGGGAGCGCTTTAGGCCTCCGAAAGCCTTGTTTGAAAGACTCAAGGTTCGGCCGCCGAACCTCATGTTCGGCCGCCGAACATGCATGAGATGTGGGGGCACGTTAGGCCGCCGAAAGGTGGCAGAACCAGCCCTATAAGAGGCCCCGTGACCGAAATGGGCGAGGTTTTCTCTCCCCTTCCGTCCGGCGGTAAGTTCTAGCTCTCCTTTGGTCATTTTAAGTGTTTCCCCTCAAATCCTTTAGATCTTAACAAGTTACATCTTGTTTTTGAAGAGTTTTAAAGTTTAAGCAAGTTTTGGAGCTTTGAGGTTCAAGAACTCGAATCTCCCCATCTTCGAGCTAGGATCGTTTCTCTCTCGACCTTCAAGAGGTAAGAGCCGATCTCTAGTTCTATATGTGTTTTAAGTAAGTTTTATGCAAGTTTTTGGGGTAGAAATGCATGAGTAGGCTTGATGGGTTTTTATGAAAAATCCATGGTTATAATGTGTGTTTATGTGCAATGTGGCTTGCTTGTGTGTTGTAGTTGGGGTTTAAGCTTGTTGGAGACCCCTAGGAGCTTGTATGCTTGAGTATGCTTGTTGTAGAATAGGTTTATGCATGATTGGTTGTGTAGGGGGTTGTTTTGGGCATGAAGAACCAAGTTTCTGCCCTTTGGCAGAAACCAGGTTCGGCAGCCGAAGGTACTTTCGGCCGCCGAACCAGCTTGGGAGGCAGCTTTAGGCTGCCGAAGCTTGCCCCCGAAAGTTGGAGTTTCGGCTCTGTCCGAGACTTTCGGCCGCCGAAGGTGCCGCCGAACATGCATGAGTTTCGTCTCTGTCTGGGAGTTTCGGCCGCCGAAGGTGCCGCCGAACCTGCCTGACTTTCGGCTCTGAAGGGACTTTCGGCCGCCGAAGGTGCCGCCGAAAGTGCCCTTCCCAGCCTTTTCTTGCATGTTTTCTAGGATTGTTTTGAGGAGTTTTTAGGAGGTTTTTGGGGGTATGTTTAGAGTTATGTTCTTGTTGTTTGGTGCCTCATTTGAGTCCACCTGTGTAGGTTCGGACCCGAGGACCCGAGACCCCCGGTTGTGAGATAGTCTTTCAGAGTCCGTCGTTAAAGATTCGGTCACCAGGTGAGTGGGATTTTTCCCTAAGTTTTTAAGTAATGAATAAATGAACAAATGAATGAATCTGATAGCATACTCATGCATCATTAATGCCATGCGATGTTACAGGATGTTTGCATTAGAAATTCATGAATATGTTGCATTGCATAATTTGATGTTGATGTGGATGGTTATTGGGTGATCCATAGTCCTCTAATGTTATGTTATGATGATATGTTATGGATGACCAGTGAGGCCCATTCTACGCCCCTGGCACTATGTAAGAGAAAGACCAGCGAGGCCCATTCTACGCCCCTGGCACTTTGGAATGTTATGTTATGTATGTTATGTAAGAGAAAGACCAGTGAGGCCCATTCTACGCCCCTGGCACTTGGAAATGTGAGGACTAATGGTGACAATACCATCCTTTATGTGATTAAATGTGATGTGTTGCATTTCATGAAAGCATGTAAAGTAAAAGTTATGTTATTTAATGTTATTAATAAAATGAATAATAATATACCTAAAAAGTGTGGAATTAAAGCAAATGTTAATAATAAAATGGAAAATAAAATACCTAAAAATGGATGAATTAATATCATGTTTTTACTTTTTGCTCACTGGGCTTTTTAGCTCACCCCTCTCCCCTAACCCCAGTCTTGCAGGTGCAGAATAGATAGAGAAGTCAGCAAGAGTAAGAGAAGTCTCTGTAATAGCATAGAAGTGGACATGGATTAGTTGTAATGTAAAAGTATGTTATGTAATGTAATGTAAGTTTTATAGTGTGCTTGGCTAGAGTCTGTTGTAACCCAAGCCTGCTATATGTTATGTACCCCATTGGAGTATTTGTTGAGAACTCCAATGAGGGGTTTATGTTATGTTTATGTATGCACAGGCTAGGCTGGGAAAAGAAATGTTTGAATGAAAGAAAAGTTTTAATTTTTATGTATGTTTTGGTTCATGTATGGGATTGAACAAGTTCACAAGATGCATGTTTGGCTTGCTACGGGTTCTGGCGGCCTTAAGCCGACCTGAATCCTAGCGCCGGTAGCGGTCCGGTTTCCGGGTCGTTACACATAAACTTGATTCAATACAATTAATTAATTGATATTTTTACAATACATGAACTAGAAATTATATTTTTTGCCCCTTGCTTAAAATATGCTTTCAATCTTTGAACTTTTAATCTTTGAATTTGAAGTAATTACATTTATTTAAATAAGGGATTTACAAATTCACACAAAAACTTTAAAATTAATTAGTAGTAAACCAATTATTTTTAGTATCAACACAAGGATCATGACACTTAGGTCAAACAATCTTTCCTTTTGATGATGATAAATAATTGGTGGATGATGAGATATTAATCACAAGTGCAGCGTGTTAATTTTAAAGAAATACTCTCCTTAACATGTATTATGTCATATTTGGCATCATTAACATAATACCCGACTAAATTCCAATGTTGGAATTCTAATTTTCCGCTGAAATCCCCATTGGAATCCGGAATCTTAAGACCAGAAACTTTAGAATGGTAAAATGAGTTTTTATAAAATGAATTTTAAGCATTTTATAATGTGTTTTAAAAAGAAAATATTTTAAAAAAGTTTTAAGGTTCGGCCGCCGAAAGTGGCTTGTTCAGCCACCTATAAAAGGGCTGCAGTCCAAAGAGAAGAGAACTCTTTCTGTAACAGCCCGGAAACCGAACTGCCACCGGCACTAGGATCCAGATCGACTTAAGGTCGCCGGGACCCGTAGTAAGCCTGCTATCCTGTGTATACCTGTAAAATCCCATACATGATCATACATTTGCTGTAACACACATAAAACTTTTCTTCATTCCAAGGCTTAACCTGTGCATGCAATCTTTCTATTCTCTACTAATCCCTACTAGAGCTCCTCATGGCCCTAGGCGGATCAAACTCAGCATGTTAAGCCTGGTTTTGCTCATACAACAAGAAAGAAACATACATAAACTGATCATGTGACGCTACAAAGGGATTACAAGTCTTATAAATCAAGCACCATGCTATTCACTATACATATACACTATCTCTTTACATTTACATGTCCACGCTAGCTATTACAAAACTCTGTACTCTTCCTGTACCCTGCTGAGTTCTCTCTGACCTCTGAACCTGCACAACTAAAGTTAGGGGAGAGGGATGAGCTACTAGAGCCCAGTGAGTAGAATAGTAAAATAACAGGTGATAAAACATGCTCTCATGGAATGCAACATATAAGCACATCACCTCGGCCGGACGGATCAAAAATCCCTCTATCTAATCTGGGGTACCTAAGTACCATGTACCTGGTCCCCGTAGGGCTGTTCCAGGTCTATGTGTTGTGCCTGGTCCCCGTAGGGCTGTTCCAGGTCTTCCTCTGAGGGCTAATGAATCCTCACAAAGTCCGTGCCGTCTCACATAAGCAATGTACAAGGAGCAATGCCAAGTACAAGGATAAATGCAATGCATCATCTTTGTGTACACTAATGCACTCACCCTATAGCATAGTCATGATGCATGAAGCATGAGAAAATATCAGGTATCATATTAAAACATTAAGTTAAATTCCACTCACCTCTGGTTATCTTTGCACTGACACTGCAGGTTCTGACACTGGACTCACTGCTGATTTCCCTGATTCCTCTGGTCCGTACCTACACAGGTGGACTCAAATGAGGGACCAAACTCACTCAAGAACATCTCTAAGAAACTCCCCAAAAACCCCTCTAAACAAACCTCAAACCTCACATAAACCTAAACATGCATACTACCCATCCAAACTACATAAAAGCTTTCAAAATCATCAAAGAAGCTCAGGATCTTCACTTACCTCTTAAAGAACGTGAGGATGAAGGATCCTAACGTGGAGATATGAAGAAAAACTCTTCCAAAGCTCCAAGCTTCAAAACTTGGTTCTTTTGCTCAAAACCTTCATAAATCACCAAAACTCTTAAAACGCTTGAAAGATTTGATGAAAATCATGGAAAACATGAAAGTCAACGTAGGAGAGGCTGGAACTCACCTCTGGCTGCAAGTGGAGGAGAAATACCCTCCTCTCACCGACCTTTGGCCCTTTTATAGGTGGCTGGCCAGACCACCTTCGGCAGCCGAACGTGAAGCCGCAACCATGTAATGTTCGGCGGCCGAAAGTAACCTTCGGCGGCCGAACCTTTACATTTCTCCCTTGTTGCTTTTCTTTCAAAACTCAATGCTTTTCACACGTCAAAACATGAAAACAAGTGACAATACCTTGGAAAACATATGCATTACCCTTCTCGAGGGTTCCGACACCCGAGATTCCACCGGACTACAGGAATTCCGATGCCGGACTTGAGCCGGGTATTACATTCTCCCCCCCTTAAGAACATTCGTCCCCGAATGTCCCTAACACAACATAAACACATAGAAAAGGGGAAAAACTAACCTTAAAACAGATATGGGTATTGCTGGAGCATGGACTCCCGAGTCTCCCAAGTGCACTCTTCTAGGTTGTGGTGGTTCCACAGCACTTTCACCATTGGTATCTCCTTGTTTCTCAGCTTTCTGATCTGGGTGTCAAGGATCCGCACTGGCTGCTCTACATAGGTGAGATCACTTAAGATTTCCACCTCAGGTTCACTAAGAACCTTCTCTGGATCTGACACAAATTTTCTCAACATAGAAACATGGAATACCGGGTGAATTCTTTCCATAGAAGCCGGTAAATCTAGCTTATACGATACAGGCCCGATCTTCTGCAAGATCTCAAAGGGACCAATGTACCGTGGGGCCAGTTTACCCTTCTTTCCAAATCGAACCACTCCCTTCATCGGAGACACCTTAAGCAATACCATATCCCCCTCCTGGAACTCTATCTGCTTCCTACGGATGTCTGCATAGCTTTTCTGTCTGCTTACAGCTGTTCTGATCCTCTCTCTGATGATAGGCACTAATTTGCTGGTTATCTCAACTAACTCTGGCCCTGCAAGCGTTTTCTCTCCTACCTCTTCCCAGCAAACAGGTGTTCGGCACTTCCTCCCATACAAAGCTTCATAAGGAGCCATCCCTATGCTAGCATGATGGCTGTTGTTGTAGGCAAACTCCACCAGAGGTAGATGCTGCCTCCAAGAACCGCCAAAGTCTAACACACACATTCTCAACATATCTTCAATGGTCTGGATGGTCCTCTCTGATTGACCGTCTGTCTGTGGATGGAAAGCAGTGCTGAAATCCAACCTTGTGCCCATTTCGTTCTGTAGACTCCGCCAAAACCTGGAGGTGAACTGAGGTCCTCGATCTGATACTATCGACACTGGAACTCCATGCAACCTTACTATCTCGTCGACATACACCTGCGCCAACTTGTCTACAGAGTAGTTACTCCTGACTGGAATGAAATGAGCAGATTTCGTGAGTCTATCCACAATCACCCATATGGAGTCTAATCTGTTAGACGTCGCCGGTAACCCCACTACAAAATCCATAGCTATGTTCTCCCATTTCCATTCTGGAATCGGCAGTGGGTTAAGCATTCCAGCCGGCTTCTGGTGCTCTAGCTTCACCCTTTGACATGTCTCGCAGGCTGACACAAACTGTGCCACTTCTCTCTTCATTGCTGGCCACCAATACACCCTTCTCAGATCTTGATACATCTTGGTGGCTCCCGGGTGAATACTATACCTCGCATTATGAGCTTCCCTCATAATGTCTGCCTTCAAACTGCTATCATCTGGTACACATAACCTCTTACCGTGCCGAAGAATCCCTTCTCCGTCAAATCTAAACTCTGCACTGTTGCCCGACTGAACAGTCCTGGCAATCTTTACTAACTCGGGGTCTTCGTGCTGTTTTAGAGCCACTTGCTCTAGAAACACTGGTGTCACTCTCATATGTGCGATCAACGCACCTGTACCAGATAACTGCAACTGTAACCCTTCTTCCACGAGCTTGTAGAAATCCTTCACCACCGGTCTTCTCTCTACTGCAATGTGGGATAAACTGCCAAGTGACTTTCGGCTTAAGGCATCAGCTACAACATTAGCCTTGCCCGGATGATACTGGATCTTACAATCATAATCACTGAGCAATTCTACCCACCGTCTCTGCCTCAAGTTTAACTCTCTCTGACTTAAGATGTGCTGCAGGCTCTTATGATCCGTATAGATCTCACATTTTACCCCATAGAGGTAATGCCTCCACATCTTAAGTGCAAAGATAACAGCTGCCATCTCAAGATCGTGTGTCGGGTAATTCAGCTCGTGCTTCTTTAGTTGTCTAGAAGCATAAGCTATTACTCTGTCCCTCTGCATTAACACACAACCTAATCCCACTCGGGATGCATCACAGAACACTGTGAAATCTTCATCACTGATCGGCAGAGCTAACACCGGTGCTGAAGTTAACCGTCTCTTCAACTCTGCAAAACTCTCATCACATTCCTCTGACCACACAAATTTCTGATTCTTTCTGGTCAGTCTGGTCATAGGAGCAGCTATCTTCGAGAAGTCCTGAACGAACCGCCGATAGTAGCCTGCCAAACCCAGAAAACTCTTGATCTCTGTCACTGTAGTGGGTGTAGGCCAGTTGGCTACTGCCTCTACCTTTTTGGGATCTACTGATATACCGTCCTCTGATACAACATGTCCCAAAAAGGAAATGCTCTTTAGCCAGAACTCGCACTTGGAGAACTTGGCATACAAGCCATGCTCTCTCAAGGTTTGCAGCACTATCCGCAGATGCTGGGCATGGTCCTCTGCATTCCTGGAGTACACCAAGATATCATCAATAAAGACGATCACAAAACGATCCAAGTACTCCCTGAAAACCCTATTCATGAGATCCATGAATGCTGCAGGGGCATTAGTCAACCCGAACGGCATCACAAGGAACTCATAATGCCCATATCTGGTGCTGAAAGCAGTCTTGGATACATCTCCTTCCCTGATCTTCAACTGATGGTATCCAGATCTCAGATCTATTTTTGAAAAACAACCTGCTCCTGCCAGCTGGTCGAATAGATCATCGATCCTGGGTAACGGATACTTATTTTTGATCGTGACTTTGTTCAACTGTCTGTAGTCGACACAAAGTCTCAGAGGTCCATCCTTCTTTCTGACAAATAATACTGGAGCACCCCAGGGTGAGGTACTCGGGCGGATGAAACCCTTAGCTACCAAATCCTGTAACTGCTCTTTCAACTCTCGCAACTCTGCTGGTGCCATCCTGTAGGGAGGAATAGAGATCGGTCTGGCATTGGGCATCAACTCAATCTCGAACTCTATTTCCCTATCCGGTGGTAGTCCTGGAAGCTCTTCAGGAAACAAATCTGGGAAGTCTCTAACAACTGATACTGAGGATGGTTCCCTAACCTGACTGTCTAGCTCTCTCACATAAGCTAGGAACCCCTGACACCCCTTCCGTAACATTCTACGAGCCTGGAGGGCTGATATCAAACCCCTAGGTGTCCCTCTCCTGTCTCCTCTGAAGACACACTCTGACCCATCCTGGTCTCTGACACTGACTACCTTGTCTCTACAGTTCAGGGTAGCATCATACGTAAATAACCAGTCCATCCCTAGAATGACATCAAAATCTGTCAACTCTAGAACCACCAGGTCAGCTGGAAGGTATCTACCCTCTATGCACACTGGACTGAACCGACAGACTGACTCTGCCAAAGATGGATCACATTTGGGTCCACTGACCCATAGAGGACACTCTAACTCAGACACTATCAGACCCAACCTCTCTGCAGCTCTAGAAGAAATGAAAGAGTGAGAAGCACCGGGGTCCATTAAAGCATACACCTCAGAACACCCAATGATGAGATTACCTGACACCATCGTGTTCGACGTGTCTGCCTCCTGCTGAGTCAGGGTGAAAATCCGTGCTGGGGCTGACGGACCTGCACCTCGGGAACCCATCCCTGATGAAGAGGCTGCCCCTCTTCCTCTTCCTCTACCACTGCTTGGTGGTATGGCTGAAACTACGGGCTGGACTACACTGCCCGTACTCATCTGCTGGGATGGTGCAACCAAAGTCGCCTGAGGACATTCTCGTGCATAATGTCCCTCCTGCCCACATCTATAGCAGGCTGTGGATCCCAACTGACAAGCTCCTCTATGCTGTTTGCCACACCTCTTACACACTGGAAAATCTGCGCCAGAACTGGAGCCACTACTCATTCCCAGACCCGACTTAAGCCTGTTCCAGAACTTGCCTCTCTTTCCTCTGAATTTCTCCCATCTCTTCTTACTTGCACTTGCTGTACTCTGTGAGGAGGAACCTGGTTTAACACCAGAAAACTGTGCCTTGACTACACCTTGACTTATGGCACTAGCCTCCATCTTTCTAGCAGCATCCACAATAGAGTGGAAACTTTCCTTCTCCGCATGAAGAATCAAAGAGAAATACCTGGGATGAAGCCTTGTGGCATATCTCTTTGCCTTCTTCTGATCTGTATCATATGCCTGACCGACATATGGCAACAATTCCAGGAACTTATCTGTATATGCATCAACGCTCATCTCCTCCGTCTGTCGCAACTGCTCAAACTCCACAACCTTTAGTTCCCTGGAACTGTCAGGAAAAGCCCATCCAGCAAATTCGTTGGCGAACTCTTCCCATGTCATACTCTCAAGTCTCGGGTCCACATAGTTCTTAAACCATTCTCTAGCTTTCTTACACTTTAACGTGAACCCTGCCATCTCAATGGCTCTACCATCATCTGCTCCCAACTCACTTGTTATCATTCTAACTGCACTGAGATACTCAAAGGGATCATCTCCTGTATTGAATTTAGGAGCATCCAACTTTAAGTACTCGGTCATCTTCACCTTACTTCCCCCTGAAGAACTGGGTTGATGTGCTTCCACAACAGTGGCTACTGGTTCAGGAGGTGGTGGTGGAGGAACTGGTTCCCTCACTTCAGGCTGTACTGGACTTGGATGAACAGGTGGGGGTGGATACATGTGATATGGTGGATAAAAGGAAGGATAGGACATATATGGCATGTAGGGTGGATATGGGGCAAAGCTGGAGTAATCCGACGTGCCTCCCATCGGATACTCTGGGCCCTGTGGAAAGGGTGGATAGCCAAACCCCGAGGCCTGCATGCCTCTCTGGGATTCCCCCATACCTTCTTCTGACCTTCCTACACCCATGCTTACATCTCTACTCTGACCCTCTTCCATCACACCTCTTTCTTCTACTGACCTTCCCCCTCTGTTTACTCCTCTCCTGCTCTCGTCAGAAGACCTTCTAGGGTCTCGTGACGTTCCTTCCCTGCTTGACCTGTGAGATCTTGCCCTTGGCAAGGCAGGTGGACGAGCAGCTGTACCCTCACTTACAGGTGGGACTCCAGTCAATCTCGCGGATCGACGAGTTCCTCGCATCTTCACTCTCTGGAAAACAACAAATCACATAACACATCAGCAACACATCAAAAACATGCACATGCATCACTCAGGGCATGGCACCTCAGCATATAGACAGGACTAACATCCTATCCTAGTGGACATGTTTTTTTTCCTATGGTGCTTGACCTACTAAACCTCTCTATGAGCCCAACTCTCTCTCTATAGGTCCGACCATGTGAACCTAGGGCTCTGATACCAATCTGTAACAGCCCGGAAACCGAACTGCCACCGGCACTAGGATCCAGATCGACTTAAGGTCGCCGGGACCCGTAGTAAGCCTGCTATCCTGTGTATACCTGTAAAATCCCATACATGATCATACATTTGCTGTAACACACATAAAACTTTTCTTCATTCCAAGGCTTAACCTGTGCATGCAATCTTTCTATTCTCTACTAATCCCTACTAGAGCTCCTCATGGCCCTAGGCGGATCAAACTCAGCATGTTAAGCCTGGTTTTGCTCATACAACAAGAAAGAAACATACATAAACTGATCATGTGACGCTACAAAGGGATTACAAGTCTTATAAATCAAGCACCATGCTATTCACTATACATATACACTATCTCTTTACATTTACATGTCCACGCTAGCTATTACAAAACTCTGTACTCTTCCTGTACCCTGCTGAGTTCTCTCTGACCTCTGAACCTGCACAACTAAAGTTAGGGGAGAGGGATGAGCTACTAGAGCCCAGTGAGTAGAATAGTAAAATAACAGGTGATAAAACATGCTCTCATGGAATGCAACATATAAGCACATCACCTCGGCCGGACGGATCAAAAATCCCTCTATCTAATCTGGGGTACCTAAGTACCATGTACCTAGTCCCCGTAGGGCTGTTCCAGGTCTATGTGTTGTGCCTGGTCCCCGTAGGGCTGTTCCAGGTCTTCCTCTGAGGGCTAATGAATCCTCACAAAGTCCGTGCCGTCTCACATAAGCAATGTACAAGGAGCAATGCCAAGTACAAGGATAAATGCAATGCATCATCTTTGTGTACACTAATGCACTCACCCTATAGCATAGTCATGATGCATGAAGCATGAGAAAATATCAGGTATCATATTAAAACATTAAGTTAAATTCCACTCACCTCTGGTTATCTTTGCACTGACACTGCAGGTTCTGACACTGGACTCACTGCTGATTTCCCTGATTCCTCTGGTCCGTACCTACACAGGTGGACTCAAATGAGGGACCAAACTCACTCAAGAACATCTCTAAGAAACTCCCCAAAAACCCCTCTAAACAAACCTCAAACCTCACATAAACCTAAACATGCATACTACCCATCCAAACTACATAAAAGCTTTCAAAATCATCAAAGAAGCTCAGGATCTTCACTTACCTCTTAAAGAACGTGAGGATGAAGGATCCTAACGTGGAGATATGAAGAAAAACTCTTCCAAAGCTCCAAGCTTCAAAACTTGGTTCTTTTGCTCAAAACCTTCATAAATCACCAAAACTCTTAAAACGCTTGAAAGATTTGATGAAAATCATGGAAAACATGAAAGTCAACGTAGGAGAGGCTGGAACTCACCTCTGGCTGCAAGTGGAGGAGAAATACCCTCCTCTCACCGACCTTTGGCCCTTTTATAGGTGGCTGGCCAGACCACCTTCGGCAGCCGAACGTGAAGCCGCAACCATGTAATGTTCGGCGGCCGAAAGTAACCTTCGGCGGCCGAACCTTTACATTTCTCCCTTGTTGCTTTTCTTTCAAAACTCAATGCTTTTCACACGTCAAAACATGAAAACAAGTGACAATACCTTGGAAAACATATGCATTACCCTTCTCGAGGGTTCCGACACCCGAGATTCCACCGGACTACAGGAATTCCGATGCCGGACTCGAGCCGGGTATTACACTTTCTCCATTTTCAGCCAGAGATAAGTCCAAGCACTTTCTTTAATGTTTTTAAGTTGTTCCTTTATTTTCTCTTTAAAGAATTCACAATTCTTTCTCTTGATTTTGAAGATCAATGTTTTGGGTTAAGAGTTTAAAGTCAAAAGTGTTCAAACCCCTTTCTTCTCTCTCAAAATCCTTGTTGCAGTTGTAGATTCGTCTTAAGGAGGTAAGCAAATCCTTGCCTCTCTACTATTACTTGAGTTTTTAAAGGAACCATAAGTTGTTTCAAGGGTTTAGCTTTGCATGAAAGATCTTTCAAATATTTTGGGTTTAAAGTTTAAATATTATACTTCAATCCATGTTTAATGAATGCATGTGGATCTTTTCCTTATTTCTATGTTGTTTTGTGACCTTAGTTACATTTTTTAGAAGTTTTATAAACCTATGTGTTGGTCTATTTGCATTTAGGGGTTGGATTGCAGAAGCAGAATTGGGTTTGACATGAAGCCAAAATCCAGGTTAGGCAACTGGAGGTCCCTTTAGCCGCCGAACCTACACCTGAGGTAGCCATCTTTTGCCACCAAAAGTGCCTCCAAAAGCTTTACTTTTGGATCTGTAAGGGGGCTTTAGGCCGCCGAACCTACCGCTGAAAGTCCTCTGTCCAGTCATTTTTAGCTCGTTTCCCACATATTTTCTTATATGTTTATAGGGGTTTCCTGGGGTAGTTCTAAGAGTTGTAAAAGTTATGTTTGATCCGTCATTTAAGTCCATCTATGTAGGATTAGACTTGAAAGATCGTAGAGACCAACAGTGAGACAATTGCTTCAGAGCTAGGCTTGCTTCAACCAAAGATGAGTAGAACTAAACTAAACTATTATTTTAAAGAAATCAAACATTTTAAACATCCTCATGCATCATGAATACCATGTGTATATGATTAGGTTGTTTTGCATTAGAATTCATGAATATGATACATTGCACAATTAGTTGTTGTTGTAAATGGATGTTAAATGATCCACTAGCCCTCGACTATGCCATGATCTGTTATGAGGGATATAGAAAGACCAGGGTTGTCCATTCTATGCCCCTCTTATTATGTAAGAGAAAGACCAGGGTTGCCCATTCAATGCCCCTGGCACTATGGATATGTTATGTTTAAGAGGAAGTACTGAGGAGCACCCATTGTGGCCCGGACACTATTGGAATTATGGAGGGTTACTGATAACAAGTCCATCTTGATGTGAATTATTTGTGTTGTGATGCATTCATATGATCATATATTTTATTATACTATTTTATGATTATATTTTTACTCACTAGGCTCTTGTAGCTTATCTCTTTTCCCTAACCCCAAGTTTGTAGGAGTTAGCTTTAGAGGTCAGCAATATTGTATGGTATAGTTTGATGTAATAGTATAGTTGTGGACATGTACTATATATTGTGGATTAGAAGTGTATTTTGCCCGAGTTTTCTTTTATAATCCCTTTGTTCATAATCTTATTATGTAAAAGTTTTAAAGTTTAAGCTATGTTTGAACCAAACCGAGGCATGTCATGATGACCATACTGGAGCATTTATTGAGGGCTCTAATATGGGTTTATATTTTCAGTTATGTTGCATGCACACGTTGAGTTTTGATTCATGAGATAGAAATCTTTTTATATATTTTTATGATCATGTTTAGGGTTATATCAGGTGTAACGTATGTATAGTAGGCTTGCTACGGGTTCCGACGATCTTAAGTCGACCTGAACCCTAGCGCTGGTAGCGGTCCAGTTTTCGAGTCGTTACACAATGGTATTAGAACCCTAGGTTCATATGGTCTGACCTAGAGTGTTGGACTCATAGATGTTATAGAGGGCAAGCACAATTAGGAAAATTCATGTATAGTAGGGATAGGATGTAGATTCTTGTCTTGATGTATGTATGATGATGTGAAATGCCATGACTATATGCATGTATATTGATGATATGACATGTATGTTGTGGGTTCATGTGTATCCATATGAACTATATGATGTTAATGTTTATGTGTTTGATATTGTTTTTTTTTTTTCAGAAGATAGGATGCGTGGCTCACATCGATCTGCACAATTTACAGGAGTCCCACCTGAAAATGAGAGTATAGATGCTCTTTCTCCTACCACTCCATCAAGAGCATGGACAAGTAGAAGTAATAGGGAATAAGCATCAAAGGGCCCTATAAGGTCTTTTGATGTAAATAAAAGAAGAACATATTTGGGCAGGATGTCTATAGATGTCAGGGAAGTAGTGGGCGATGATCAAAGAAGAGATGAAAGTTTGGATATGAGCTTAAAAAGAGAAGGTGTGGGATAGTCTTAAGGAGGAACAGGAGGCGCTTAGGGTGTATATGAAACCCTAAACTGTTCTTCTTCAATTCTTTCAATATTTGGCTCTTTCTTTAGCTATTGATCTTAGGGTGAATTTTGGTTAAAGAAAGAAGTTGATTTGGTGAGATTTTGGCTTGGATTTGGTGGAAGAAAGACAAAATAAAATCTTGATTTTTCAATGGTGCGAGCTGCAGCAATAAGGTGGTGGAGAAGACAACCCACCTTTTTCACTTTGCTTTGTCATTTCTTTCATGCATAGTTAGGTGACACATGGAGAGTTTAGGTGAAGAGGTGGAAAACATGAAGGACTAAACTGAATTTTATCTTTAAACTTTCCATATTCACACTTTAACCTACTAAACTCTTTACCATGTTTCAATTTAGTTTTCAAGCTTTCAATAATCATATATTGACCTATTAAATTATGCTTTTAGCCTTTAGAAGTCCTTTTCACTTAAGTAAGCATGACGGATTTAAACAAGCACCTTAAGCAAGCACGTCGGGAAACCCTAAGCACCTCCCGAAAGTGACTCATTCTCGACTCGCTAATCACACTATCTACTTTATTTCTGGATATGTCCGTTTCTTTATTTGAGTTTTCTATTATTCAGTTATTAGCAACTTAAAGTTATGCTAGCACCTCCCCTAAGTAGCTCGGAGTAAGCTAACACCTCCCCTAATGCCACTTATTCTAGTAGTGAAATAGCCTAACCTATATCTAATGATGACACTATTCTAGCTATGGGTTTGAAGATGTTACATTCTCAGTCCCTATAAATGCATAGCAGAATCAACTAGGTAAATAAGCAACTATAATGGTGGACACAGAATACAAAACAGTAGGCTCGAAAGTCAAAACTCTAACTATGATGGCAAGGCTCATAAGCCGAACTAGTGGAGTACCTCACTATAGCCCCTAAATCCAAGTCAAATAAATGGTAGCAATACTGCAGATCTGTGTATATAGAATATTATACTTTTATACTGACAACGACGCTTGCTGAGTTTATTAGGGTCAAGCACATTTAATATAATGTATTGTGTCAAATCAAATAGACATAGATGTCATTTATGCCATTCAAGTCATTTTTTAAGCAAAATTTTCAAATGGAGTGCTTTTGAAATTATTTTTTATCAAACTAAGATCTTAAAATATAGGTTTTAAGGATTCAAATGGATTGAAATCAGAGTTTTATAGCCTAATTTATGATTTTTTATAGATTTAATAAAATATTTTTGTGTCCTTAAAGTCAATGTTAGGCTGTCGAAAGTAGAAAAGCAGAGGCAAAACTTCTAATGTTTGGCCATCGAACATTGAAACTTTAGACCACCGAAAGTCTATTTTCAAGAAGTTGTGTTTTCACCTCTAAATGTTCAACCGCCGAACTTTAACTGCAGGCCACCGAACTTGAGTTTTTCTAAGAACGAAATAGCGGCTATTTCAATACACAAATGACTCTATTTGCATTTAATGCATCTCCAACGGGCATGTTTATGTTGTAACTATAAATATAATGTGTTTTTAATATGAAAAAAGTTATAACAACCATCTAAACACACATTTTATTGAGATTTAAACTTTTCATACTCTTTTTCTCTCTAAATCTTGAGTCATAACATTAATTTTTTGAAAGTTAGTTTTGATTTGTAATTGATTTATGGTTTGAAATTGAGTGAATTTATTATATTAGGTGTGATTTTGAGCAAATGATTGCTCTTCTGAGAAAAAAAAAAAAAGAGTTTTGCCCTAAAATTGTAAGGAGTTTTAATCTTCATCCTAAGAAAAATTAATAGTGGAGTTAAATTCTCAAAGAGGGTTTTAAGAAAAAAACATAGGATTGGGATAGCTAAACCTCTATAAATCGTTGTGTTCATTATCACTCTACCTTTCTTTCTAATCTCTTAATTTGTGATTTTAGCCTTTAATTTTTTATAAAATTAATCACCCTCTTCTTGAGCTATTTTAAAGGACAATAATTTTAATAGGTTATTTTGAAAATTAAAAAAAAAAAGGAAGAAAAAGAGAAATCTAAGAGGTGGTTTGAAAATTTTTTTTTTAAAGTAAAAATTGAGACAATTTGGAGAGTTAAAGAAAGAGGAATAAGTGTCATAAGGAAAAGTTGAGAAAAAATAATTATTAATTAAAATTTTTAGAAAGAAAAAAATTTAAATATGAAGAGAAATAAAAAAATATATTATTATTATTATTAGTGGGGACCGACGCCTCTCCGTTTGCTTTTTCTTTTCTTTTTTTAATTAATATTTTTTCAATTCAATTATTCAATCAATTAATTAATTTTATTATCTAAATAAATTATTTTAATTTGGCTTTTTCTTTTTTATTTTTATTTTAATTTTCACTTTTTATTTTTTATTATTTATTATTATTATTTTTAACTTTTTTTATAATATAAAATATCTCAATAATTTTAAAAGTTAATTTTAAATATATCAAATTTATAATGTGATTTTCATGATCCAACCTTACTGCTTTGTAGAGCGAGCAATATTCGGTTCAAATTGAAAAAATCGATCGAATTGAATTAATTTAAAATTTTAGTTCGATTTTTTATTCAGTTTGGTTCGGTTCGGTTTTTAATTTCAAAAATTTCAATTATTTCGGTTCGGTTCGGTTCGATTTTAATCAGAAAAAAATTAAAATAATCAAACCAAACCGATTTAGTGATAATAATATGTTATTTTCAATAATATAGAAAAATTAAATCATATTAAGATTAAAATATTTTAATTAAATTTTAAAATATTAAAAATAAAGTGTAAAAATTTTTTTTATTAAAAATCGAAACCGATCAAATCGAACCGAATCGAACCGAATTAGACCGATTCAGTTTGATGTGATTTCTGACTAAATCGATTCGGTTTGATTTTCATAAATACTAAAATTTTGATTTTCAATTTATTCGATTCGATTCAGTTTTGAACCAAACCGACCGAATGCTCACCCCTTTCAGATGTGCTACAAAATTTAGAATCAATAATTATGTTAGTGATAAAATAATCTATACTTTAGTCATAAAAAAATAATAAAAATGGCTTAAAATAAAAATGCTTGCTATCTTATGAATTTGTGGCTAAAGATTCTACTATTCAGTTACCAAAAAAATGTGGCAAAATATAAATACAATTTTTATCATAATATTGTAGTTATCTTAAAATTTTATATTCTTTGCGTATCATAATTTTACTTTTTCACATATATTTAAAAAATAAAATTTTTTTTATTAACTTCAAACTATATTCATATTAAATATTAAGAGATATTTAAAAGGTTTTTTTATAATAAAATAAAATTAAATAAGATTACAATAGTCAATTTATATGTTATTATAATTTAAAAATGAAAAGTGAAAAATAATTTTAAAATAATTAAAAAAAAATAAACATAGACAAAAAAAAATAATTTAATTACAAAACTTTTATGATAGCTAAAAATAAGAAGTTTTAACTCCATTATGTTTGTAGCAAAATAATTTATTATTTACTTACAAAAATAACAGAGATGGTGGCTAAGTGTATAAAAATCTGCCACCTTATAATATTTATGATCAAGGATTCTATTATTCAGTTATAAAAAAAAATGTAGCTAAATGTAAGTATAGTTGCCAAATCAAGGATTCATTCACGCGATCAAAAGGGAGAGAGTTAATTTTAAAATGATGATGTGGCATATATATCGGCTATTTTATACTTTATATAAAACGATCATCGTTCTTTCTCATTTGAAGTTCATTTTCAACTTCCAGATTATTGCTTTTCCTTTTCTTCTTCATTAATTTTGCTTTAATTCAAGACTCCTTCAACCTATATTTTCTTTTTCTGTTAAACAAGATTATTAGTTTTGCTTTTAGCCTCTTTTCATTTTACATTTAAGAAATTTTATTTGAAATCCCAGCTTTTTTTCTACCGTTCATTCCAAATGATTCCTTAGACTGATTGCCGCTTGCTTCTACATTGTCAGTGTGATTGATATCACTCGGTTCCATAGAAGCCGAGCATAGGAACTCTAGATTTCTCAGGCGAGTGAGTCGAAGTAGGAGAAGCACCAAGACCGAGCAGATCTGAAGGCGGCAACACCGGTGGTGAAGCCATTGGTGAATTTGTGGGAGGAGGGAGATCCATGTCCGGTGAAGGAGAAGCAGCAGAAAGCAATAGTGAACCGATAGGTAATTGAGGAGACGAACTCGAGGACAAATTTGATTCCAATGGTGGTGTTGCAGAGAGGGCAACTTGTAGAGAAAAGAAGGCTAAAGGAATGTAGGCGAAGAATTTGGAAGACATAGAAGAGAATACAGCTGAATCGAGTGCGTTTGGATGGTTGGAGATCTAGAGTGGAAGTGAAATGGATGAAACGGTTGTTGAAAAAGAAAAAGAATAAGAAATGGTGAGTGGAAATAAAATAAAACGTGATTCATATTTGAATCATTATGAGTAATTCTCTAGATATAATGTCATATCAGTTTATTTTTTAACATTTTACATTATTTATACACGTTAGCGCGCATATAATACACTTATTGAACTGTGTAATTTTGTATTTAAATATAATAATTTTAAATAATTTAAGTGTTTGATAGATCACGATTTTAGTACATAACTGTGATAGACAAAACTTAAGTAGTTTAGATGTTTAAATATATTTTTTGATAATTTATTTTAGCAAATTATTTTACATCCTTTTATTATAAATACCACCTCAAAATAGTAAAATTTTGATTGACGTTGTCAAAATAGCAAATTATATACCTAGACATTACTTTTATAAATTAAATTTTTATGATCTATTTGGTCGATTTTTTTAAGGTAATGAAATGTTTTTCGAAGTTTAAAAGTTTAAACTTATATTCCGAGGAAGTGAAAAATTTTAAAATAATTTTTTTAAAAAAATAATTTATACGTCTTCTTTTTTTTTAAGAAAACAACCGTTTTTCTTTCAGTAAAATGCATATCTTTTCTTTTTTAACGCTTTTGATGCATGCGTCTTCCATTCATTTTCTATCGTTACTAGTATTAAAACCTTTCCTTGCATCACCAAATTGCGCATTAATTACCATATATTTATAAACGTGTCTTCTCAAATTCGAACTCCAGCTAAAAAGGAAGAAAAAAAAAAAAATGTTATTTCCAGAACATTCATGCTCTTATCCTTACCGTATCATAAGAATAATGTTTTTTTTTAATCGAATAAGAATAATGTTGTTTACATTGTTATTATTTATGTCTGAATAATGCAAAATTATGTTTATGTCAAATTAATTGAAAAATAACTAAAACATGCATTTTATTATATTTTAATCAAGAAAAATTTTTCAGATCATATTTTTAATAATTTTAAAATGATTTTTTAATAATATCTAAAAAAGCAGCAACAAAGAAGGGAATAATATTATTGTGAAAAATGCACTAAACTTTTTAATTTTTTTTAATTTAAAATTTGTAAATATAAATCTATGAATACAATACTCTTCATTTGAATTCAAAATCTATTATATATTTTATTAAAATTTAATAATATTTATTAAAATTATATTTTATATATATATACTACATTATCTTTTTCATATGATATAATTTTTTTAATGATTGTTTGCATTAAGAAAATATAATTGATAAAATATAATTATCTTTTTATGTGATATAATTTTTTGCATTAAAAAATATAATTATCAATTTAAATAATATAAAGTCACATTTAATTTTTATAATTTTTATATTTCAGAGTAATTGGCTTCCGAATACATATTTATTATATTATTTAAATCATTATATGAGTTATCATTATTTTAATATAAGAACGCCTTGTAGACTATGTTCTTGAATTTAATCCATTAATATTTAATTAATTAAATAATAACTATTTTATTTTAATTGTAAATTTTTAATTTTAGTATATTAAACTTTTTATCAATAATATACATTTTTTATTTTAAAAAATTAAATAATTAATAGGAAAAAAATTGTTTTTATTTGTAATTTTTCATTAATAATGAAGTGAGGTTTTTTAAAATAAATTATATTATGTATTAATTAAAAATAATTTAAATATAAATAGAATTGAATAATTTTAAATTTATATAATTTCTACAATTAATTTAACTAAATAAATTTAACAACAAATTAAATTTAATATCCAAATTTATGAATAAATAGTATTTAAATAAGGAAAATAATTAAATGCATTGAAACCCTAAAACAAATTTTTAATAAAATTAAAATAAATTAATTTTAATAGCCAATAAAATTTAGTTTTATTATAAATAATATAAATAATCTTAGAATTCTCCCTATTCTCCCTCCCCTCTCATTTTTTATATATTATTAATTATTAAACATTAAAATATATTATTATTTAAATATTAAATGATTATAAAACTGAGTATGAAATAATAAATAATAAATGTCATCAATTTAAATATTAGATAATTTTGATAATAATATTTTAATATTAAAATAAAGGTGAAAGGGTCTTTTAAGCTCATGAGAAATTTTTAAAACGTCATATAAATACTAGTCAATTATTTTAGAGTATATAAGCCCCTGTAAATTTTTTTTAAAAAATATAAAAAAAATACTGAGTTTCACTTGATAAAGTCTGCAATAAGACCATCAGACCTCACGTGACCACATGAGGTTGTGTTGTCTTTATAAATAGTTCAAGAGATGGATGAATTGGTTTAACAAATTTATCGGCATTTAGCTTGAAATCTTTAAAAAATTATTGCTTAGTTCAACTAAGAGTATTATTTACGGCTAGGTAATATTCAGTTCAAATCGAAAAAATCGATTGAACCGAATTAATTTAAAAATTCAGTTCGGTTTTTTATTCATTTCGGTTTGGTTCGGTTTGATTTTTAATTTCAAAATTTTCAATTATTACGATTCGTTTCAGTTTTAATCAGAAAAAATCAAAAAAATTAAATCGAATCGATTAGTGATAATAGTATATTATTTTCAATAATATAAAGAGACTAGGTCATATTAAGGTTAAAATATTCTAATTAAATTTTAAAATACTAAAAATAAAGTGTAAAAAATAAAAAATTTATTAAAAATTTAAACTGATCAAATCAAATCGAATCAAGTCGAATCAGACTGATTCGGTTCGATTCGATTTTTGATTAAAATCGATTTGATTTTTATAAATACTAAAATTTTAATTTTTAATTTATTCAGTTCGGTTTGATTTTAAATCGAACTGACCAAATGCTCGCTCTTATTTATGGTTAATTGAAATACTCAAATAAAAATATTTTATAAATATCTTCAACTTAGCACAATGGAAGCAATTTAAATCATGTCAACACAAATATAAGCTTAATTTTAAGTGCTCAACTCAAAATTAAGTATTCAATCAAGTATATATATTTTCACAAACTCAATATAACTTAATATAATACAATAAAGTAAAGAGCATAGGATTTAGATTAAATTAAATATTAGGATTTTACAATGGTTTAGTTTTAACTATTCTACGTTCACTCTCTCAAAAATAATCTCCGAGTCTTCTCTTCTATTATCATCACTTTTTAAATTGCAAGAGATAAACATTTTACATCCTCCTTATTTTATTAAGTTTTTGCAATCGTTTATAAATATCTCTCCAATATTCTATCACATTAAGCTTTACTAGGTGCTCGAAACCCTTTATAAGTGTCTTTCCAATACTCAGACTCTTCAAGTTTCACTAAGTGCTTGAACAATCCACACAGATAGTAATTAATATTGGTTTTTCACTAAGCTCACTGAATATAAATTGAATCTAAAAAAAATAAGAGAATTGGTTTGCCAATAAAACACAATAAATGATTTAAGAGCACTTGGAATGAAAGCAAGGTAAAAATGTCATTTCAAAAGTTTTGCAACTTTTCAAGGCTTTTATTAAGTGCAAAATTACTTTAGAATGAATTATTTATATTCTAAAGCTAAATATGACTATTTGAGACATTGTTGATACTGAAAAATAAATTTTAACAAAAATTAACTATTATTTTATCTCTTTTTGCAATCCTTACAGACAAATTTTTGTAACGGTAGCAAACAATGCCATAGTAGCAAATATGTAGCTTTTATTGATTTTTTTTATAGTATTTGTAGGACATTCTCTTTTTTTTTTTAATTTCTGTCATAGATTGAAGTAAGTCAACTTAGCATCTAATATGCTAATAAACATGAAACCTACTTGCGAGTTATTGCCTAATATATACCTGTCTTTGCTCCTTAACCCTCATTATGTCAAAATCTTCCTTTGTTTTTAATTCTTCTTGTGTTAGCCTTGAATAGTATTTACTTGTAGACAATTCAATACAGCATGATAGTATAATAGAATCTAGGGTTTGCCTCTATATCTTTTTTTGAGATTATATATTCCAGAAACTTCCCAACTTTTACTACGAATGTACATTTTTCAGGGTTCAACTTCATGCCTGCCTTATCCAGGACGTCAAAAACTTTTTGAATAACTTCTGGATGGTCCTACAAGGATCGACTCTTTACCACCATATCATTCACATACACCTCCATTGTTGATCCCATCAATTCTTTGAAGATTCCTGACACCAGTTTTGATACGTCACCCCAGCATTTTTTAATCCAAGAGGCATTACTTTATAACATTAAAATCTTTCATTTGTTATGAATGCGGTCTTTTCTACATTTTCGGTATCCATCATGATTTGGTGGTATTCTGAAATAGTATCAAGGAAGGAGACCACTGCATGCTCTGAAGTCGAGTCCACTAACTTGTCAATGGACGGTAACGGGTAGTGATCTTTCAGACATGCTTTATTTAAGTTAGTGAAGTCTCCGCATATCCTCCAATTTCTGTTAGCCTTCTTTGCTACGACAACATTGGCTAGCCATATGGAATATTGGACTTCTTTTATCAATCCTGCACTTAAAAGCTTATCAGCCTCTTCTTTGATCACCTGTTGCCTCTCTAGTGAAAACTTCCTTTTCTTTTGTTGGACTGGTTTAACGATCTTATCAATGGATAACTTATGGATGACGAGAGCCAAATCTATTGAGGCTTTTTGCAGGGTGTCCGTAATTTTCTTTGGCTGATCTCAGATTGCCTCAAACCACTACTATTTTCTCAGGGGCTAAAAGCTTAAGACACATAGCATCCATATTAATAAAGATATCATGGCAGTTCAGGACCAGACGCCCGAGTATCACGTTGTATGCAAATGGGATATCTATCATCGTGAACTCTACATACAGTTCTTGCCTATACTTTTCATCCCCGAGTACCAAGGGAAGATTGATAGTACCCAATACTACCACGGTCTTATCTCCTAATCCTACCAAGGGGTAGGAGACTCTGACAAGACTGCTCTTATCCAAGCTAAACTTGTTGAAAATATTTAAAATAAGAAGTTTAACAGAACTACCTGTATCCACCAGTACCCTCCTTACCTCATAATATCGTTTAGGAGGATTTTAATCTCATAATACCGTTTAGGAGGATTTTAACAACCAATGGGTCATTTTGAAAGGGTCTGATCGCCTTGTCTGCAGGGCCGAACCTTACTTCTTGTCTGGTCCACGGTTCTTGATGGACAGATATGACATCCTTTACTACCCGCTTATTTTTCTCCTTATTCTTGTCAGGTACTTCGGTGATGACATGTACACTTCCAGCCATTTCAAAGAATAGGAAAGAAAATTTCATTCTTTAGAGAGAAAAAGGGAGCAAGGGCCTAGCGTAAACTCAAATGAATAGAGAGAATTCAATGGGTTTTCCGGCAACAGAACCAAATGATATAGTTGAGATTAGATTGATGATGTGACCAGAATGAGACTATGTTGTGATTGCCTAGAATCTACAAGGGAGAAAATGTGAGGTGGTGGTGGGTACCCACAGCAGCTACTCCGATGCTCAAGTCAGTATCGTGATAAGTAGAGAGAATGCAACAAATTGCTTAGAACTTTAGTGTTAGAGAATAGCGTACATTTACCTTTGTGATCGTTCTCCTTTTATACTGTAAGAAGATGGAGATAAATATAGAATTTTCTAAGAATCCGGCGATGTTGTAGCCGGCTGCTCAATAATGGATATCATCGGCTAATGAGTTGGTGATCCCGCGATCACAGGCGAAGCAGAAATATACCTAGTAACGGTAATCCTATGCCAAGACTCGACTTATTAGGGGAGGGCGAGTCTTGACAATAGTCCGGGTGTTAAAGTGTCCAGATCTCCCTTTTCACAGTGGGACCACGTCTTCCACTTGTCAAATTCTTATCACGTGACTCTTATTTTATAATGACAACTCATAGTTTATTTTGGGTAGATGTTATGTAACATCAATTACAACTGATAAATCTTATTATATCTTTGAATTAGTTTTAAATTAAAAATTTTAAATAATAGTAAATTTATTTATTATTTTTTAACTAATCAAAATAAAAATAATTTAATAAATATAAGTATTTTTTATAATTTTATTATTTGTTACTCCATTCATTTTGATATATAATATAAATTATAGGTAAATTTAAAAAAATAAAAAAATATATGAATTTATTATGGATAATAATTAAATTAATATTTGATTAAATAAATTTTATTTATTTCATTTTTAAATGTAATATATCATAAAGTTTTACTTTTTGTTATAAATATTTTAATACTTTTTATGGAACCCACTTAATTAAAAGAAACTTTTTTTATAAGGAAATTATAGTTCAATTGGTTGGAACCACATTTTTTGAAAAATTTTGAATTATAATAAAAATAATTATAAAAATTTACACAGAAATAGGTTAAGAATTTAAATTTTATATCAATTCTACTATTAATTTAATTAATAAAATTTAAATTAAATTAATTTGAATTTTTTGAAAAATTTTGAATTATCTATCTAACATTAATGTTTTTTTTATTAAATATAATCACATAGAATAACTAAAATTATCTATTAAAACATTATAAGGCATAAAAATATAAGATATTTAAGTGACGTGATATAATAATTATATTAAAAAAAATTTGTTTTAATTTTTTAATTATTTGGATAATATTGAAATTAGTTTAAAATTAAGATAATTTTTAAAATTAAAATAATATATTTTCCATGTAAACTCTATAATTAAATTAATTACTAAACTTTAAATCAAATTATTTAGAATTTTTAAAAATTTTAAATTATCTATCAAATAAAATTATTATTTTTTATTAAATATAATTCATATAAAATATCTAAATTATATATTAATACAATCTCATCAGTAAAATTATAAAAATATTTAAGTAATATGATATAATAGTTATGTTAAATATTTTATTTTATTTTTTAAATATTTAGATAATATTAAAATTAATTTTAAATTATAATAATTTTTAAAATTAAAATAATATCTTTCATATATAAACTCTACCAGTAATTTAATTAATAAAATTTAAAATAAATTAGTTTGAATGTTTTTAAAATTTTGAATTATTTATCTAATAAAATTATTATTTTTTATTAAATCTAATTAATATAGAATATCTATTAAAATAATCTCATAGTAAAATTATAAGATATTTAAGTAATATGTTGTATTAATATGTTAAGTGTTTTATTTTTTATTATTTAAATAATATTAAATTTAAAATTTGAATAATTTTTAAAATTAAAATAATATGTTTTAAATATTATTTTAAATTTATTAATAAAATTAAAATAATCTGATGAAAGTTACTTAAATAAATTTAGATTGTTTATCCTCTACTTCAAACATTTATATATATTATTGAAGAGATTTGTTATTAAACTCTTTGAGTCTCTTTTTAAAATAGATTAATTTATTTAGTTTTAGAAATTTATGCGACCAAATATAATAATAAACTTTAGAATTTAATAAGTATATGATAAAATCTTTTCAAAAAAGTTAATAAAAAATTTTGAAATATTATTTTAATAGTGATTATAATTTACACCAAAAATTTATTATAATTTTTAACTTAAAAATATAAAATTTTACAATAATAATTCTAATAGTTTTGTTAATTCATAATTAAATATCATAGGTTAAAGTTTTTTTTTATTATTTAATTATTAATATTTTATTTCCTTCTATTAATACAATAAAGTTATTTTTTTGTAAAAATAATTACTACTTATTTAATTATAATATTAAATATTATTAGTTATTAAAATTAATATATTGTAATATATTTTATAAATTATGAATATAAGGAGTTAAGATAATATCACGTAAAGAAAAAAATTATGATATATATTCTCTACTTAATTTCTCATACGTCTCCAGGTTGCCGGGTTACTGATCAAAAAGAATTAATGGGAGGTTTTGATGATTGTAAGCCAGTAATGGCAATGGTTGGGATCCAGATCGCTTATGCAGGGGTTGCTCTCTTAAGCAGAGCTGCTTTTTTACGAGGATTGAATCCCTGGGTCTTTATAGTTTACAGGCAAGGCATAGGAACTTTGATCATGGCACCTCTAGTTTGCCTTTCAAGAAGGTACTGCCACAAGCAAACTCTCTCTCTATCTTTCCTTTTGAAATCCTCTTTCTCAGACTTCATATCTGCCGCAGGAGAAATTCATACTGGTTCTCTTCTGGATTAAGGTTCTTCGCTTGGATATTTCTTGCCTCACTTATTGGGTAACATGCCTGTATAATCACTTTATTTTTCCTCCTCTTTTTATGAGTTCTAATTAGTATATTCTCAGAGTTTGAGGTGTAATTTTCTTTGAATTGAAGGGGTACAGCCTACCAAATTTTCTACTTCGAGGGTCTCTACTTAACCTCTTCAACTGTAGCAACCGCAACGTCTAATCTCACCCCTGCAATCACCTTTGTACTTGCAATCATTTTGGGGTAAATAAAATCAAATGATTTGCTGCTGCTTTTATTCATATTTAAATAGCTATGGTCATATATCAATCGTTTTCACATTCAATTTGCTGTTTTTTTTTTTTTTGAAAAATTGACTAGATTGGAGAAAGTAACTACGCACAGCTGGAGAAGCGTGGCCAAGATTTTGGGCGCTGTAATCTGTGTAAGTGGAGCCATTTCCATGGCACTTCTCAAAGGCCCTAAACTATTAAACACCAAACTGCTACCACTAAATTCTTTCTCCAACAATGAAGGAGAGAACTGGCTGCTGGGATGTCTACTTCTCTTTGGAAGCAGTAGTTGTTGGTCACTCTGGATGCTTTTTCAGGTAGATCCTATTTTAGCTACTCTCACGATGATCTATTCATATACTGATTAACCAACTTCTTTACTATCTGTAACAGATCCCAATTTCAGCAAGTTGTCCTGACCACTTATTTTCGTCTGCTTTAATGGGTTTATTGGCTACAATAGAATCAGCAATAGTTGCATTTTTTCTCGTAAAAGATCTTGCAGCTTGGCATCTGAATTCATTTCTTGAAATAGGATGTTGTTTATTTGCGGTAAGCAGTTCATCGTTTTCCTATGAAAGTATCCCTTTTCGGATACATGATTTGTGTGATTTCTTCAAATGGAGTAGGGAATTGCAATGGCTCTGTCCTTCTTTGTTCAAGCCTGGTGCATTTCTCAAAGAGGCCCCGTCTTCACTGCAATGTTCAACCCTTTGTGCACCGTTATAGGGACCGTAGTTGCTGCTATATTTCTACATGAACCGACCTACGTTGGGAGGTAATGAATTTGACATATTATTTCTCAAAATAATTCATATAACTTATGATATTTTCTTTCCTTTCTTCCTCATCCATCAGCTTGATTGGTGCATTAGCTGTGATTATTGGACTATACGTTGTACTATGGGGTAAAGCCATAGATTTTGAAGAACGTAAAACGGAAATGCATGAGAAGCTACAAGAAGATGAGTCAAGAACTGTAGAAGTGATAGTAGACGAATCTTTAGAGAATAAGAATGGCAAAGTTGATGATTTGAAAGAACCACTTCTATCGCTCAAATCTGCTGATCACAGATAAAAATAGTACCATTTCTTAGTGCGTGGCCTCTGCCTTCTGTTCTATCATTTACAAATTAAGAGCAAGTTTAAATTTGAATAAAGATTTGCTACTGTTTTCTATTAGATAAAGTGTATCTTTTTCTTTCCGTTTTTGGTATTTTAATGATAAATATTATAATAAAAAAATTAAATAAATTCTTAAAAAAGGTATATGTTTCAATTCATTTTAAAAATATTTTTTAATTATAAAAAATAAAGTTTTTTATTTCAAATAAGTGAAATGGTACAAAGAAAATTAATTGAATTAAAATTTTATAAAATTTTTTATTTTAAATGAGAATTTAATTAAGAGATTCGTAAGATAAAAATGATAAAAGAATATTCGGTTTCAAAAGAAAACTTAACAAAAGAAAATTACACTAGGGTAAATATTCGATCGGTTTGATAATCAAATCGAACAAATTACAGAAATCAATCTGAATGAAATTGGTCTGATTCGATTTAATTCAATTCGATTTGATCGGTTGAGATTTTTTAATATATTTTTTATTTTTTTAAAATTTATTTTTAATATTATGAAATTTAATTAAAATATTTCAATATTGATTATGATCTAATTTTTTATATTATTAAAAATAATATATTAATATTATTAATCGGTTCAGTTTGATTTTTTTATCAAAATCGAATCGATAATCAAAATTTTTGAAATTAAAAATCGAACCAAATCGAAATAAATAAAAAATTAAACTAAAATTTTGAATTAATTTGATTTGCTTAATTTTTTTTATTTAAACTGAATAATTCACCCCTATGTAGGGGTGAGCATTCGGTCGGTCGGTTCGGTTTGAAATCGAACCGAATTGAATAAACTAAAAATTGAAATTTGATATTTATAAAAGTCGAATCGAATTGATTTTGATCAGAAATGAATCAAATCAAATTGGTCTGATTCCATTCAATTTGATTCAGTTTGATCAATTTGAATTTTTAATAAATTTTTTATTTTTTACACTTTATTTTTAGTATTTTAAAATTTAATTAGAATATTTTAACTTTAATATGATCTAATCTCTCTATATTATTGAAAATAATATAATAATATTACTAGTTGGTTCGGTTTTTTTTTTTAGTTTTTCTGATCCAAACCAAACTAAACCGAAATAACTGAAATTTTTAAAATTAAAAATCAAACCGAACCGAAATAAATAAAAAAATCGAACTGAATTTTTAAATTAATTCAATTTGGTTAATTTTTTTCAATTTTAACTGCATATTGCTCACTTGTACTCGTAATGTTAAGAACAACAGAATGAAAGAAAAAGGAACGTTTTTAAGGACCCGTATTAAATATGGATCAATAGAGTTATTTGCATACTTTTATTGATTCAAAATTTATATTTCTATATCATTACCCCCAGATTTTCTTAAAATAAATTTCAAAACTTAAAACTCAAACTATAGATTTTCTCTCATCGATTAAGCATTACAAGTTGTAAGAAAATTTACTACTCCTTTTACACATACCAACTCAGTTATGCATGTTACTTTAATTTTTTATAAATTAATAATTTATTTATTTATATTAATAAAATATAATTCCTTAAATTCGAATCGAACCGATTTCATTGGCTTCACTATGGACCAAAACGAATAATCGATTTGATTTAATACACATATAATTGATATCTAATTTGATCCACTTTATACGTAAAACCTGTATTTGCAATAAATCAATGTGAATTGATATGAAAAGTCAATTTAACTGGAGAACTAGCCAGATTTAAAATTGACTTTCAACTCAAATCGAGAATTAATTAAACTCAACTAAAACAAGGGAAACGTGATGCTAATATTTGAACTTGACACGATAAACATTTAGTTTAAGCATATTACAATATGAACCGTACCTCCTTTTAAAGCAATGTTACAACAATCATATAAAACTAAAGTTATCCAAATAAATTTATTTTTCATTAATTTATATTATATAAAAATTTCATAAATATTAATATTGTTAGTAATACGCACTGCAGCAATTTTTAGTGTTAATTTAATTGAATTACGAGTAAAAATAAAGTTTATAAAATTATATTACTGTAGAAAAATTATAATGTGATTATAATTATGAGATTTCTATTGCATTTAACTAATATTTTTAAATGTTCTTATCATGATTGAATAATAATATTTAGAGTTGTTGAAACTGATACATATTATATTTTTCCCTTTTAGATGAAGTAATTGATTTCATAAATTAAAATGTATGAGATATCTAGAACTAATATGTAGACACTTATTTTATAAATATGTGCACTGAACTAAACTACATGAGAAATCTATATAAAAAATAACCAATGTGTATAGATTACTCAAGTGATTGTTGTGTAAATGATATTTTGATTTGAAATCAATAAATAATCTTATATAGGGATTTTTATGTTTTTAATTTATCTTACACGTTAATTGGTTCATGAGTAACAAATGATGATAAATTGGATATATTAGGAATCGTAAAAGTTGTTTATGTGATTGAGATATGATTCATCACCCTATGTTAAATTCGGAAATATTCCACTTGTTATCTGCTGGCATTAATCATGAAATCTTTGCGTAGGGTAAAATGATGAGTTGCAAAACTCACCGCTTCTTTCTTATTAAAATCCACGATTTTCCTATGATTTTGATATAAACAATCAATTTCTACTTGAAATTTGATTTTGGACAAGTTTTTAAGCAAAAATTGAGAAAAGAAACAAAAAGAGATTGAATTAAAAAATTTTCTGACCGGAGGATATAGTCTTGCCTAAGGTTGTAGCCCACGGCGATGGACAGACTCTAGAATTTGAATTTGCCAACTGTAATGCTGATTTTTTCAGCGGTATAAAGTTCAAATCAGTTTTAGATTGAAGCAAACATAATCATATTAGAATTGAGATAAGAAAGGAGTAGTAGATTTTCTTTTAAATTGTGAATATTTATCTTTTTCTTGAGAAAAAGCTTATATAAAGGCTGCTTTAGAATTAATCTAGGCATCTCATATTTTTTTCTTCTCCTCCTCTCTCATATTCAGTCCACTCTAGCTGCCCTCTTCTTCTTCTCTTTTCTTTATTCCTTTGCAATTTTATTATATGTCTTATAGGCTAAATTCTTCTTTTCAGTTGAAGGTTAATAAAAAACTGAGGTTTATTCAAAATTGTAAGATTACATTCTTGACTTTTCTTCATCTTATTTCTGTTTTCAATTAATTTTTGTTTTTGAGAAACACCACCTCTATTGTTGCCATTTTAGAAATTTAAGAGGCCTATTGAATCTCCTGGAAGACAACATATTGCTAATTAACCCAATTATATCCATAATTGTTTAATTGGATTAATAACAAATAGTAATTAGAATTCTTTTTATATTAAAGTATTAATTGATTTGATTTAAATAATTCGCGTATTATTATTGATCAAGTTTATATTTTTCTCTCTTAAAGCAGTTAACTAATTAAATCAACACGCGTGTTGGGATTATTAGTTAACTATAAATTAATTTAAGCGCGTAGCAGATTAATTTAATCATAAGGAATAACTGGTGGGATTCGTGTGTTTGAACACTATAACCAAATAATAGATAATAAAATGAATTATCTTTCTAATCAATGATCAACTACCGACCTCTAAATTTTGATTACCTTCGGCTGAACTTTAATTTGATTATTTATTTCATCATCTTAATTGCATTGTTTTTCTTCTTTTAGTTCTATTTTTAAATCAATTTCTCCAAACAATGATTCTCTTCTTCTCTCTTTTTATTTTAAAATATTCTTCTTATTTTACTAGTCATCTAAATTAAACAAAGTTAAGGTATATGTGAGATCGATATTCATTTGCCCTATTTACAAATTCTTTTAAAACAGGAAAAAAGAAATAAGTTTTAATTGATGGATTTGACGCCTGTCATAGAATGAAATTAGTAAATGAGATTTAGAATTTCATTTAATCGATCAATAGCTAATAGATAAGAACTAATATGATTTAATATTACAGACACGTTCTATATATTAAATGTTAAATATTTATGATAAAGGAATATTAATTACATTTACAAACCATGCACTAAAAGACTAAGTCAAACCACTTTTAATATTTTGAATATTTGAATAGTCTTAACATGTTGCTAGATAATGTTATTGACCTTCAAATTAATTAATTAATTAATTATATTTATTGCTAATATATTTAAAATCTACAAGGTCGTATACGTAAAAAATTACAAGAAAATAAAATAAGAAATTAAGTCAAATAGGAGTTGATTACATATAATTACTATTGGGAGAAAATTATAATTTGAAAAAATTATAATTTTGATATAATTAATCAAGTAGTGACTTAATTAAAATTATCTAAGATTTATATGGCTGATTTATTAAAGTTTCAGATCATAGTTATAATTTATTTATTTATTTAATTAAATAAATAATAATTATTATTATTATATTAAAACTTAGGATTTGAGTATAAAATGACTGTCCTATGAGAGTTTGTGCTTCTAGCAGAAACATGCAGAAACATTTTTAAAACCTCCAAAATTTATAGGAAAGACACAGAGAACTATTATTCAAAACCTTTCTCATTAAAATTTTTCTATTGCTATGCTATATGGACATTGTTAGAGACTAGACATCATTAGAGACTAGATAATTGATCGATTTGTGATTTGTAATAATCCAACTAACATGAATGGTACCGTATTTTACCGTAAATAAAATAAAATATATTTATTTTTTTAAAATATTATTTTTTTTCATTTAATTATAATTTAATAAAAAATTTTATTTTTTTTTATTTTTTTATTGCATTTAATATGATTAAAACTCAAAAATAACATTATAATTTTTTTTAAATAATTAAAATGTAATAATTGATTATATTTATTATTAAATTAATTGAATTAAATTTTATGTACTAATAAAATTTGGTGTTTTTTGAAAATTCTTCTTGTAAAATTATTTTTTTAATCTAAAATTAAAATAGTTTTAATTTTTTTATTAAAAATTAAAAAAAAAAAGGTAAATTCATCGATTTCTGGGAATCGTGGAAGATGATCTGCAATTCCTGGAATGTCCGGCGACAGCTCGATGATGTCTGACGACGGGTGTCGCATCCTTGTGGCCAGCGACGCGTGCATGCTGTGTGCAGCTGCAGCATTTGTGGCTGTTGAGATCATTGTCGGGCATCTCGATCTGCTCGAAGATCTTCTTATCATTGCCTATTGAAGGAATTGTCGATGACTGAAGCATGGCGGTGGGCGGGCAATGAGAAGCAAATGGAAAAGGCTGAAGCAGTTCCTCGTGATGACGTCCGATGACGGTGTCGCGTCCCTGTGGCCAGCAATGCACGCGTGTCGTGCGCAACAACTGCAAGGCTGCCGCGGGTGGGAGCTGATAAGCTCGATGTTGCCATAGAGGAGGGAGTGTTGGACGAATTGGTTCGGTCACCTCCCTCGCGAATCCATCGATCATCAGCGTGCCAGCGACGGAACCGGTCGAAGCGCAAGTATTGCGCTGTCGACGGCGATCCAGGCTGGCGGCGGGGAGCGGGCTGATTGGTCGGCTGCTATGATGACTTGGTCGGCTGCTATAATGACTTGGGCGGCAGCTAGGGTTATTCTGAGGAAGAAGAAGAAGTTGTAAGCCAAATTACGATTTGGTCTCTGCACTTTTTGAAAAGTTTCAAAGTAGTCCTTTTTAGGTAAAAAGTAAATTTAAAATTATTTTCAATCTATAAATTAAATGGCTATTTAATTTAAAATAGTTTTTATTAATTTGAACTGTTTAAATATTTTAACTGTAATTAAAATTAATTTTGTGTATTTTCTAATTTGATTAGAAACATGAATAAAATTATTTTATTCATTAAATTAATTTTGAAATTTAATGATATTAAATTTAATTTTATAATTTACTATTAAAATTAATGTTCTAATATAATTAGAAGTCTAAATAAAATTATTTTATTCGTGAATTCTTTTTGGTTGACACCAAAATTAAAATATTAAATTGTTAATTTTTAATTTTAACACAAGACTAATAATAAAAATAAAATATATTAATGGTTAATTTATATACATTTAAGATTATTTATTTTCGTGGTGGATGGTCCATTGTGTATGGATTAAAGCTTTTTGGTAATTTTTAAATAGGGTCTGCGCGTCCTGTCTTTCTTTTTTATTCTGAGGTGTAAAATTCTCTTTTCATTTAATTCTCCTTGAATGTAACTTAAGATTTTTTTTTTTTACTTATATAGTTGTTATGTAATTAGGATGTGTAGATAGGATTATTTTTATAAACCCAAGAAGAAAAGGAGACATTGAAAAATTACAAGGAGTATTGGATGTGGTGCATTGGAGGAATCTTTTTTTACTTCTGAAGATAAGAGAAGCTGCCACCTATGTTTTAAAGTATTAAATTCCTTTTATGGCTCAAGAAAATTATTTTTAAAATGTCCATAATCATCCAATTAGAATGGTATGTTTATATATGTGATATGTATGATATGCTGTAACACCTCTTATCCTGTCAAGGTATTAACAGAGTAAGAATTGCCACAAACTATATTTTTTTAGATATTTTAAAACTAAACCATTTTTACCAAGTTATTAGGTAATTCATGTAAACTCATTTTGGCAGGTACATATATTACACATATACACATACATACTATAATCTAGAATCGCCTAAACCTTTACTCTCATACTACTAATTGTAACACTCCTTACCTTGTCAAAGTATAGACAGAGTAAGGATTGTCACAAACTATACTTTCTTAGATATTTCAAAACTAAATCATTTTTTTTATGTGTAATTACCAAATTATTAGGTAGTTCATATAAATTTCATAAAGTGAGTGAAGTAAATGTAAGATTTTAAACAAAAACTTTGGTAGAGTTTTCTCTATTTTATCAGTATTTCAACCTGTAGTACATATGAAAAATATATTTATAATTTTTAACATTCATTTGATATCTTACTATTCTTTAATTTGGCACATATTTTATAACAACATCATCCCTTATTTTTTCATGAATATCATCACATGCAAACGTTTAGCTCTTTTTCTTTATCCATATATGATTATATTATTTTAAGTTATATAACCTTCATAACCCACCCTATTTAATATGTACATGCCAAAATATAACTATACTATGACTCGGAGACTTAAAACAACTAGCTATGATAATAGTCTTGATGTCCAATGTTGAACTCTAATAACCTCTGCGGTGATTACTTTACTACAACCTGCATGAGGTAAAAACCAGCATGCTGAACTAATACTCAGTGGGTGATTGCAAAGAAATAATAAAATAGAGCAAACATATTCATGTATATAGATAATTAAATAAATAATTACAAACATGTCAAATGTAGTTGACATGATACAAATCATACTTGTCAAACTTCTTAGTAAAAGATAGGAGTACAATATGTATGCTTGTGCAAGCCAATAATTTCCTTTAGATTCAATAAAACATCTTCTTTTGCCACTATTGCACTTTTTATATTTATAGCAAATCA